>NC_133326.1:379258574-379593675 GCF_042186555.1 Aquarana catesbeiana | reverse complement strand
GTAAGGACAGGTCTTGGCCTTATCGGTATTATTTCAACGACCACTTGCTTTGTGTCCTTTGGTTCGTAACTTATTCAGGGGGTAACATGGCTTAATTTCCAGTTAGGTAACCCCTGAAACCTTGGGACTTGAATTTAGTTTTGTCGGCATTACAAAACAGCCTTTTTTTGGCTCAATACGAAATATTCCCTTGGTCCTTTTTTGACAAGGAAAACTATTTTTTTCTGGTAACCATATCTGCTGCAAGAAGGGTATCAGAATTGGCTGTTCTTTCTTGTAAAGAGCCATATTTTTTTTTATTATTCACAAGGATAAGGTAGTATTGCGTCCTCATCCTAACTTTTTACCAAAGGTAGTATCAGGTTTTTATTTAAACCAGGATATTGTTCTACCTTCATTTTTCCAGAACCCTGTTCCTTGGAAGAAAAATCACTACATTCTCTTGATGTGGTGAGAGCAGTCAGTCTACTTAAAGGCAATTGCTCAGATTCGGAAAACGGATGTTTTGTTTGTGTTGCCTGAAGGTCCTAAAAGAGGACAGGCAGCATTGAAATCTACTATTCTAAATGGATTCGACAAGTAATCATTCAAGCTTATGGTTTAAAGAGGTAGATTCCACCCTCTCAAATCAAAACGCACTCCTCTAGGGCTGTTAGTGCTTCGTGGGCAGTGCATCACCAAGCCTCCATGGCTCAATTCTGCAAGGCCGCAACTTGGTCTTCAATCCATACATTTACCAGATTCTATCTGGTGGACATGAGGATGCCCCCTTTGGGCGCAGTGTACTGCTGGTAGTATAAATCCTCTGTTCTCGTGGTGCCATACTTTGGTTGTGTCTCCCTCCCCTCAGTTGGCATTGCTCTGGGACATCCCACATAGTAATTACTATGGCTCTGTGTCCCGTGATGTACGATTAAAGAAAATAGGATTTTTATAACAGCTTACCTGTAAAATCCTTTTCTTTTGAAGTACATCACGGGACAGAGGTCCCGCCCCTCTTTCTAGTATACACGTGTATTGCTTTGCTACAAAACTGAGATACCTCCTGGTATGGGAGGGGTTATATAGGGAGCTAACTTCCTGTTTAGGGTGTTCCAGTGTCCAGCACCTGAAGGTGGACTATAACCCACATAGTAATTACTATGGCTCTGTGTCCCGTGATGTACTTCAAAAGAAAAGGATTTTACAGGTAAGCTGCTATACATCAGTATTAAAATTTGGATTTTTATATTAAAACTATAAGCTTTTTAGTGAGTTTCTTAGTGAGCGTAATCAATCAGCATACTCTATCCTGCTCTCTGTGTTTAGCAATAGAAGGACATGGAGGAGGAGGGACGGGGGTGTCATTTACCACGTTTAATGTGCTACTCTATAGTCATGTGGGCTGCACAAATAAGAGAAAGGAGGAATTCAGCTTGCTGTAGCAGGGAACTGAAACTGAGCGTGCTCCATAGAGGACACCAGGTGGTCTACACAATCTCAGGCTGCAGTAGGGACAGAGACACAGCTAAAGGCAGGATCTGCCAGATATTTCACTCTACACAACAAATGCTTTATTGGCTTTGTGAGTATGCACACTGTTATATGGCATGTGATGAGTTTTTCATAGTCTTGGTTTAATGACACTAAGATAAAGTGGTTGTAAACTCTTACAGACCACTTTTCACTACAGGTAAGGCTTACCTGTAGCTACCCAGGATATCTCCTAAACCTGCACGGTTTAGGAGATTTCCCCTGTATTTTTATGTGCCTATGTCATCGGCACATGTGCACTGACACAAACTGAAGCAACGGCACGTATGTGCCATTGCTTCAGTGAGTGTGCCGTTACCAGGCACGGGAGTGACGTCATCGCGGCTCTGGCCAATCACAGCGCCGGTGCCGCGATACCCGGAAGTAACCCCCAGGAGTGATGTCGCCGGCCGGTGCTGTGTAGGTCACCGCAGCGAGGGCTTCGATTTCAAGTGAGTATTACATAATGAGCTAGTGCACTAGCTCATTATGCCTTTGTCTTGCAGATGTTGGTGTTTTTTGTGTTTTTGTTTTTATGTAAATTTTTAAAAAAATGCTACGAGGTTGATTTACTAAAATGGAAGAGTGCAAACGGCTTCCATGTTTGTGTGGGGTGTTTTTGTTTTTTTGTTTTTTGTCAAACTCTAAATGAACAAGCTGAAGTTAGAAGCTGATTGGCTATCGTGCACAGCTGCACCAGAGTTTTCATTCTGCAGTTTCCGTAGATCAACCCCTATGTCTACATGCAAGCATAGGGTTAAAAAAACAAACCACAAAGGGAAGTAAAGCAGGAAGTGTTGATAAACTGTCTGGTTATCTGTATATTTTTAACGTGGTTTTGTTTTTGTATATATTTTAACTGTGCTTTAAAAGAAAAAAAAAAAAACCTCTCCATGTTCTATGTGCCCATGCACACACACTGGATACAGCAGTGTTAAGCCTCGTCAAGCGTTTGATTTTGACATGTCAACAGTAAATGGTTCCCTGTGAGAGCCCATTGATTTGAATAGAAGTCGCATCATGCTGATCCGACTCTTAGTGCAGTTTGTGCGCTGAGGATCTTGAAAGGGAACCCTCCCCAGATCCATACCAGACCCTTATCCAAGCACGCAGGTCAGAAAAGGGGATGGGTGACCGAGCATTTTTCCCACTTTGGCGAGGGTTCCCCTTCAAGATCCTCGCCGCACTGCAAGTTGGATCATCCTGATCCGACTTGTGGCGCGACTTCTATTCCAATCAATGTGCTCTCATATGGAAACCTTAATTTTGAATAGAGGCAGAGAAACTCTGCTGAAAGCTAACGTGGCTAAACTTGCATTAACACCAATGCAAAAAGCAACTAAAAGCACGTGTTTTGTGTGTTTGTTTTTTTTTGTTTTTTTTGTTTTGTTTTTTTTGTTTTGTTTTTTTTTTCCTCTAACGCCCTATGTGCATGAGGCCTTATGGTGGCATGCCCGGTTTAAAGTCTGAATGCAAATGGTATGCAAACAAATTTTAGATGGGAACCCTTACAAATGTGAAACCATTTTTTTAAGTGAATTATTTTTTGTAAAGGCACGAATGAATTAGTTGTTGTTAACCACTTAAGAACCTGAGCTTCTTTTTGAGATTTGTTGTTTACAAATCCTTATATTTATTTTCTAGAAAAAAAAAAAAAAATTTATAATATAATTTATATTATATTTTTGCAGACACCCTAGAGAATAAAAACCTAAAAATGATTTCGCGCAGTGATCTATTATCCTGGGAAAATCTCCTCTAGGTAGGTGTTGTGAAAAAATGTATTAAAACCAGACTAATATAGTGCATATACAATAAATAAATAACAAAGAAGTGTGCCCATAAATTCATAGCTGGTACACATAAATAAATCAATTCAAATAACTGGTGAGTGCTACCAAAAATGCTGGTAAATGATGTGCCAATAATAATTAATAAGTGCAATATATATAGTGAATAGTCCAAAAATAAAAATGTATGGAAAGACTAGGTCCTCATAAGTGGTTAAACTGTATTAAAAAGTCCTGAATATGGGATGCAGTAAAATTCCAAAGATGGCTTCTTAATAATAAAATATAGTGGTGTTGCCCTTAAATAACTTCATACAAATGTGGTCTCACGTAACTCTCACCTCAAAGTTGGTAAATCATAGCATCTGTGAGTTCGGGTTCATAGACGTTGCCACTGTTGTATGTCAATAAGGCGGATTGTGGATTTCTCCTTAAGGATCCCCTGGTAAGATTCCAGCTTTGTTCTTTGCCAATCCGTCAAATTGATTCTTTATTAGAAAGGCGAACTCAGGCAGTTGTAGTAGTATTGCAGTGAACTGTAAATTAAACTCTTGTGATAATTCTTTCATTCAAAGCCACCTCTCATCAGCAGTTCCTCCGCTTGCTCTCAACAGAGTTGATTCTTTCCAGCCCCCTGGACTCACTGGCTTCCGTAGTCTTCCCGACTCAAATCTCCTTCAGGATGTTGGAGTGTGAGCAGCTTGCTGCCGCTGTGTGAAGACAAACCTGTGTTTAGAGAGTGGTCTGCCCTGTGGGAGATTGTAGCCCCTGTAGGGGATTCTTTGCCCAGGGACTGGGAAAGGCTGGCCAGCCTTGATTGTCAGGAATATTACGGAAGCCAGTGAGTCCAGGGGGCTGGAAAGAATCAACTCTGTTGAGAGCAAGCGGAGGAACTGCTGATGAGCGAGAGCCAGGTGACTTTGAATAAAAGAATTATCACACAAGTTTAATTTGCAGTTCACTGCAATACTACAACTGCCTGCGTTCGCCTTTCTAATAAAGAATCAATTTGACGGATTGGCAAAGAACAAAGCTGGAATCTTACCAGGGGATCCTTAAGGAGAAATCCACAATCCGCCTTATTGACATACAACAGTGGCAACATCTATGGACCCGAACTCAGATGCTATGATTTACCAACTTTGAGGTGAGAGTTCTGTGAGACCACATTTGTATGAAGTTATTTAAGGGCAACCCCACTATATTTTATTATTAAGAAGCCATCTTTGGAATTTTATTGCATCCCATATTCAGGACTTTTTAATACAGTTTAACCACTTATGAGGTAGGGCTGGGAGATTTTCTTAAAAAAAAAAAAATCTTCGATTCCCTTAAAAAAAAAAAAAAAAAGTTGATTCACGATTCGAATCAAGGTTTTTTTTCTTTTCTTTGGAAACCGCGCCGGTCTTGAGCTTTTAGGCGAGGCCGCGGCTTCGGCCTAGTCCGCGGCGGCCTCACTTAAAAACTCCTTGCCCGCAGCTCCTCAGGACCGGCGTGGTGTCAGCGCCGGTCCTGAGGCGCCTCGCCTAAAAACTCATGCCCGCAGTGCCTCAGGACCGGCGAGGTGAAAAAAAAAAATCTAAAAAAATCGATTTGCTTAAATTTTGAATCGATTTTGACCTCTCAACTCGATTCAAGATTTAAATCGATTTTTTTCCCCCAGCCCTATTATGAGGAACTAGTCATTCCATTCATTTTTATTTTTGGACTATTCACTATATATTGCACTTATTAATTATTATTGGCACATCATTTACCAGCATTTTTGGTAGCACTCACCAGTTATTTTAATTGATTTATTTCTGTGTATCAGCTATGAATTTATGAACATACTACTTTATTATTTATTTATTGTATATGCACTTTATGCACTATATTATTACGGTTTTAATACATTTTTTCACAAAACCTACTTAGAGGAGATTTTCCCAGGATAATAGATCACTGTGCGAAATCATTTTTAGGTTTTTATCTTTATTTATTTGTGTCATTGTGCACATTTCAGATTTTGCCGCACTTAATCTAGTTCTTACGTTATTTCACGGTATTGATAGCACGAAGGACACTTATCACTAGTCACCCTAGAGAATAAAATGGCGGTAATTGCAATACTTTGTCACACTGTATTCGCGCGGCATTCTTACAAACGCAATTTTTTTGGGGGGGGGGGGGGGGATACACTTTTTACTGTTATCTTAAAAAAAATTTTTTTGATAAAAAAAGTTAGCCCAATTTTTTGCTATATTGTGAAAGATAGTGTTATGTCGAGTAAATTGTTTTGCGTCAAAATTGCGCCCACTCGTGAAATGGCGACAAACTTTGGCACCTAAAAAATCTCCATTGGCGACGTTTAAAAATTTTTACAGGTTACCAGTTTTAATTTAGAGGCGGTCTGGTGCTACAATGAGTGCTCTCGCTCTAACGATCATGGCAATACCTCATCCAATGTTATGGAGTGGAGTGGGGACCATCTTTCCCTCACTCGGCATCCAGTATCACAGGGGAGAGGACCCGATCATCTTTGCCGCTACCGACTACTCCGGTAAGTGGCGGAGACGACCAGGGCGCCATAGCGCCAAAGTACCAACGTATTAACGACGGTGGCTGGTCGTTAAGTGGTTAAAGAAACCCTAATGGGAAGAACATGGATTTAACCATTTGCGGTCCTGCCTGCAGTAATTTTTACTGTGGATGGGCAACACAGCACAGCCAGGCTGGGCAACATAAATATTAGTTGCCTGGCGCATGCGCGCAGTGGGCTGCTTCTGTGCCCGCTGCGTCCACCAAACACAGCAGATTTTTGGGTACCCATGTATCACATGATCACAATGTTGACAAAACTGTTATGAATTAATTTAATTCTTAACAGCTGTGCTTACTCTAGTGATGCTGTGATTGACCCAGGTACCATGTGATGGCTGTGGGCCAATCACAGCACCCTGTACCATGTGATGGCTGTGGGTCAATCACAGCATCACTAAAGTAAGCACAACTGTTATGAATGAAGTTCATAACCGTTCAAACGATTGGTGTTACAGCGATCAAAATTGTAACAGCAATCGCTGAAAAGAGAAAAAATCCCTGATCACAACCCAGAGTAGTAAGTGCTGCTTTAGTGCTATGGGGGGGGGGGGATTTTTTAAATAATGTATGATTTTTTTTTTTTTTTTTTAACATGCGGTCGCCAGTCAGTATCCCTGATCACCACCACCAGTCATATGATGATACTGCACTGGTGACAGTATGTGGGGGGAAAAAAATTACAAGTTCAAAAAAAAACTTACCATGCCTCTTACTAAATACAGTGGAACCTCAGATTGCGAGTAACATGATTAACGAGCGTTTCGCAATATGAGCAATTATTTTTCTTAAATCCTGACTCGGCTTGAGAGTGTCTCGCAAAACGAGCAGGAGTCAAGCCTCTGCAGTGTGCAGTACCGCATTTGGCCAGAGGTGCGGGAGTGCCGGTGACATTCGTAAATACTCGGAAACCGTATTTCCTATGCAATACCGCATGAGGCCAGAAGTCAATGCGGAACGAATTATCATCTTTTCCATTGATTTCTATGGGCAAACTTGCTTTGATATGCGAGTGCTTTTGGATTCCCCCCCCCCCCCCCCAAAAAAAAATTTATGAAGAAATGTAATTCATTTGGACAGGTTTTAGAACAGAAGAAAATATCATGATTATTTTTTAAAACTTTCTTTTTTCGTTTTATATAATAAAAAAAAAAAAAACCCCAGTGGTGATCAAATCGCACCAAAAAACTACTTGTGTGAAAATGATATAAATTTTAATTTGGGTACAGCATTGCTTGACCACGCAATTGCCAGTTAAAGTAGCGCAGTGCTGCATAGCAAAAAATGGCCTGGTGATGAAGGGGGTAAAACCTTCCGGAAGTCAAATGGTTAATATTTTTTGTCACTACTCCAAAACCAAAATGCAGGCAAAGGCTCAATGACTCTGCTCCTACTTTACTGACTTGCATAATTTTCCCCCCATGCTGCTGTTAGTAAAATACTAAAATGTTAAAAAAAAAAAAAATTGCTGCCAAACCTTCTTTTAAGCTTCCATCCTGCACTGTGTAATTGTTAGAAACTTTGCCTCTAAATTACTTTTTTTATTTTTTTATTTATTTATTTATTTTTTTAGGTATCTTCAGGCCGGTCACGTGACTCCCGGCCGTTCTGATACTCCGATCCAGGGCTACAGCGGGAGGAGCCAGCTCGGCAGTCATGACTCCCGACTGAAACCAGAGGAAGAGCTCGGCTCCTCCTGCTGTAGTTCTGGATCGAAGGATTGGTTTGGAGTCACGTGACCGGCCTGAAGGTACCTCGCAAAGGTATCTAGAGGCTTTGATTTTAACAAACCATTACACGGTGCAGGCTAGCGGAAAATTATAATGTAGGGTTACAAACCCTTTAAAAGATTACTGCCAGCCCCTCTGTTTCACCAAGCTATATTAAATAGTGTAAATGTTTTTGTAAAATAATGCCTCTTTTTGCAGATTGTTTCTGGCCGGTCACGTGATCCCTGGCCACTCTCCTCCCCCAATCTAGGGGCTTCAGTGGGAGGGGCTGAGCGGACAGCACAGCAGTCACGTGACTTCCCGGCTGATGTCCAGAGGGAGATCTGATGGGGGTGTCAGGACATCAAGATATGATCAATTTTCAGATATATCTATATCTCTATCAGTTTGTGGACTCTAACTTTCCTACAGACTACATAAACACTGTTTTGTGTTATTTTGACCAAGGAAATGTAGCAAAATACATTTTGACCAACATTTATGAAGAAATATTGATTTGCAAATTTTATAACAAACTAAAAACATGTGAAAAACATGTAGATGTGGGTTTTTTTTTTTTTTTTCGTTCATTTAGCAAAAAATAAAAACCCCAGTGGTGATTAAATACCACCCAAAAGAAAGCTTTGTGTGTGGGGGGGGAAGATTTATAATGGGTACAGTGTTGCATGACCGCGCAATTGTCATTCAAAGTGTGACAGCGCTGAAAATTGGCCTCGGCAGGAAGGGGGTGAAAGTGTCCTGTATTGAAGCGGTTAAAACAATTAATGCCATCATCCACATAAAGAAATAGAAGGGACAATGTTAATTAAACAGTGTGTGTGTGTGTGTGTGTGTGTTTGTGTGTGTGTGTGTGTTTTAGTATCACTTAATAACGTTAACATACAGAGACCGTGCAGAGATTTTGGCTAAACTTTTTATTTATTGAATTAAATCTATTACAGATAATTCCATCAGTGAATAAGCTTGCAGTGCAGAGTGGCTGCCTGTACTCATCTGCTGAAATTTTAAGGATGGAAAGGATCATACTGGATAAACTGCAATGGGATTTGTACACCGCCACACCAGTTGACTTCCTGAACATTGTAAGGATAGCAAAATGATTGGTGCATAATGTAAACAAGAGAAGTGTATGCACAAGCATGTTACAGAGCATCTGGACTGGGGAAGCTATTGTCACTGACCTGTATGAACCAAAAACTTTTTTGCCCTTTTTTAATTAATGGAAAAAAAACTATTCTTTCACTTTAAAACTCTAAACAATGTTGCAAAAATATTTTACTCTTTACTTTTTTTTTGTTTTTTTTTTTTTTTTTTTTCATTTCAACAACACTGTACATAGAAAGCTGTTTTTGATACATTGTACACCTGTCACCAAGAAAACCCCCCTTTTTAACAAAATTGAAGCTCATCAGTCTGGCACTTATCACATGAGCATAGAAGGACAAAGTGTGCCTATTTTCATTTCTCTGCTGGAAACACGTTCTAACAGGAAAAATAGATTTGTTCGTTTTATTATTACTATAATGTTAAGGCAAAAACTGTATGGTACAGGGACATAACTAAACCTTTTCACACAACAAAACAAATTTACACGCATTGTCTGCTGTTAGTTATTAATTCTCAACAGCAGAACAGAATACAGACTACTTATCCAGCCTCTAGAAGATTACCCTGATGCATCTAATCATAAAGCTTTTGCTTAAGTGTTCCCAAACCCTGTATGTTCGCATATGCACTAGAATTTCCCTAGGAGTGGTAGTTTTAAAGAGATCTCCAGACAAGACAAAGTTTTTTAGTATGCGTTATGGTATGTAGTTCATACCTGCATCATCTTCTTTTTTTTCATAATTTAGGATGCACCCTTTGGGGAAAAACACATTTGGGGATCATAGCAGAGACAGAGCCTGCCCTTGAAAGGACACAAATTGCCAGCAAATAATGCAGTTAAGCTGGCCATTGGCTCAGACTCAAAATACTATGACTACATTACAGTATCTGCTTGTCTTTTTTTAACTTGCCAAGCAGGTAGTTCTACAGCGCATAATAAAATAAAAATAAATGGTGCAAACATTCTGCTATATGGTATGGTATGGTATACTTGATGGCAATCTTGCCTGGAGTTCTTTATATACCTAATACTGGCATCTTTTTAGCTCTCATTGGCCACATTAATGCAGCTTTTCCTTGCTCATTGTTTGGCAACCATATTGTTTACACTGCAGTAATTGTGTGTTTATTTTTTTCTTTACGGGGAGACTGCAGAATTGCTAAGTGGGCTTGCAGTTACTATTCTGCTGCCGGTATTTTAAACAGATTGGTTATAAAATCTAACATGTGGTGCAGGTCTTGATACACTCACAAAACAAGTATTCACATTTTAGGTAAATGGGGGGGGGACTGTGGTTGCTTGCTTGAAATAGAAGCGAAGATTGCTCAAGTAGCCAAGGAACAAAACACAGAAATATAGCTTGGTTGTGTTCTTGGGGAACACATCATTGTTACATTCAGTTATAAGCTCAATAGTCCGACATATAAATACAGCATGTACTGACACACAAAGAAATGGCCACAACTCAGCCTTTCTGATGTCCAACTGCGTTTCTTGTTTGTCACATTTGGTCAACAAAAGTGAAAGATGGAGACAATCGACCTTGATATGAGACTTCTTTTTTTGCTTGTTTTTTTTTCTTTACTGCAGTTTCATGCCATGATGATGTTCAGCTGGCCTCATCTCTTCGGCAGCTTCTCTCAAATGAATCCTTCTCGCCACGTGGCGCTCTTAACCAGGCAGCTGCAGCACTGCATGGCGTGCCACCAGTTACTGCAGTTTAGGGGTTCTACGCTGGCCTTGGCAATTATCACCTTGGAGTTGGAGAGGATGACGGCTGACTGGTTCCCTGTTATAACTGACCTGATGAAGAAAATAAAAGTAATCATAACACATTTTAATATTGTTTCCTCAGATTTTTTTTTTTTTACTTCATATTCCCAGATGATTTCCTGACCAAGGAGAAAAGTGTTATTTTAGTCTTGTAGGGTATTCGCGCTAAAATTTGTGTCACCGCTAAATATCATTCGTGTCTAATACATTTTAATTGAAACTTCCTATAACCTGACTGAAGCAAATGGTGACAAAATTCTATAGAGCTGTCAGGCAGTGTAAAAGTTGATATGTGAGAGCAGACATCAGACTCCTATCTGAGTTTTATATAGGTGTGTGTTTTCAGGGGTGTGGACATTTAAAAAAAAACGAATTGTCCAAGGGACTAAATCAAGGTTGCAATCTACTTGTCCTGATGATAAATTTTTTTTTTTTTAAATTTAATATGCAGAGGTGCTTTTAGGAATGTCTGGGGCTTTATGGTGACTTAAACCTGTTTTTTTTAACATTGCGCTGTTTCTTCTATTCACCTCACTACCTGTCTCCAGCTTTGCACCCAGGGACTAGCAGAGCGGGGAAGAGATCTTACCAATTGGGGAGTGTCACGCTCTGTTAATGCTCAGCAGGTGCACATCTGCTGAGTGAGTAAACAAGGCACTGGCCCCAATGGAGGAAAAAAAACATTATTCCTTCAGATTACCCTCGCACATGGAAGCACTTGGGTGCTCAGTATAACGCATACTGAGCAGCCAAATCAAGCTCCGGTGTCCGCTCCGTTATCCATTTGCTGACCAGCTCACGCAGATATAATGCAGCAGGTCGGCTCTCCTGCGTGAACCAACCTACCTGTACGTCGGTCCGTGCAGCGAGGATAGCAGGCGAGTGCCCGGCGACTTGCGGTGAGGAGAGGCAGAACGAGGACATGCCTATATAAACAAGACGATTCCCCGTTCTGCCAGATGACATGACAGATCCTTTGTTCCCAATGATCGGGAACAGTGATCTGTCATGTTCCAGTAAGCTCCCTAGTGTTACCACTTCCCTGCTAGTTTATTTTTTACATTGATCAGTGCTATAAAAATGCAGTGATCAATGTAGTAATGTCTCTGGTCCCCAAAAAGTGTAATTTGGGGTCAGATTTGTCCGCCACAATGTCGCAGTCCCACTAAAAATCGCAGATCGCCACCATTACCAGTAAAAACAATTTAAAGTCCCTAAATCTATCCTATAGTTTGTACATGCGATTCATTTTTGCGCAAACCAATAAATATGCCTATTGCAAATTCCCCCCCCCCCCCCCCCGGAGTGTTGGTGAAGGCCTTTGGCAGAGTGGCAGTGGTTCCCCTGAACTGGCACCAAGCCCATTCTCCAGCTCCAATTCCTTACCAGATCCTTATATGCCTGGCTGGTATAAAAAGCATTCTCTAACTAAAGTGGAGAGGCGGGTCAGTGACAGCAAGCTCTCCACCCCTTCTAATCAGAGAATGCCTTGCATAGTCTGAATAAATGCAAAGCATTCTCTGAATAGCTCCCTTGCTAAGTGGCCGACCTCCTGTGTTCAGAATGCAGTAGGCCAGCTGCTCAACGCCAAACCTGGAAGCAAGTGGAGATCACTGGAGTAGCAGCTGGAGTCCAAGCTTGACCAATGTAACTATGTAAAAAATATCCATGCCTGAAATTTTATCTTTAAAGGAAATCAAGCAAATTGGTATGTTAGCCAGGCAATTTTGCATTTTTTTAGGATGGCGATAGTAGCTTGTTTCTAGAAGTTCTGTTTTGCTGATAAAATTCAATTGGTGGTTCAAACAGTTGTGGGCTAATCTAAAAAGGGTGTCGTAAAATGATGAGGCATTAAAATGATGCATTATAACCACTTGGAGCATTCTGGAAGAGGTTTAGATCACACTTCTGGATGTCTGGTAGAAGCATCTATGCATACATTTAAATGTGTTTTTTCTAGAAATACAAGGGGACTGTGTTGCCATTTTAGACTGAAATGTTCATGTTTAGTTTGCTAATAATCTTTTCATAATGGTATAAAATAATAAAGCCATGTCTTCTTGCAGGTTGATAGCACCAATTTCATTCATTGTAAGGAACTAGTTGACCAATGCCTTGAAACCCCATCCAATCCTGTCTACATATTAATCTCAGCTAATAAAGGTGCAAACGCTGAACAGGAGCGATTTTCTTGCTGCTTTCCTTCAACAAGCTATTGTCCACCAGTCACCCGGATAGGCATGAGAAAATCTCCGTCCATCACCTCTGGTAATGAGTTTGCTCATGAAAGTGTAATGGAGACAGATGACTTTTATGATGGCTTTCAGTATCTTTATAATGAAGACCGTATTCCAGACCCTGAGGAAATGACCAAGGTCCTTGTAGATGCCAAGTCACAATTGGAGGAAGAAGGCAGCGGGCAGTGCCCCCTTTTACAGCCACCACAAACAATCTAGTAGGCGTTTGCTGTAAGATCACTGCCAAAAGCTACTGGAGGTTGTTAGAGTGATTCCAGAGCAATACATTTTGTAGTCTTGCCAAATAAATGCATTTGTTTGTTCCGTCTAATACAAACCAAATTTAAGGTGCAGGAAAGGTCTAAATTAAACCTGTCATGACTGAAATATGTAGGCCATTGCTTACTTCTGAAACGTTGTCAGACTGTCACGTCAGTGCTCTGGCTTCAGCGCTTTCTAAGACCTTGACACAAGGCAAGCATGAAGATTTAGCGTTCTATCACTTGCTACATTTTTGTTTTGGATCTATGACATGCAGATCACAATGAGCTAGTAATGGCATCCTACACGTTTCTTTTGTAACAGGTGTAGTTTTAACGGTTCTAGAATGTTACAAATGTTCATGCTCTATTGTACATTAGGGCTTGTTTTGCGTTTTTAAAATCAATGAATGCTGTATTGGTGACTTTTACATCTATATCTCTAAACGCCAGGCCTTTTGTGAAAGAACAGATCTTGCCTAGGACAAACAGATTCCTGTTTTTCATTTGGCATGGGCAGTGTGGGAGAATGTCTGGCAGAATTGTGGGACCTGTGCTCTCGTTACAATTTAGGCTACATTCACAAAGCTTTACAACAAGGATAAGGATTTTTACAACCACGTGACTGTCATTTTCAAAGCTCATTACACTCCACTGGTAAAAAAAATCTCCTTGTGTTAGTTTTGTGAATTGATCCTTTTTGACAGAGTTCTAATGTGTGCCAACATGAATCTTTGGGGTTGATTTGCTAAAACTAGAGCTTCAAGTGTGTGTGTGGTGGTGTGTTTTTTTTTTTTTTTTTTTTTTTTTTTTTTTTTTTTTGTGAAAGCTTAATTGAGTAAACTGAAGTTAGAAGCTGGCTACCATAGAGAGCTGCATCAGATTTTGCACTCTCCAGTTTTAGTAAATCCACCCCCTGTGTGTGATGGTTAAAGAGTTAGTTTACCTTTACCAAAAATTACTATAGAGGTAAGGGTTGTCTGTAGATAAAGACAAACTGTGTAGTTGAATAATGCCCTTGCTATAGGTGGAGGCCATTTCTGTACCTCATGAAGCCTGAGTAGAATACTTCTAGGATGTTGAGAGGCCCAGCTCTTGCTGCTCACCTTCACAATCATAGGAGTGAGCTCTCTCTCCCGTGATGGGGGTGAGCAGTAGTGACTAGGCCTCTTGCAATGTCCTAACAACATCCTGAGAGTATCCCAATCGGGCTTCAGGAGGTATGTAAATTGCCTACACCTATAGCAAGGGCATTATTCAACTTTAGTCTGACTTGTACAGTTTTGTTTTTTATCTACAGGCATCCCTTATTTGCATAGGCAGTTTTTTGGTAAAGGTGAACTAACCCTTTTATGTGTGAGAGTACAGTTGGGTGTAACCTTCTGATAATGTGAGTGTCGCGTGTAGTTGCTGAGAGACAAGTAACGGTGAGCACTTGCAAGCCATGTTGACAGCAAAGATCCATTGTATATCTCAGTTTTTTGCCTTCATAAAATAAATGAGCCTTTTTTTCTTCCATCTTAGAAAGGAAGGTGCTTGTTGGAAAGAAAACTTGTGATAATTTGTGACCATCCTAGACCAATCTCCACATTTATGGCTAGTCCAACCTATTGTTCCTGGGACAATACAATCACATACATGTTTAATACATCCAGATACAACAGGCCAAGCCTTTTCTTTGCCTATAATATAGTTATGTGACAGACCAAAAATAACTTCCAGGACTCAATTGTCATTGTCAGCTGAGGTCTTCCTATTGCTACCATTTGTGCTTTCCATACAGCCTGGCTCTAAAGCTAACATAAAATACTCAGGGGTTTCATCGTTTTTTGCATTACCAGTTTTCTAAGAAGCACAGACATAAAACCTTTCTTAATAAACCGTTTTGTGTCCGTTTATCGTCTGTGTATGTGTGTTTTTGATTATAACAGAAAACAAATATCACCACCTTGTGTTAGGATTCACACTTTATAGTTCTGTTTTATATTTTTGAGTCAAAAGCATTATAGTGTTATGATTCATGTTTGTCACTTTTAATTAAGCAGGCAGTCTAATGCTTGCAACAATTCCATCATTGGATTACATAAATATGTATACAGTATTGCTTTTATTCTTTTATAATACCTCTCGCTCTTTCTCTCTTTCTCTTTCTCTTTCTCTTTCTCTTTCTCTTTCTCTTTCTCTTTCTCTCTCTCTTTCTCTCTCTCTTTTTCTCTCTCTTTCTCTTTCTCTCTCTCTCTCTTTTTTAATTTTTTTTTAATTTGTACGTGCCATATAATGGGCTTGCACATTTTTATTGTTTGGGGCAGCTAATGATGATTTTACACTTTTTTTTTTTTTTTTTTTTTTCTTCTTCTTCCTTTTGTTCCCTAAATAATATTGTGAAAAGTGAATTCTGTGAGTTAGTTCAAACATATATTTATCCAATTATTATTATTATTTTAGGATGCTTCATTCAAGCAGAGACAGTCTGCAAAAAGCTGTGAATGCAGTTCAAAATCATTTTATAAATTTTCTAAGTGTTTGGAGCTGTAAAAGTTGGCGGTTAAGCTCATGTGTTTCCCTATTGGAATTTACAAGGCAGCGCAAAGTGATGTGACCGTAGCAAATTAGTCTACTGTACTCGGATGAGTAAAGACTGCTCTTTGCACTGGTTATTGATGTCTTGTATCTTTTTTTTTTTTTTTTTTTTTATTTATTTATTTTTAAAAGTATTTCACGTACCTGAATTTATATATAAATACACTTGTTTCTAACTGTGAACTCCTTTTTTTTTTTTTTTTTTTTTTTTGCTAACTTTTTGTAGAAAAAAAAATACTGATGCTATGTCTATCCTAAATGGTTCTATACATTGTTTTTGTTTCATTGAATAAAAAGTTTTTTTGTTTGAAAAATGTACTCTACTCTATTTTTGCTTTTGTTTCTATTTCACAGTCGTAATACTTGACTGTATTCTTAAAGCTACGGTGTGTGTGTGTGTGTATATATGTATGTATGGAGATTATATATATATATATATATATATATATATATATATATATATATATATATATATATATATATATATATATATATATATATATATATATATATATATATATATGAGAGAGAGCGAGAGATATATCTATCTATATCTCATTTTCTTTTTTTAAATTATTATTATATAGGACGTTGTTTATTTTTTTTTCTAGTGACCGAATTGCTTTAAAAACCGTCCTTGCTGAAGTGGTCATCAGTCTTGGGCTATGTACACACGGCGTATTAAAATCTGCTTGATCTGGTGCCTTTTTTATATTGGTTAATGAGTGTATGTACGCCTGTTCAGGTGCACAAGGCATATGTACATAATTTCATTCTATTGGCTAAAATTTTTTAATTTTTTTTTTTTTTCAGAGCTACTAGGCTGAAATTGCATGCATTTATACGCACATGTGTAAATTATGCAAATACACTTCTCTGTAAATGCAGGTTTGGGGCTATTTTTTTTTTGCCCCAATAGCGGTTTTAAAATATGTATATAAATGCCACAATGTACATGGACATATTGGCTAATACTGAGCTGTGTTTAGAGGCCTAAAAAATAAAAGCATCACACTGCACAGCATAAGACACTCTTCTAAACTATCCTTCCATAGTTTACAGTTGTGTAAGTTGATATGGTCTAATGCAATAAGAAATTCAGCAAATTGTTTGTACCCACAGAGAAACAAGATTGCTGTCAGAGCAACACAACACACGTTAGCTGCAGACGAATCTCTGATTCTCTGAAGTTAAACCGCATTTGGAGGCGAAAGGGTCACTGTTCTTGAGCAGCTTGCCAATTGCAGGGGGAATTCCTGAGTCTAGAGATTTGGTGTGCACAGGGAAGGTGTAGACTCTGCAGCTAACCCTTTTTCTCCTCTAGATGAAACTGGCTCTGTGGAAATGGAAAATTTTTCTTCTTTTCTCTTCTTCATTCTTTTATGTTTTATTTATTTTCTCGTTTTTTCCTGGGTTCTTTCCCCCCCCCCCCCCTTTTTTCCCTTTCCCTTCTCCCCCCCCCTTTTTTTTTTTCTTCCCTTTTCCCTCCCCCCTCCCCCCCCCCCCCCTCTTTTCCCTCCCCTCCTCCCCTTTTTCAGTGATTAAATATAGGAGCACCCAACTAATCTGAATACTACCCACCAGGGACAACTTGGTTGAACCTGTGTTACTTTATACAAAATCTTTAAATAAACCCTTATGTGTACACCTTAAACGGTCAAGATAAACTGCATACCCACCTAAATGAAACCCCCATATGTTCCCTTTCCTCTGTGTTGACTTTTTTCAGCTATCCGAGATCTTTTCCGTTTACATCCATTATCCTTTGTAGTTTTCCTCTGAATTCTCCACAGTAGGCCCATCAGGTATGATCCACCTGTACTACTTAAAAGTTTTCTTTTTTATTAAGTATACCTATATGGTTGGTCATTATACATCCTTATACCTTCACACTTTACAGGACCCGCATTCGGCCTCAGTGGGACTCCAGATCCAAACATCTATACGCCCTAGATTGATGGGCCTTTTCCTATTATAAGGAAGTAAATTGTCCTAGATATTCATACCCAGCTACTCTCATTCCTACATACGAAATATTAACAACCTGAGCATGCCAAACTTCTTTTATATATCACAATTGGGAAACACGATGGATGGCAGACAGTGTCAGCACGTTTGTTTTTAAACTTCTTTGGAATGCGTATTATAAGTGTAAACAAAACAATTCAATCTATGTTTATGTCCTTACGGTCTGAGATGTACATATACTTACCATGTTTATGTTAAATATACTATTTTTAATATAGAAACCATTGCTAAAACTTACAACCACCCCTGAAGAAGAACGCTAACAACTCAAATGCGTCGGGTGCAAGCATATTGGTATCATTAGCTACATGTGTATATATGCATGAATCGCACTCCTTTCATTGTGTATTATATCTTGATGTTTTTTATGATGTTTTTGTAATGAATAAACTATCATTTACTTATTATACATTCTCCTATATGTCCTCTTATATGTGCCTTTAAAGTCAACTAGGGGAACTTGTTCTGTTCGAATTCTGTGGAAAATGCACCAGAGAAGATTCAGCAGCTTTGATTAACATCCTTGTGGCCCAGAAGGCATGTTATTGATTGTCTTGTGGGAGGCTGGGCAACAGACAGGAAGTGTGCCTAATGCAGCGCCCTTAAATGAAAATCCAGAGGCACGTGATGGGGGAGGTGGGAACAATGAGTGCCCGAATCTCAAATGAACACTCATTCATCTGAATGGGTTGCGATCACACTGAATCGCACCAAACGTAATGCATGCACTACCTTCTAACCAATTCCTGCCGGGAGGACGTACATGGATGTCCTCCCGTTTCAGTGATTATACCAGGCTGATAATGCCTGCACCTACAGGTATCATCCCAGTATCTTTCTTTTCAGCTGGCGATTCCCTGCATCGTAAGAACAATCATAGCGTCAATTCAGCCGCTTGATTGTTCTTACAGGCGGCGGGAAGGGACGTGTGTGTGTGTGTCCCCGCCTGTAAGCACAATCAAGCGGCTGAACTGAACTTATGATTCTTCTTACGGTCCCTGGTCATCTCTAGATCTCGGCAGTCCGGGCACAACGTTATGGGGTCACGCCCAGCCTGGCAGTTGTAAATACTGCCATGTATTCGGTTGGAAAGCCGAGATCGTCCTGTTTTTGTTTTTGTTTTTTTTATCTCAGGCTTTCCATCCTGGAGGAGAGATGTGGGGTCTCTCCATAAAGAGGACCTGCCATGCACTATTCCTAATACAAGAGATGTTTACATTCCTTGTAATAGGAATAAAAGGTGATCAAAAAATTTAAAGGGAAAGTGTAAAAAAAAAAATGAAAATGGAAAATGAAAAATGAAAATGGAAAATAAAAAATTGAAAGTGCCCCCGTTCCTGCAAGCTTGCACGCAGAAGCGAATGCATACGTACATCGCACCAACATATGTAAACAGTGTTCAATCCACACATGTGAGGTATCGCTATGAACGTTAGAGTGAGAGCAACAATTCTAGCCCAAGACCTCCTCTGTAAAGCTAAACGGGTAACCTGTAAATTTTAAAGCGTTGCCTATGGAGATTTTTAATTTATCGAAGTTGGGCGCCATTCCATGAGTGTGCATGACAGGTTAGGTATCTATTTACTCAATGTAACATCTTACACATTATACCAAAAAATTGGGCTAACTTCATTTTCTTACGTCGTCTTCCAGGACGGCACCCTGAGAGATTACTGGTCTCACCTGACAGGAAACACAATCGACAGAGGTTAAAACCCCCACCCCTCCCTGTGCTCCTCAGTTCTTGATTGTGTTTCCCCACAGCGAAACCGTGTTTTTTTTTTTTTTTTGTTTTTGTTTTTTTGTTTTTTTATCCCTCTTAGACCCGGAGCCGGGCAGCAAGCTTGTGATGTCTTTGGGTCCGGTAGGCCTTGCCCTTCCTGGGGGTTGGTCTCCCCACTTTCTCAGGGGGCGGCAGATTTGGGAAGAGCCCTCCCTGAGAGCTGATGGACCCTGGGTGTAGTGGGGGTTCCCTAGAACTTCAGGGCCGTTTTAGTGTTTCCTCGCCCCCCCTTATCTGGCGGGCGTCTGTTCAGCGGGGGAGAACCACTGGTCGGGCACTGGGTAAGGCATACCCCCGACTGCTGGCACTCCTGCAGAAGGTGGTGCGGGCAGTGAGAGATGGTGCCATTCGGCTGAGCTGAGAGGATTCAGCACCATCTTGCTGGTGACAGGAAGAGGAATGACTCGGCTTCCTCACTAGCGCTGGAAATGACGTTGCCACGCCTCCCCCGGGTCACTTCCGGTCCGGGGCTTCAGCAAAATGGTGTCGGAGTTCTGAGCTGGGAGCGGAGGTCTGACAGACGGTGGAGCAGGCGTCCAAATCCTTCTATTACCGGATCATCAGCACCAGTCTCAGCAAGGAGTGCAGTGGTGACCAGATGGAAAGAGAGGAGAGACCCTCAGCGGCCGCAGCATTAAAGGAGACCACAGGGGGTGAGTCAACCTAAGCTGGCAGGGGTAATGATGGGGGAGGGGAACCCTGACTCTTACTCCTGCAGGACATAGCCATGCCCCCCTTGCTAACTTGCATATGTGTCTTTTATAGGGGAGGACGGTACTGCCCAGGTGGTCGCCAGCCGTCCTAAAGCCCCTTCCCACTCTAAGAGATGCAGATACTGTAATGATTGATTTACCTCAGGATCACGCTAAACCTTTTTGTTACAAGTGTATCCACAAGCTAGCGGAGAAAGAAACCTCTCAGGTTATTAAAGACTTTCTCTCTATTCAGTCAGATGCTGATGACCCTTTTTAAAGCTTTCCAAGCAACCCTCAAAGCTAGGGACCCTGAACCTTACACTAGTAGAGAGGGCTCTTCCTGCCAGGAGGGCCCCTCTAACCGAGCAGAGGGTAGCAGACATAGGCGTCCAGAACCCCTGAAACCTCTCCCTTCTCAGGATTCTGGAGGAGGAGGAGGCTGAATCCTCCGATCAGAGCGGTTCTGATGAGGATATTGAGGACCGTCAGGAGAAGGAGGAATCCAAACCAGGCTGACGCATCTTTGCCGCCGATGATATGGAGGGCCTTCTTAGGGCAGTGTATGCGTCAGAAGAGATTCACGAACTCGCAGCACAGGTGTCCACACAAGATGGGATGTATAGAGGCTTGGTTAAGCCCCAATCGGGCCCTTAAGGATATCATCCTGAGGGAGTGGAAGGAGCCTCAAAAAAACTGTTGAAGTTTAAAACATGGAAACATAGGTGCCCCTTCAAGGAGGAAGAGAGATTCTTGAAGACACCTAGATTAGATGCTTCCCTGGCTCAGGTGTCCAAGCAATCCGACCTCTCATTTGAGGATGCATGCAACATCAAGGACCAGATGAATCGAGGAGCCGAAACCCTCTTGCACAGGGCCTGAGAAGCCAATGCAGCGGCTATGAGCCCTGCCTTGGCTTTGGCTTGTGTGGCGAAGAACGCAGACATGTGGGTCACCAAACTTGTGGATCATGTGTTGCGATCCTCCTAAGTCCAAGCAAGTCTTAGACTCTTTAAAGGTAATTGGTAGGGCAGTAGCCTACCTGGCAGATGCAGCAGTTGAGACGTTGCATGCAACCGCCGAAACTGGTGCCCTTTTGAATTCCGCAAGGAGAGCCTTGTGGGTCAAGACCTGGGATGGGGACAGCACTTCTAAGACTCGGTTGTGTGGTCTTCCATTTGGGGGTTTCCTGCTCTTCGGCGCTGCGTTGGATCAGGCCCTTTCTAGGTCTACAGAAAAAGGCAAGAAATTTCCCATTAAACCTAAGGACAGGGGAAAAATTTTCAAGGCCCCCAGGCTAAAAAAAACAGTTTAGAGATAAGTAGGAAGGTACCGTCAATAGGCGTTGGGGGGGGTTGGCAAAGGCAAGAGGAGGGGGGTCTTCCCCAGCCAGAAGTCTGCCGACAAGGATACCAAGTGATGTAAGGGTAGGGGGAAGACTTTCCCACTTTCTCAGTGGGAAAGAATTAGAGTCCCCACATCCTTCAGATTGTAAGAGAGGGCTACAGATTGCAGTTTCTCTCCTCACCTCCCCCAAATTTCCTTTTAATCCACTTACTCAGGGACCCTTGGAAAGCAGTGGGTCTCTTACAGTGTGTCAGACAGCTGACAGAGCAGAGAGTCTTAGTGCCAGTACCAGCAGGACAGTGCGGGCAGGGATTTTATTCCCACATCTTCGTAGTCCCAAAGCCCTCGGGAAAGTACCGCCTCATAATAAAGAGAGGCCTTAAGGGCCTTCGAGTAAAGAATCAGGGCCCGGGAGGTCCAGATCCTTTCCGACAACGCAACTGCAGTGGCATTCCAAAATCATCAGGGAGGCACCAGGTCTCGCGCTCTTCTGACCCTGGCTCTGGAGCTCCTCGAGTGGGCAGAGCAGAGGATCCTCTCCATCTCAGCAGTACATATAAAGGGGGCATACAATACAATGTCGAAGCGGACTACCTCAGTCGGCAGCCGATTCACCAGGGGGAGTGGGAATTGAACCCCAAAGTATTCTCCCTTGTGTGCCGGCACGTCGGCAATCCAGAGAGTGATTTCTTTGCCTGCAGAGGGAACAGAAGAGTGAAGAGATTTTTTTCACTCTCCTTCGAGAGGGGTTCAGAGGGGGTAGACACGCTGGCCCAAGTTTGGGACTTCCGCTTGGCATATGCCTTTCCCCCCTTAGTTCTGATCCCAAGGATACTGCAGAAGCTAAGTCTCTCAGAGGGCAGACTGATTCTGATCTCTCAATGGTGGCCCAAGAGGACCTGATTTCCTTCCCTGGGAAATTGGTCCATAGCTCCCCCTCAGCGTCTTCCAGACTGGCAGGACCTTCTCCTTTAGGGCCCAGTCTGCAACCCAGATCCCAGCTTCTTCAGGCTGATGGCTTGGCTCTTGAAAGGGAGAGTCTGTGAAAAAGGGGGTGTTCTGAGAGAGTAATCAACACCCTTCTTTTGACTAGGAAGCTGGTTACCAGGTGTATTTACGCAAAGGTCTGGGGAGTCTTCTCACGCTGGTGCCAGGCAAAGGGGACTTCCCAATAAGAGATCGCTGCCATCCTGGATTTTCTCCAGGATGGCGTGGATCAGGGGCTGGCAGCCAAGACGCTTGGGGTTCAGGTCGCAGCCTTGTTCTGTTTTTTTTGGACAGGAGGTTGGCTCTGGACCCTCTAATTAAAAGGTTCTTGTCAGCCAGAGATAGACTGTCCCCAGTGCAGATGAGCATGTGTCCGCCCTGGGACCTTATGTTAGTCTTGGAAGCCCTAACCAGGGCACCGTTTTAGCCGTTCGCTCTTATGCCTCTTAAGTTGCTTACCCCAAAGACACCCTTCCTGCTTGCGGTTACAACAGCCAGGAGGATGAGCGACATTCAGGCTCTGTCAATAAAAGAGCCCTTTTTTCTATTTGATGACAGGGTTGTACTAAGGCAGGACCCCCTGTATCTTCCGAAGGTAGCCTCTAAGTTTCACAGAACTCAAGAGATTGTCCTTTTTTTCATTTTGCACCAATAGTCAGAACGAGAGAGAAAGTTTTCTGGCCAGAAGAAGGGTCAGCAAGCATCTAAAGCAGGATGGATCAAGCAGACTATTACTTTAGCCTATGATCAGGCTGGTAGGGCAGCCCTGAATGACCTTCTTCCTTTTTTTTTTTTTTCTTTTTTTTTTTTTTTTTTTAATTTCTCTTTATTGAAATTTTTTTTTTCCTTGGCAGTACAAAACAGGGCCATTGGGGCATACCCCGGCCAACCGGTGCACATAGTCATGTGCATAACATAGCACTACTAACAGTTTATCTAAAAGCTATACATTCTTAACTAAACACAATCGCTGCTCTGGTAACACATGGTAGGATCTTGATATGAGATATTGGGCGTTATTTACGAAAGGCAAATCCACTTTGCACTGCAAGTGCACTTGGAAGTGCAGTCGCTCTAAATCTAAGGGGTAGATCTGAAATGAGTGGAAGCTCA
The DNA here is from genome assembly GCF_042186555.1 of Aquarana catesbeiana. Lineage (NCBI taxonomy): Eukaryota > Metazoa > Chordata > Amphibia > Anura > Ranidae > Aquarana > Aquarana catesbeiana. The sequence continues at coordinate 379,570,155 of NC_133326.1, read as the reverse complement.
ATCCTGTGCAAACTAAAATGCTGTTTTTTATTTTCCTTGCATGTCCCATTGGATCTACAGCGACTTTACTTCCAAGTGCACTTGCAGTGCAAAGTGGATTTTCCTTTAGTAAATAACCCCCATTGTTTCTTGGGGACTCTCTCTCATTTTTAGTTATTGGCCCTGGACTTTATAGGGACATTTTAGAATAAGTGTAGTTGTTTTGATTTTTAGGCTAGCACCTCCGACTATCCAACTGGGGTCTGGGCCTCAGACGGAGTCAGACAGACAGAGGAAATCTATCTGGGTTGATCCCCTGAGGGCTGATCATCCGTTGTGGATTACGAGTCTGTCCACAAATGCCAGACCCTGTCATATTTTTTGGGGCATCCTTGAGACAGATATGATGTTTTATAGAGGGGGTATCATTGCGTTAACAAATTGCTTACATGAGGACAGGGTGGGGGGAGTGGTTGACTTCCATTTTAGTACTATGACTTTTCTCGCATAAAAAAAGATACCTATTAGGGTGCGTGTTGCTTTGGCAAATGCCGGTTGTTCCACTAGGCCAAGGAGGCAGACACTAATTGTCAAGGGAATAGGAATGATGGTTAAACTATGAATTGCGTTGCCTCCTGCCAATAGTCCTGAATTTGTGGGTAATCGCAGAATATATGCGTGAAGTCTGCAGGAGTACCGGAGCATCTCCAGCAGCTGGCCGACAAGGCTGGGTATATGCGGTGAATGCACTGGGGCGCATAGTAGATTCTGTGTAGGCTTTTGAATTGGATCAGTTTGTCCCTAGTAGCAACCAGCGGCTGGAGTGGATAATCTCACATGTCTACCCAGTCTTCGCTGTCCAGTCCCTGCACCTCCCCCCGCCACAGACCACGCAGACCATCCAGTCCGACCTGGATGGATGGTAGAAGTGCTCGGTAAATTTGGGATAATGGTTTTAAGAGATCAGCATCTTCTAGAAGGGTTTCCATGTCATCATATTCCAACTGAAGCTAAACTGTTTTGAATTGTGAATCAAAGGCATGGCGGAGCTGCAGGAACCTGAAAAAGAAAGAGTTTGGAAGTTGGAATTTGTTTTTCAGCCTATCAAATGTAAATATCCCTCAAATACTTGATGCACTTACTGGCCCACAAACCCGGTCTTGCAGAGAGTGGAATTCCTTCAACCTTGGGTTACACCAAAGCGGTGTATTAGGGGACCATTTGGCCTTCACCAAATTAGGTTTAATCACTACTGTGTGCCATGCCTTAATAATCGCTTTCACAGCCAGTGTTAAAGGTACTGGAGAACCCCCCCGACCCCTATAAAGGGTGTTGAGGAAGGGGCTCAAAGGATCCCAGTTGTGCTGCCTCTAGGATGACTGACACATTGGTGTGATCCGAGACCAGCCAGTTACGTGCATGAGTGAGCATTGCCACTAAATAGGTGTGAAAGTCTGGGCAGGCAAGTCCTCCCTGTGTTCAGGGCCTACGCAAGATTTTCTTACTGAATCTAGCCAGGTGTGATTGCCATAAGAAGGAGGCCACTGTGAAATCCAATTGCCGGAAAAGAGTCTTAGTTATCCAGACAGGGGAGTAGTTTCATTTTTATTAAGTTAATTTTCCCTATCAGTGATAATGGGAGGTTCGACCAGGCCTTCAGTTTCAGTTTACACCACTGCAGCACTAGGGATACGTTAAGATTGCTAAAGTCCTGGGTATTGAAAGAGATATTGATTCCTAGATATTTAATGGTGCTTGCCCATTGTAGAGGTGAAGCAGGGTTACTCAGCTTCTTTGCCCCGTGATCTATGGGTAGAATAAGTGATTTGCTCCAGTTGGTTCGGAGGCCAGAGAGAGAGTCGCAAAGCAGTCCAGAAGCTAAAGCGCCGCGGAAAGCGAGGGACCAGGGTCCCGGAGGAAGGGGAATAAATCATCTGCGTACAATGCTAGTTTCTCGACCACCGAACCAACCTGGATTCCAGACACCTCGCTCGATCTCCATAAGGTCTCAGCCAAAGGCTCCATCGCCAGGGCAAACAGCACAGGGGAAAGAGGACACCCCTGTCTTGTCCCCCTCCTAATTGGAAAAGATGGCGAAAGCCTACCATTTAGTTTGATTTGAGCCGTGGGAGTCTTGTATAATAAGCTGATCCATTTCCAGAAAATTGGGCCAAAGCCTTCCAGAAGCTGCATCATATAGGACCATCTAACTGTATTGAAAGCCTTTTCGGTGTCAAGGGTTACCAGGACTCGGTAGGAATTCTCCTCAGGTGGGAGCTGGAGATGTGTAAAGACTTGTCTAAGGTTTATGTCCGTGGACTTGCCAGGCATGAAGCCGGTCTTGTCTATGTTGACAAGGGATGGTAGGACCTTCATGAGTCTATTAGCTAGCACTTTTAAGGCAGCGTGTGTTTTGTACCATTCCCCAGGTAAACCATCGGGGCCCGGGGATTTGTTGTTGGGCAAGGAGTAGATTGCGTCTTCTTTCTACTGTCGTGTTAAGGGCTTATCTAGTGCATCCCTGTCCTCTTCGGAAAGAAGAGGTAAGGTGAATCCCCCTAATTCCTCCAACATGGCGTCAACCGTGTTAGAGAATGGATCATCATACAGATTATTATAAAAGAGATGAAATTCCCTTAGTATACCTTCGGGGTCTGTGACCTGGCAGCCAGTGGAAGTCTGTATTCTAGGGATCACTGTTTGGAGTGTGGGTTTTGCCACCAGGTTGGCCTGTAGTTTGCCAGCCCCGAATGACCTTAAAGCACATTCTACTTGGTCTCTGGCGACCTCTTGGGCAAAAAGGGCCAGAGCATCGGTGAAGCAAATGTGCAGAGCAGCTACATGGACAAACCAGAGCACCTTCCTTAGACGCTACAGGGTGGAGTTGCTGCCAACTCAGGATCTGGCGTTTGGTAGGAAGGTCCTACAAGCTCTTGTCCCGCCCTAAGGTAGGCCTGAGCTACTTGCTCTTCTCTCAGGGTGCGGTCCTGGAAGACAACTTGAGAAAATTACCAGTTTACACTTGCCTGTAACAATGTTTCTGGGAAGTCTTCCAGGACGGCAGGCCTACTTCCCACCCGCTCTTTTGGTATGTTGGTTTTGTATGGAGTTTTGAGGTGTTTCACTCTTGTGCACTGGTGTGGGTCAATACTTTTTCACAACTGAGGAGCACAGGGAGGGGCGGGGGTTTTGACCTCTTTGATTGTGTTTCCCTTGAGGTGGGACCAGTCATCTCTCAGGGTGCCGTCCTGGAAGACTTCCCAGAAACACTGTTGCTGGTAAGTGTAACTGGTCATTTTTTAATTTTTTTTATGCATGAAAGTTTTTTTTTCACGTTTTGAAAAATTGCTGTGCAAACACCATGTGCAACGACCGATTTTATTCCCTAGGGTCTCTGCTAAAAAATTATATATTATGTTTGGGGGTTCTGAGTAATTTTCTAACAAATGATGATTTTTACATGTAGGAGCTAAGTGCCAGAATTGGCCCAGATGGCAAGTGGTTAAAAATGCACTGCAACCAGATCCTTTGGTACTGCAGTACCGTGTGATCTGGTGCAGGCACTAGCTACAATGTACTTTACCACACTGTTACCACTTTTTAGCATGCAGTATTTCTTCCTATTGTTGCCGTATTTCCAAGGAACATGTGGCCTCTGACCTGTGTCGTTTAACACCCCCTCCCTTACTTGAGACCACACACCCCTTTCTAGTCTCGCCATTCAGTTGTGTGTGTGTGTCGTCGTCCCCCGTCTTATATAGGGAGGGATTCTCTACAGCTATGCTAGATTTTATAGACAAAATCACTACCATGATAGCTGACTCAGAATGACTCAGAATGCAAGGGCCATAAGCATAACTCTATGCCTTCCCCTCCAGATTGCTAGTCTAATATTCGTGCAACCATGGTAGTCTCTCAGCCTTCTGTTTTAGATGGGCTGTGTAATGAGTAGTGTCCTGAACCTGTTCTGACAGTTTGTTACCGAGGAGCCACAATCTGCTAATCTAGCTCTCAAGCCTAAAGTGTACAGTTGTGCTCATAAGTTTACATACCCTGGCAGAATTTATGATTTCTTTGCCATTTTTCATAGAATATGAATGATAACACAAACTTTTCTTTCACTCATGGTTAGTGTTTGGCTGAAGCCATTTAAAATCAATCAACTGTGTTTACTCAAAATTATATGCAAAACCCTGCGAGCCACTTACGGATAAATGCCTACAGAGTGATAAGTGAACAGTGGAGACCAGCTGCAAACACTCAGTCACGTTCCATATTCGTGCAAAGTATTAAAGATAAAAACAATGTGTCTGCGCTAGAAGAAATCGCTACGCTCAAAGTGCAATATTAATAAACATAAACAACATAGGTATTGATATAAATGTGCATGCGTGAAAATACCCCTAGGTGCTAAAGTATAAAGTGCACAGTGCTATGTAAAACACAGAATGTGAGTGATCAAACAAAACAACATATCAATTAAAATATCAAATAAAATGCAAGAGGATATAACAAATAAATGAAGTCCAAAACCGTGTATATCCAATGATATAAAAGTGCCCAAATAAATTAGTCCAAAGATTTGGTGAATTTCACATATCCTATCTTCCAAAGTGTGCCACCAAGAAACATGCTGTGGTGTCTTCCAGCCGCCCCCGCAGGTGTATATGCTCACCTTCCTATGTGTGACACAGCGATTAAACTATGTCAAACAAAGCCTTGGAGTCACTCCTGTGCTCATTAGGAACCAGCTGTGCAAACTCCCAATGTTCTCAAATGGAGATGGTTTATGCAAGAGAAAAAAACTCCATAGCGCAATATGTAGGTATAAAGGATTTTAATCAAATAATTAACTCCCCTAGCTGGGGTACTCACATATTGTGGGTGCGTAAGTGCACCATCCTTAACAAGCATAAAACGGTCAATCTCTCGGTGTGGCGTGCGGTGTGGCGTATGTAACGAAAAACTCCTTCTCTCTCTCTGCTGACAGCTCCGTCCAGGCCCCTCCCCTACGCGTGTTCGGCACCGGGACCACGTGCCTTCTTCAGGGGGAATTAAGGATGGTGCACTTACGCACCCACAATATGTGAGTACCCCAGCTAGGGGAGTTAATTATTTGATTAAAATCCTTTATACCTACATATTGCGCTATGGAGTTTTTTTCTCTTGCATAAACCATCTCCATTTAAGAACATTGGGAGTTTGCACAGCTGGTTCCTAATGAGCACAGGAGTGACTCCAAGGCTTTGTTTGACATAGTTTAATCGCTGTGTCACACATAGGAAGGTGAGCATATACACCTGCGGGGGCGGCTGGAAGACACCACAGCATGTTTCTTGGTGGCACACTTTGGAAGATAGGATATGTGAAATTCACCAAATCTTTGGACTAATTTATTTGGGCACTTTTATATCATTGGATATACACGGTTTTGGACTTCATTTATTTGTTATATCCTCTTGCATTTTATTTGATATTTTAATTGATATGTTGTTTTGTTTGATCACTCACATTCTGTGTTTTACATAGCACTGTGCACTTTATACTTTAGCACCTAGGGGTATTTTCACGCATGCACATTTATATCAATACCTATGTTGTTTATGTTTATTAATATTGCACTTTGAGCGTAGCGATTTCTTCTAGCGCAGACACATTGTTTTTATCTTTAAAACTGTGTTTACTCCTTTTAAATCATAATCACAACAAAAACTACCCAAATTACCTCCATCAAAGGTTTACATACCCCAGTTCTTTATACCGTGTATTTCCCTCTTTAACATCAATGAAAGCTTAAAGTCTATTATGGTATTTGTGGATGAAGCTCTTTATCTTAGATGGTAAAGCTGCCCATTCCTCTTGGCAAAACGCCTCCAGTGCCTGTAAATTCTTGGGTTGTCTTGGCTCATTGATGGTCGGGAGACTGAGATGGCCACTCTAGAACCTTCTCTTTATTCTGCTGTAGCCAATGACAGGTCGACTTGGCCTTGTGTTTTGGATCATTGTCATGTTGGAATGTCCAAGTACGTCCCATGTGCAGCTTCCTGGCTGATGAATGCAAATGTTCCTCCAGTATTTTTTGATAACATACTGCATTCATCTTGCCATCAATTTTGACCAATTTTCCTGTGCCTCTTTGATCACAGTAGATCATACATCCCCAAAACATCCCCAAAGCTCAATTTTGGTCTCATCACTCCAAATGACTTTGTGCCAGAAGGTTTGAGGCTTGTCTGTGCTGTTTGGCATATTGTAAGCGGGATACTTTGTGGCATTTATGTAGTAATGTCTTTCTTCTGGCGACTTGACCATGCAGCCCATCTTTCTTCAAGTGCCCCCTTATTGTGCATCTTGAAACAGCTACATCACATGTTTTCAAAGAGTCCTGTATTTCACCTGAAGTTATTTGTGGGTTTTTCTTTGCATCCTGAACAAATTTCCTGGCAGTTGTGGCTGAAATTTTAGTTGATCTACCTAACTGTGGTTTGGTTTCAACAGAACCCCTAATTCTCCACTTCTTGATTAGAGTTTGAACACTGCTGATTGGCATTCTCAGTTCCTTGGATATCTTTTTATATCCCTTTCCTGTTTTATATAGTTCAACTACCTTTTCCCACAGATCCTGTGACAATTATTTTGCTTTCCCCATGACTCAGAATTCAGAAAGGGCAGTACGGCACTGGATGAAAGATGCAAGGGTCTGTCAGGAGTCCAGAAACTCATTTACTATATTACACACACTAATTACAAACAAACAGATCACAGGTGAGGATGGTTACCTTTAATAGCTATTCAACTCCTTTTGTGTCAACTTGTGTGCATGTTATCAGGCCAAAATCACCAGGGTGTATAAACTTTTGATCAGGGTAATTTGGGTAGTTTCTGTTGTGATTATGATTTAAAAAGAGTAAACACAGTTGATTGATAATAAATGGCTTCAGACAAACACTAACCATGAGTGAAAAATATTTTTGTGTTATCATTCAACATTCTGAAAAATGGCCAAGAAATCATAAATTCTGCCAGGGTATGTAAACTTATGAGCACAACTGTATTTCCACTTTTGCAGCCAAATTGAGATATCTACTTTTATATTTGTTTGACACAGTGCGAGCAAAGTAAAAACTGAAATGGCCAGTAAAAAAAAAGGCCCCTTCACTATCAAAACCTTTCCCAGACACTTTTTTTTTTTTTTAAGCCAGTTCTATATGAAGATTAATCTACTCCTGAAAAAGTTATGCTCTCCTTGAAAATGTTTGTTTTTCTCCAGTCATCTTCCAGGACTTCACACCTGAAAGATGACTGGTCCCACCTCACAGAAAACAACAATCAACAGAGATTAAAAACCCCCGCCCTTCCCCCTCCTCCTCAGTTATTGTGCAGCGAAACATTTGTTTTACGGACCTGAAACTAAAGGTCCCTCCCCAGAAGGCAGGACAGCAAGGCCGGGGAGGGCTGCTTGGTCCAAGCAGGGCTTGTTCCCACTCCAGGGGTCTCCACAGTCAGGGGACTTTCCCTGATCCGGAGCTTTCGCGGGCACAGAAAAAGGCTGTTCCGGGCACTCTAAGGTGAGAGTGCCCGGAATTCGAGATGAGTTTTTCCTTCTCTTCCTCCAGCCAGGCAGCGGAAAAAATGGAAAATTGTATGCTCACCTTTCCGTAATTTTCCTTTCCTGTTGCATCTTCATGGCAGCACACACCTATGGGTTGTGGCTCCGCCTCCGCAAACTGATAGGACCGCGTAGATATTAAACCCTGAGAGGGCACCCGCCCCAGTATATATATATATATATATATATATATATATATATATATATATATATATATATATACCTTACCTCAGACAGGTGGGCATCTGCATGCTGCCATGAAGATGCGACAGGAAAGGAAAATTATGGAAAGGTGAGTATACAATTTTCCGTTTTCCTGTCGCATCATGGCAGCACACACCTATGGGGAATAACTCGCAAACTGGGTGGGTATGAGCAGAAGATAAGTTTATTTACAAGGAATAGTGGTGTTGGACTGTATAATTGCTCTCCTGAACTCTAGCGGAGTCCACTGTATAATGGGAAATAAAGGTGTTCTTTGAAGACCAAGTGGCTGCTTTGCAAATGGTTTCTGAAAACACCCTGTAGTAGGCCACCCATTGCCCTTGTGGAGTGTACCCTTAAGCCCTCGGGTATTTGTGCGTGGTTAGATGAGTAAGCTCTTTTAATGGTCTTCACCAACCATGCTGTGATGATGCAAGAGGTCGCTGCTTGTCCTCTCCTAAAGCCATGTGGGATGACTAGGAGATTCTCCGTCTTTATCAGGTTACTGGTTGCCGAGAGGTAGGCTAGGATACTGGTCTTTACATCGAGTGGGTGTGGATCACCCTGTTCTGTAGATAGTGGTTTTCTGAACCGACTTTGGGGCCCCGTATCTTAGGGCCACTTGGTGCTAGGAACCCCAACTTTGGATATCTGGTAGTGCTAGTTCCACTGGGTTAGCAGACAAATTTGGGGTTCCTAGCAGCAAGTGGCCCCAGGATACGGGGCCCCAAATTCAGTCAACTGTGTCCATCTGCAGCAATGTCATTTCCGGACCCTTTGGGTCCAGAGACCCTAAATTTTGGCTGCAGCTAGGAGGCATCTAGGAACCCTTAACTACTGAGTTTGAAGTTCGGGGGACCTATGGCTGCAAATGGGCACAGTGAGGCTGCAAATGGGCATTGTTGACTCTCTTTTCCACTTACAGTAGCTGCGCATTTCTCACCCTAGGCTTATACTCGAGTCAATAAGTTTTCCCAGTTTTTTGTGGTAAAGTTAGGTGCCTCGGCTTATATTCGGGTCGACTTATACTCGAGTATATACGGTATTATCTTCTACTTACACCGTGTTCGAGGGACTTGAGGTACTTCTCACCAGCACCTCACCTTTCCCTCCTGAATTCTTCACCCTCCTTATTATTTTATCTTGTACAAAAAGCCCCCTAACCCCCCCCCCCAAAAAAAACAACCCCCCCCCCATTCCCAGCAAAATGGAGGAATTCCATATTTATAATATACCCAGGCGGGCGGACCTTACCCCTCAGAGACCACTTCCATCATTCTCTTCCCCTCCTCAGAGTACATAAATCGATTCCATGTTGACCATGTTTTATTGTACTGCTCTTTCCTGTTTTGAGCTGAGAGGACTAAATCCTCCATGACCCCAATCTCTCTTACCCTATTCAGCCAACTTGCAATAGAGGGTGGCCTAGAGTCCTTCCAACACAAGATCATACAGGCCTTAGCAGCGTTAATCAGATGACACAGAACCAACTTTTTATACGTCTGCACCGGGATTCTTGAGCAATGAAGCAGAAAAAAGGCGAGATCATCTGGTATTAAAAATTCTGTAAATTTTTGGGAAATCTTCTGGACCTCTATCCAATACTGTCTGATCTTTGAGCAAGACCAGAATATATGGAAGAGGGTCCCTAACTCTTCCCCACATCGCCAGCAATGACCCGAGGCCTCAGCATGAAATTTACGGAGCTTTGATGGAGTATAGTACCATTGTGTCAATAGTTTATAGTTGGATTCTTGGATTCGTGTACAGAACAATGAATTTAGCGAAAGGTGGATGATATTCTTACGCTGGGCTGGGGTAAAGATCTTGTCAAGATCCCTTTCCCACTTATTAATGCTTGGCATCACAAAATCTTCCGGAGGAGTATTTAAAAGCGCATACATCCTTGAAATCAACCAGGGGAGAGGTTCTTGTTCTTCACAATATAGTTCAAATGTAGTTAATTGACGTTGGTAATTTGTCAGTGGACCCAAGGATCTTAAAAAATGGCGTAGCTGTAGTGCCTGCCAAAGATTTATTTCAAAGAGCCCCCCCCGGTTGTGTCAAGGAAGCAATTGTAGGCCAAGTCTCCAGCTGCAAGAAATGTGATGCCTGAAAGCGGCCCTTCTCTAGAAGATTATCGAATGCTTCTGCCTCCGTACCTGGCAAGAAACTAGGGTTTCCCAAATAGGGAACAAAGGCGACAAATATTTGGAATTACAACAAATCCTAGCACTAATTCGCAATGTGGGGCCTATAGTGGGGTACTTTCTAATAGAGATCGGTAGTGTTTCGTAGCTCCAAAGGTGCTCTACGCAGGGGTATCAAGCTGAACTTTTGTTCCATGTCTACCCATAACTTAAATTCTCCATGTCTACACCAGTTCACCACCCTTCCCAAATGGACTGCTTGATAGTATTTAAATACATCTGGGACAGCTACTCCGCCAAAACACCTGGGTAACATCATCAGACCTCTAATTATCCTTGGTCGTTTCTTTGCCCATATAAATTTAGTAAAAAGGGAGCAAATCTGGCACAGAAAGACTGCTGGAATAGTGATAGGTAATGCTTGAAATAGATATAAACATTTCGGTAGGATACTCATTTTAATGATATTACATCGGCCAAACCATGAATGTAAACCGTGGTGCCATTTATCTAATAAAAGCCGGACTGAGTTTTATAGCTCTAGAAAATTTACCTTGAAAGTATTTCCTACATTTAATGGTATATGTGTACCCAGGTAGTTTAGCGCCGCAGACACCCATTTAAAGTTAAAATTTGGTTGAATTGTGTTACGCGTCGAAGGGTGCAGTGCAACTCCCATTGCTTCTGATTTGGTATAATTTATTTTCAAATTTGATAGGGTTCCATAGATTTCAAACTCCATCAAAAGGTTGGGAAATGAGACATGTGGATTAGACATGGAGAACAACAAGTCATCTGCATAAGCTGACAATTATAGTTGCGGTCTCCTAATCGTAGTCCCTGAATGTCAGGATTTTGTCAAATTTTATATAGTAAGGACTCTATCGAAAGGGAGAACAGCAAAGGTGAAAGAGGACATCCCTGATGTGTTCCATTTGAAATTTTAAAGGGTTTTGAGAATACTCCATTCACTCTCACCGTGGCATGTGGGGTAGTATATACACTAGCGATCCACTGGGTCATTTGGTCCCCCAGGCCAACATACCTCAATACCGCAAACAAAAAAAGCCAATTCACCCTATCGAACGCTTTCTCTGTGTCGGTACACAAGAAAACGCAGGGGGTATTTGTCTTATTAGCATGGTGGACGAAATTGAGCACTTTGATGGTATAATCCCTCGCTTCCCACGAGGGAATAAATCCTACTTGATCTAAGTCAACCAACTGATTAAGCAATGGTTGTAAACGGGAGGCTAGTACTTAAGTAAAAAGTTTTAAATCTACGTTCAATAATGAAATCGGCCTATAACTGCCGCACTCCAACAGGTCCTTCCCCTCCTTTGGAATAACCGTTATATGTGCAAAAAGTGTATCTGGGGGGAGTGCGGCAGTCTGACCCAATGCATTAAAAACCTTTACCATATGATTGCTTAACAATGGAAGAAAGTTTTTATAATTTTGTAAGGTGAATCCATCGGGGCCTGGGGCCTTCCCAGGTTTAACCGTTTTTATCACCACATTTAATTCCTCCGCTGAAATAGGAGCCTCCAGTTTAGGACGTGCTAGGGATGGTAACCGGGGGGAGGCATGCTGAGGAAAGGTGCCTCCAGTGCCGGCAAGGGTGCAAATGATGGTGCCAGATTATATAAAGAAGAGTAGTATTCTCCAAACATCTGGGCTATATCCATTGGTAACGAAATTAATTGTCCATCCTTCCCTTTTATTTGAGGTATGTATGCTGTCATACTTCTTTCTTTAAGTTTCCTGGCTAACAATTTACTGCATTTGTCTCCTAGTTCATATGTTACCTTCCTGCTCTTTTGTATTGTCGCTTTAGCTTTAAAGCTCAAATTATCTGTAATCTGTCGCCTCAAGTGGGCCAGATCTCTCCCGAGGGAGGGTACCTGTGTTCTCTTATGCTGGAAATCCAGGGCCTGAATTTCCTCTAATAGTTTCATCATCTATTTTTCTCTCTCTTTCTTTAGTCTGGATCCATGTTTAATCAGCATCCCCCGGATCACTGTCTTAAGTGCCTCCCATACTATCCGGGTCACTCCCCGGAGTATCGTTTATCTGAAAATATGCAGTAATTTCTTTTGTCACATCTTCCCGAATTTCAGGGCTCTGTAGCAGGCTCTCATTTAGATGCCACTTTCTCTCTGGGGAGTAAACCGCGCCAGACAAGGAGAGACGCAAGGTGATCGGGGCGTGGTATGACCACGTTATACTTCCTATGGATACATCTAATACCGAGGTGGGTACATAGACATGTTCCTGGTCCCACACTATGCGGGAATACACTTGATGGGGATTAGAAAAAAAGTGTAATCTCTTTCTCCTGCATGTAAAATCTGCCCTATATCTACTAACTGTACTTCGTGTAACTTCCGCATTATACCCCTCCTGGTGCCACCTGGAACAGATGATGTCCCTGAAGAGGTATCTATTTTAGGGTCCGGGGGATGTTAAAATCTCCCCCAAGAATCAATTTGCCTTTCACAAATTCTCTTAATTCTGTGAGGGTTTTCCTCATAAAAGAATCTTGGTGTACATTTGGTGCATATAAAGTGGTCAAAGTCACTTTCACCCCTCCCATGTAGCCCTTAAGAAAAACAAACTGGCCGTTTATATCCAAACGTTTGTCTACCAAAGACCAGGGAACCCGGTTAGAAATCAAAATCAATACACCTTTAGATTTTGCTTCTTGATTAGAAGCATGATATACACATGGGAAGAATCTATTCTGGAGGAGGGGAAGTCCGCCCGCCTTAAAGTGTGTCTCCTGTATAAATGCCACATCCGTACATAGGCGCTTCAGATCGTTGAAAAGCACCATTTGGTTTTTTTGGGACATTAAGTCCTTTGGCATTTAAAGAAGTCACCTTTACTTCCTCCATCGCTTCTGAGAAAAAAGAAAAGAAACCTAAAAAAAAACCCAAAAAAAACAGAAAACCCAAAAAACCGCTACTAACCCCCCCTCCCTTTTCACTAACCCCTAAGGGATGCACCCACTTCTGAAACACTAGTTACATAAAATAATATAATGCAGTCACCCTAGTGTCAAAGTTAGGGGGGCAAACCCCCCTCTGTACGTAAATACCAATATATGCCAGTATCCCCTCCCCCTCTGCCTCTAGAACTTAATCCTAATCCTAATCTTACCCAGCACCCATCTTCTCCTTACCCCCTCATCATGTTCTCACCTATCCCCCTCTCATCTCCCCTTCTCCCTTTCCCCTCATCCCCTGTCCCTCACCTATCTAGACACCCGTTCCGCTCCACTCCCTCTCCTTCCTGCCCCCTCCTCTCTACCTCATTCATATTTAATTACATTTCCCTCTCAATATCCTCCTAAGGATCCTAAGGATCATCTCTCTCTTACCTCCTTACTACTTCTAGGACTAAGGTCCGTGGTCTATCCAGGGCTCTATAGCGATCCCGTCTGTTTCCCCTATTTTTTACTGGATCCTCTGTTTTATCCCATTTTATACTTCTCCCACGGCAGACTCTGACATATTCGTGTAATGTTCCCTACATCATACCCCCTCCTAATGTGTTTCTTCCTCCCTCCCTCCCTCCCCCCTCCTACTCCCTCCCCCCTCCTACTCCCCACTATAACCCTTAGTCCCATTCCCTATTTCCCCCTCTTAAATCCCCCTTCCTTTTACTCCTAAAGTATATAGTGCAAAATCCCATATAATTATCTTATACAAAGTGTCTATCAGGTCTAGTCATGCTGTGTTCCTAAAAGTTGATTGTCTACATGGGCTTTACCTCCTACCTAAATCTCCTATTATTCTATATATCACAGGAAATCCTAAAAATATAGGGTTCTATTATAGTTACGGAGATGTATTTACAATTTCCTACTCTTTAAGGAGGGAACCTGGGGTTCATGGGGTCATGGGGTATATAAAAATTTTATATTAACTCCTCCCTGTTTGCCCATCCATTCATTCCACCCCCACCTTCCTTATCACCTCCCATAAGGGGCTATTTACCTGGAGAGTCATCCGCCCTCCCGTCCACCTCATGAACCTTAAAATAATAAAATGTGACAAAACACCCAAAAAAAAAAAAAGTTTTTCTTTTTTTTTTTTCTTTTCTTTTCTTTGAACAGAGTTTTTCCAAGAGGGGGAAAGGGAGGTCCTCTCATGTCGTTGAGATAAGTCCCAACCCCTCTCCATTTGCCCCCTTATCCTGTGACTCATTTTTATGGGGTGCCTTACATCTTATAGCACCCAATAAAGTGCCCCATCCGTGATCAATGATCTATATGACTTCTATTTAGTGCTTAAAAAACGTAATTTCTGTGCAGTGCACTTCTTAAAACTCAAAAACTAAGCAAAAAAACAAAAAAAAAAATCATAAAAAAAAACACCACAAACAAATGCAAAATATTATTAAGACTTAATACTATTAAGTCTTATCAATAGTGTCTATTCCACTGTGCAGTAAAATATGGTCCATGAGGATTCCTGGGGGGGTGGCTGGAGAAATCGGGGGGAAGGGGAAGGGGCAAAAAAATACAAAATAACCCCCCCTAAAAAAAAACAAAAAAAAGAGAAAAAAATGGGGGGGGGGGGGTTACCTCAAAAAAAAGGGGGATGGAAAAAAAAAAGAGGGCAAGAAGGGGGGGGAGCACATCTTTCTCTCTTCTCAAAAAGGTACCCTCCAAAGCGGGTTAATCTAGATCTCATGTCTGTTTCTTTGGGAGGTGGTATCCTGAACCCCACCCTCTCCTCTTGTCTGGAGTAATGGATCTTCTGTTCCCAATGGGGTTATTGTTCGTCTTATCGGCCCAGAAATGTGTTGTAACCAATTTGGTATCTCCAACGCTTTTATTACTCTGGGAGGTCGGTGGGGTGCAGCAAGACAAATGTCAATGCATCTTTCTTAATTATTAATGAGATAGGGTAGCCCCACCAATAGGTACCCCCCGACCTCTTAATTTTGTCCAGGAGAGGGCGCAACATGGCTCTTCACCGTAGGGTAGTTCGGGATAGGTCTGGCAAGATTTTTACCCGGGATCCCTCATACACAACTGGTCCTGCGTCCCAAGCCTTGCGGCTTATTAGCTCTTTATGGGCCTAGCGGTGAGAGCAACATATCACATCTCTTGTTTTGTCTATGTTCACTGAGGGCGATCCCAGGGATCTATGTAGCCTCTCGAATTCTAAGTCTTGTGGGGAAAACAGGGATGTCCAACTGTTGGCATATTGCCATAATCGTGGAATGTAAAGCCTCTCTTCCTATTGCCTCCAGGACCCCTCTGAACCTCAGGTTTTTACCTCGGCTACGGTCCTCAAGCTCTTCTAACTGGAGCTGCAGAGAGGGGATATAGGAGTTTTGTAATAATTGTACCTGTTCCAGCCGGGTGACACGGTCCGCCAGCGCAGTCCGGGATGACTCATCCTGATTCAGTCTCTCAGCCAAATGTTGTACCTCTAACCGGACCCCCTCCAGATCCCTACGATGTACCTCCTCCAAGCGAGTAACCATTGCTTCCAAATCTGCACGTGTTGGGAGTGCTTGCAGTAGAGTTCTAAGGTCTGCATCTACCAGTGCCTTAGGCAGTGCTTCCTGCCTTTCCTGGGGTCTCAGTGGCTGTTCCTCTGCCTCGCTGTGCGCTCCGGCTTCCGTACTCGGCATAGCTGGCAGTGTAAGCAGGGCGGAGCTCACCGGCTCTCTGAACTCCCTGTCCGTCACTGCCCCTCTTGTCTCCAATACACGGCTCCGGGACGCCGCTGCTCTTGTACAAGGAAAGTACTATGGAATCTCTGGCTCAACCAGTGTCCTGTGCATTTTTTCTTCCTTCTTTTTCATTCCAGTTCGAATGTCAGGGTGGAACAGCTAGGCTACTCCCGGGTATAACTGCATCAGAGACTGCATTGAAAGCTGGATAGCTGGGGGCATGGACGGAGCTGAGTGAGTGTGTGTCTCTCTACTCCGCCATCTTCAGACCACACCCCTCCCAGCCTTCGAAGGCTGACCCTCCGAGACTCTTATAGCCGATGTAATTGCTATTAGGAAGGTGACCTTGAGAGTTAGGTTCCACAGAGAGATGCCCTCCATCAGAAAGAATGGTTCATGGGATAAGGCCTCTAACACTACCGAAAGGTCCCATGTCGGGGAGGAAGGTTTTCTAAGTGGCCTCAACTTTAGGCAGGCCTTTTGGAATTGGATGACAAGGGGCTCCTGTGCCCACTTCACTCCTGTCATGGTGGACAGGGCTGACACGTGTACCTTCAGGGTACTAGACCCAAGGCCTTTATCTAAGCCTAGCTGGAGAAACTCGAGGATCTGAATTACTGTTGGAGATGATGGGTTCCAGGATTGCTGTTGTGTGACTGAGAGAAACTTTTCCCAGATCCTTTTATAGGTATTGTTGGTGGTGCATTTTCTGGCTTGAAGAAGAGTGTCTACCACTTTCTGGGAGCAACCTTGGACTAAGAACCTAGCCCTTTCAATCTCCAGGCTGTTAGGTGCAGCCTCTCTGGGAATGGGTGAAGGAGCTGTCCCTGCGAGAGTAGATCCGCTGTCATTGGGAGCGGCAGTGGCTTCGCTGTGTTCAGTTGGAGGAGCTTCGTGAACCATGGCCGTCTCGGCCAAAAGGGGAGGACTGCTATCACTGTAGACTCTGACCTCTTGAGTTTGAGTAGAAATCTTGAAATAAGGGGCGTCGGTGGAAAGATGTATCCCAGACGGAAGTTCCAGTCGTGCTGCAGACAGTTCGTGCACTCTGCTGATGGGAAGGGAACTCTCGCCAGATACATCTGGCACTTCGTGTTGGTTGGTGTCGCTGCCAGGTCTATATCCTGTATCCTCCAAGTTTTGCTTATGGGGGAAAAGGCTTGGTGGCTTAAAGCCCATTCTTTGTTGGATACAAAAAACTCCGGCTTAGAGACTCGGCCAGTTGGTTTTGAACTCCTGGGACATACATTGCCGTTAGCCCCAACAGGTTTAGCTGTGCCCACTCAAGAACTGGGTGGACTTCCTGCATCACGGAGCGGCTCCTGGTGCCTCCTTGCCTGTTGATATAGGCAACTGCCACCCTGTTGTCCAATTTTACCAGGACTTCTTTCACCTTGAGGAGGGGGCTGAAGGCTACCAGAGCTTGGAATGCTGCTTTCATCTCCAAGATATTCAAGACCACGTTTTGAATCTTGAACGGCCAACGGCCTTGGACTGCATAGTGAAGGTAGTGTGCCCCCCAACCTTTCATGCTGGCATCCGAAGTGATTACTTCCTGGGGACGGGGGACTATATGCTTGCATCTTTTCAGATTGCTCAATCTGGTCCACCACCAGAGTGATTGCTTTACTTCTTTCTGGATCGTGATTGGTTGAGACGACACGCTGTTCCACTGTCTTAAAAGTGATGTCTGAAGAGGTCTTGTGTTCCATTGAGCCCATTGGATCATTGGTTGCTGAGAATGATCCCAATATGCTGAGGTACTCTCTGGCTGACAGTATGGTAGATGCAAGTAGCCTTTTTGCTTTTTGGATCAGACTGGGAATTTTCTCTTGAGGGAGTTCTATTGTGTTGAGGCGGGTATCTAGTTCCGCCCCCAGGAAGATCATTCTCTGGGTGGGCTGTAAGTTGCTTTTCCTCCAGTTCATAATCCAGTCAAGCTTTTGCAAGGTGGTGGTCAGAATAGATTGATGCAGTAGGAGGGAATCTCGATTGTCCGTGAGCAGGAGGATATCGTCCAGGTAATGATGAACTCTTAAGCCTTGCTCCCTCAGTAAGGCTATCACTGGCAGCAAGACTTTGGTGAACGTTCTTGGGGTGGTTGAGATCCCGAACGGGAGACTTTGAAATTGGAAATGGTGATGACCTACCGTGAAGCGGAGGAACTTTTGAAATGAAGTGTGAATGGGAATGTGCATGTAGGCGTCTTGTAAATCGACGGAAAGCATCCAATCCCCGATGTTCATGGCCTGAAGAATTGACTGTAGACTTTCCATCTTGAATGTCTCCACTAAGATTGACCGATTGAAATTTTTTAAGTCCAGAACGGGACGCAGGTCCCCTGTCTTTTTCTTCACCAAGAATAACGGGGAGTAAAACCCTGTTCCCCTTTGGGATAGTGGAACTTCCACTATAGCCTCCTTCTGGATCAGACCTTGAACGTATTCTGTTAGTACCGTCCTTCTCTCTCGAGATGCCGGTAGTCTGGTTGTACAGAATTGGTCTCTTGGAGACCGTCTCTTGAATCTCCATTTGTGTCCGAACTGGACAGTAGCTACCGTCCATGGGTCCTTTATTGTTTCCGCCCAGACCTGCTTGTACTTCATGAGCCTGGCCCCTACTATAGCTGGTTGGGCGGACGCACCTTCAAAAAGACTTTTGGTCGGGGGCGTGGCCAAGTCAGGCATGTGAGAGGACGCATCTCCCACAGCTCCCAGTAGTGATCCGGTAACCGATCCTCCCCCAGCCCACATACCGACTTTACATCGACATATGCAGCACGGGTACGACCCAGAGACCCCAGGGGAACATCCGCCGGCGTTTTGCACCAGGGGAAAGTCCCAGAAAGGACAGCTGGAGATGTCAGGCCCAGAAATCCAAGATGGCGCCGTGGCGGCCTCTGTGAAGCACACACCGCGCAGACAGGCCAAAACGAAGGACGCTGGCCCTAAATCAAGTAAGCTTCCCAAACATCCTGGTAGGGATGCCCCTAGAGACATGCTCTACTATGAACAAAAGCTGTCTGGGACTCTGGGGACAGAACAGCCATCTCGACCTGCAGGGACACAGCACATGCAGGAGGACATGCAGGCAGACACTCTCCATATACATTGGGGAGAGGAGGAGGGGGAGCAGATAGCCCATGCATCTGGGGAACCACACAGCTCAGCAGACCAGGACGCTGTGCAACCCACTTTGGCTGATATTCTTAGAGCTGTAAATAACTGTACAGCCTCTGTTAACACTTTGAAGGAACAGTTTGGGGGCCTGAGAGAGGATGTGTCACTGTTAAGGCAAGACATGCAAAAGATACGCGAGCGCACTACTGCTGTGGAAAGTAGAGTCAGTGACATGGAAGATCAGCTACCACCCATGGCGCAGGACACCAGAGCAGCAAACGATTGTGCTGAGGAAATGGAAAATCACTTACGGCGAAACAATGTCCGCATAGTGGGGTTGCCTGAGAAAGTTGAGGGTAGGGACACCACTACATATGTGGAAAACTGGCTAGTGGAGGTTTTTGGTAAAACCGCCTTTTCTCCCTTTTTTGTGGTGGAACGTGCTCATAGAGTGCCCTCACGCCCACCTCCACCAGGGGGCCTCCCCAGATCCATCCTGGCGAGAATCCTCCATTATAGGGACAGGGAAGCTGTGCTGCGACAAGCTCGTGAAAAGGCTAATGTTTTACATAATGGTACCCGAGTGTCCTTTTACCCGGAGTTTTCAGCAGAAGTCCAGAGACCCAGAGCCAAATTCACAGATGTCAAACGCAGGCTGCGACTTCTGCAACTCCCGTATACCATGTTGTACCCGGCGAAACTTTGGATAGTAGTGAGAGGCCAGGCCCAGTTCTTTGAATCCGCTAAGGAAGCCGCAGCCTGGTTGGATAGGAATGAGCAGGCACTGAAGAGACAGGTGCCACTGGAGGATGATTGAGCCAACCACGGAGATTACCTCTAAGGAGCTGAACAGCATGATAAAAGCAATCCTGACCGATCCTATGGACAGATCACAAGAAATTACCCTCTCTATACATTGAAAGATGTTCCTTGGCTGGGTGACAACATATTCCTAAACAAAGTATTGAGAGCGAATTTTATCAAAGTTGAACATGCAGATGCTTACTTTAAGTAAAAAAGAGCGATGGATGCTCGTTTACAATGTTAAAGTTGCCACGTTGGCAAAGTGCGAAGTTTACAGCACGGGACAGCTTTTTGTTTTACACTCCCCTGTTGTTGTGGGGAAGCTTGGCACCGGAAAAACGTAGAATATACATACACTCAGTTGATCAAGAACGTATCGTTCTCATTGTATGCACCAGATCCAGAAGAACCACAGCACGGTTGAGGATACACCAACTCGCATCTTTACAACTGCATCTCCAGCCACCGAACACTGTTCACTGGAAAGTATGGTGGACATCCCTATAGTATCTTGGAACACTAGTCGTCTCCACTCCCCCTTAAAGCGCACCATGATTCGCATGTGCTTAAAGAAATACATCCCAGGAATACTTTGTTATCAAGAGACCCACCTGACTGCGGACACTGTGAGTTTTCTGAAATACTCCTGGGTGGGAAAGGCCTATCATTCCACACACACTTCCTACTCTAGGGGGGGGTCAGTGTGTGTTGATTCATGGAACACTGGACTATGAAGAATTTGCAAGTGAAATAGATATTGAGGGTCGTTATGTCTTTCTCCACTGCAGGTTGGGTACATTGATATGTGTCTTGGCTGTTGTATACATTCCTCCTCCTTTCACGGCGGCGGTGCTTAGGTCTCTGCTTACATTCTTGGATGGCAGGCCTGACGCGCCGTTGTTGGTGACGGGGGACTTTAACTGTTGTCTGAACCCAGTTGAGGATAGACACCCGGGCCCAGGACCCTCTGCCCTCTCCAGGGGTACCCCCCTGGCGCGGTTGTTGCAAGAGGTGGGCTGGGTGGATATCTGGAGACACTGGAACCCCGGGGTCAGACAATTTGCTTGTTTTTCCAAGATGCACGGTAGTCTGTCCAGAATTGATCTGGGGGTGTGCAGCTTAAACGTGCTCCCTTTTGTGTCTGACATGATCCACAGGCCCCGCAGTGTATCCGACCACTCTCCGGTGGTCATAAAAATTACAATAGCTCCAATAGTTACACTACCTAAGGCCCCTTGGAAATTTAACGCCTTTTGGCTGCAACTGTTCCGCTCTCATGAGGGGATAGTGGGGAGCATGCGTGAGTTTTTTTAAACCCAGGATCCAAACGAGTCCGTTGTTGGGCAATGGGATGCCTTTAAGGCATATTTAAGGGGAGTTTTAATTGCTGAAATGAATAAGGTCAAACATGACTCTTCTATTCTTAAAACTGAAATGGAGGCCAGAGTCCAGGAAATGGAACAAAGGTATATTACAGACCCTTCAGACTCGACCAAGGAGGCATGGCAGGCAGCTCTTTCTGCATATCACCACCTGCTGTCCTCTTCGGCCGAAAAGAAGAGGTTCTTTGCGAAACAGGCGTTTTTTGAGGAGGGTGAAAAAACGGGCTGCATACTGGCGAGGATTGCGAATTCTCATCAGAAGTCACCAACCATAGGTGCAGTTAGAACTAAGATGGGTAACATAGTTAACACACCTGAAAAGGTGTTGCAAGCACTAGCTGATTTTTATGAAGAACTATATAGGCCGGGTACATCCTACACATCAGAGGATCTAGAGCAGTACTTAGAACAGACTGACTTCCCTAAATTAAATGAGGGTCAGAGAGCAGACTTAGAAAGCCCGCTTACGGTAGAGGAATTACAGACTGAAGTCAGCTCCTTCCCTAATTGAAAAGCACCAGGGGAGGATGGGATCCCTATGGAGATATACAAACAATACCTTGCTGAACTATTGCCACAACTACTTTTCATTAGATCCCGGGAAGAGGGACACTTACCAATCTCAATGACCAGGGCCAATATTGTTTTGCTCCTTAAACCGGGCAAAGATCCAGTAGATCCAGGGGCGTATCGACCGATCTCATTGCTACAGAGCGATGTGAAAATATTAGCTAAAGCACTGGCCATTAGAATGAATGGAGTAGTTACCTCTGTTGTGCATGGAGACCAGGCTGGCTTCATGCCCAATAAGTCAACTGCTGTCAATCTCAGAAGATTATTCCTTAATATTCAGTCTAGAGCTGACAATATGGGTAGCAGGGCCCTATTATCGTTAGATGCTACTAAAGCATTTGACAGCATAGATTGGGACTATTTATGGTCAGTGCTGCACAAATTCGGGTTCGGCCCGAATTATATTTCCTGGGTCAAACTCCTTTACAGCCAGCCGACAGCTGCTGTTAGGGTGTGTGGCTTCCTGTCCCCTAGCTTTGCGTTGAGGAGGGGTACAAGGCAGGGATGTCCCCTGTCCCCCCTCCTCTTTGCACTGGCCATAGAACCGTTGGCGATTGGGATCAGGGCAAACCGGCGCATCACTGGCTTTTGTTATGGAGACATGCAGGAAAAAGTTATGCTGTATGCTGACGATACCATGCTTTTACTTGGTGACACTGACCTTTCCCTTCAGGAGGCCATGGCGACCATATCCAAATTTGGGAGGTTTTCAGGTTTACTTATAAATTGGTCAAAGTCTGCCCTTCTCTTGCTGGACGGAGATGACTCACAAACGGTGAACGCCTCTTGCCCTATACCGATTGCTACGTCCTTTAAATATTTAGGGATTCAAATTACTTCCCAGCCTAGGGATTTCATTCACTTGAACATTTTTTCCCCTCCTACAACGTTTCCGGGACAAAATTAAAACTTGGAACTCTCTCTTTCTGTCAGTAGCGGGTAGAGTGAACCTAATAAAAATGATTCTCATGCCACAGTTACTTTACTTCCTACATAATACTCCTATGGTTATTCCCTTAAAGATATTCCATATAGTTAATGCCATCTTTCGAACTCTTATTTGGAAGAATAAATCCGCCCGGATCAAATTAGAACACTTACAGAGGCCCAAAGACAGTCCATGGTTATATTACCTGGCTGCCCAATTGCAACACTTGATCGGTATATTTGTACCATCACAAGACTCGTCCCATAAACTAATGATTCACATGGTAGGAAGGGGCCTGATTCACATGGCTCTGGAGGCCTTAGCCTTCACTAAACCACACAAAAATACCCTACTTTCAGTTTGGTGCAAAAACTATGGAATAAGTCCAAATACCTCCAGAATGTGGATGGCTATACAAAGTATAGCCCCATCTGGCATAATGATACTTATGGGGAACTGGCCAAATTACAGTGTGGGGCTCGATGGAAGAAGTTCGGAGTTACACACTTTAAACATATATTTAGGAACTGGGTGCTGCGTGAGTTTGCTGACCTAAAGGAAACGTATAATTTACCTCCCTCAATGCATTTTTATTATATGCAACTTAGACATGCGGTGGTGGTTCAGGGCCGCTCTTCTGAGTGGCATTTGTCCCCAACCCCTGTATTTAAACCTCTGGGGGATTCTGGCTCGTCTAAAGGATTTATCTTTCACTGCTATGCCATCCTGCTGCAATCCGTGATGGGGCGGCATCCCCTGAAGGTAAGGGAGAAATGGGAAACAGAGGTGGGACAGCTAGACGGTGATCAGTGGGAGGAGATTTTTCAGGCGGTGAACCTTTGTTCACTCAATGTGGCCCAAAAACTTACCCAACTCTACATTTTGTGGAGAACGTACTATACTCCACACAGGCTACATCTCATGAATGTGCAGGCTGAACCGACGTGTACGAGATGCAAACGTGACCACGGGGACCTTATACACATGCTGTGGAGGTGTCCCAAGCTACATACATATTGGGCGGAAGTGGTGCGGAAAATCAACTCAATCTTTGCTGTAAATCTTCCACAGGACCCTAGAGCATTGGGGGCTCTGGAGGAATATGAGTGGGAAGGTCACCGTAGAGAAGCTGTACATAGAGTACTTTTTCAAGCTAGAAAACTGATTATGACTCACTGGAGGTCTGAGACACTCCCGACTATTAGGGAATGGTCTGATAATGTTAATGTAACTCTGAGATTGCAAAAGTTGATATATCAACATAGAGGTAGCATGCAAAAATTTGAAAAATTATGGGCGCCATTGTTAGATGTACCGGGATTGGCCCCCATGGATCTAGTGGCTGACAGGTTACTGGGAATCAATGCTGGGTGATGTACAAATCAAGATTAGTTAGGACTGAGATTAAGTGTTAATGATGTTACTTTGAGGTGGATGATTGTTAACCGGACTGTGTACTGTACAGAGCTGTTGTATGGTTTTGAATACAATGAATATAATGTCTGTAACGGTTTTCCTGCAAATTTACTAAAAATCTTGTTGGATAAAAAAAAAAAAAAAGACTTTGGGTCCCCAGGGGTGGGGGTCTTGGATTTATGGAGCTTGAGGAAAGATGACTGGGGGTTCTTCCAGTTCCTCCTATACTCTTTCCCGGGCCTGTAAGATTTAGTCTCCCTGTATTTATCCGGGAGATTTCTCCTAGAGGCATTAGGCCTTTGTTGTCTGGGCCTTCTGTCTGAAGGGATAAGTCCTGACTTCCCGCCGGTGACTTTAGAAATGGCCGAGTCCAGTTTTTCTCCAAAAAGGTTTGTTCCATCGAAAGGGATTTTACACCAGTTGGACTTTGATGAGGGATCTGCCGACCAGGGTTTCAGCCAAAGCACCCTTCTGGCCATCACTGAACTTAGCATTGCTCTTAAGGCAGATTTTATTATATCTATGGAGGCTTCAGCGACAAAGTCGCCTGCAAGGCTAAGCTCCTGGAGGGCTGAAATTACCTTTTCCTGTTCTACCCCCTTTGTCACCAGCTTTTCAGCGTTAGAGGACCAGCTAGAGATAGCCCTTCCCACAGCTGCCAGTGCCACTGCTGGTCTACAAGCGCCACCTGCAGACAGGTAGGTTCTTTTGAGATCCAGGTCGATCTTTCTATCCAACACATCTTTAAATGTGACTGCGTCTTCTATTGGGAGTGTCACGTGCCCAGCGAGGCGCATCAGAGAGGAGTCGACCACTGGCGGTGATATTAGTGGGTTGACGTTAGGTTCTTTAAGCGGATAGAGCTTTGCTAACCTATTACTGAGACTGATCTCTTTTTCGGGCTTTTGCCACTCGTCCTTGATTAGATCTTCAAGTTAGTCAATGAACAGGAAGGTCTCCGGGTCTTTTTTAAGGTTTGGAAAGTATTTCCTCAATTTTTGAGGAGTCTCTTTTTCTTCCACCCAATCGATTGCTTCCTTCACTGATATCACAAGTGGTTCGATTAGTGAGAAGTCAAAGCCAGTGGATGTCTCTGGGTCATCGCTATCAGACAGGTAATCCGATTTTTTTGATGAGGAGGGAGTAGCAGAAGAGGTGCCTTGTACAGGTCTGTTGATTTCGGACCCTGCGATTTGGAGGGATGATTCTTTAGCCGACTCCCTAGTATTTAGCTCTTTGTCTCTGGTGGCTTCGTTGAAGCACGTGCGACAGGCTAGCTTGTCCGGAAGCGCTGTGGCGCAGCAAATCCAGCAGAAGTTCCCGGATGGACAGGAACGCTGGGTGGGAGGAGAGTGCCTGCGCATAGGAGATTTCCTGTGATAGGAGTGACTATTCTGTGAATAAGATTTTGAATGGCTTCTCCTGCGACTTGATCTGCTTCTCCTGCGACTTGAGTGGCTTCTCCCGCAATCTCAGTGGCTTTGCCCGTGGCTTGAGCGGCTTCTTCTTGATGGCTCCCTTCGTCTTGAATGCGACGATCTGGAAGACCTGGTAGGGCTGTTCAATTAGACAGCCTTTAGTGACAGGCTCTCTTTTTTCCTTTTCTTCGTACTTACCAATCATCCCCTCTTACCTATTAGGCTGGTGATGGTCTACCGGGGCAGCGGTCTCCATGGAAGGTGATTGAACCCGACCTAGAACATATAGGTGAATCAGCATGCATATATAGGAAAGGCAGAGTGAAGTTGAGAAAAGACTAAGAGCTGACCTGGTGGGTGAAGAGAGAGAGTGCAGAGTACCAGACCGGATGATTTAGCAAGTTGCAGACCGTTTCTCCCTTTGCAAAGCTCAGGGAAGAAACAGAGGAAAAAACAGTGTTTTTAATTTGCCGCCGTCACGACGGTGATGATGTCATGCTCGCGCATGCGCACTAGCATTCCGTAGTGTCCGGCGCCATCTTGGAAGCTAGAAAGAGGATACAATGGGTGAGATCCCACTGTCCGCGCATGCGCGGAACAGTTGAGACGCTCGGCGCCATGCACCGAGTGGTGTGGGACTACAGGGCTCAGAGGCGCCGTAGGAGAAAGATTTTTTCCCCAAGTGATCAGAAAGGGAAGGCTGGAGGCCGCTGCAAGCAATAAACCTATTTAAGGTTTGTAAACCGTTTTAACAACATACCCCTGAGACCATCAGAGTGGGGTTTTTTCCGTTTAGCTCGTTTAGAGGCTGTACAGGTAAGGACTTCCACCCAGGAGAGGCTTGAACTTGGCTGGGGCGAGAGCAGTAAGGGATGCATGTTCGGTCCTTGACAGGTGAGGAAAAAAAGGAGAATACTGGGGCGGGTGCCCTCTGAGGGTTTAATAGCTATGCGGTCCTATCAGGTTGCGGAGGCGGAGCCACAACCCATAGGTGTGTACTGTCATGATGCGACAGGAAAACTGGTTGTCAGAGCAGCATCGCGTGAGCAGGTTTCCACTCCAGATGAGGAAGCCGGAGCTGCATCATAGGAATGCTTCTGCACATGTCCAGAAGCGGCGCGAGTCAGGCATCATTCTTGCTCAGGCCTAATGTCCCTTCCGACAAGATTGTGGCTCGTGAGAGGCAATAAAGCCCCAGAGATGGCAGAGAATGGTGGGTCCAGGGTTCTTATCTTAGCAGCAGGTACCTGATGACCACCTGGAAAATGGAGAGAGAGAGGCTGAACTGGCGGTGGCTGCAGCCCATGAGACCACGGGGGGTGAGTCTGACTATGCTGGCAGGTGGTGGGGAAGGGAGGGAGGCCTAAGCCACACCCCTGCAGGTGAAACAAGGGGCTAGGGGGGGACTGACTAACCAGGGCACTGTTTTTGTTCATTCCTCTGAGCCAAGTGAAGCCATCCAAGGGAGCGCCCATAAACCACCCAAGTTCAAAAACCTTCGGGCAAGTTTTGCCTGATCAAACATTTTCGAAAATTAAACAGATTTCTGCAGTACAAAAGATTCCATAAGGTGAGTATTCACACTGTCTGAAAATGCCCCTTGAATGGGGGTCTTTATTGTAACGCTGGATCTAAGGGACGCCTACATCCATGGCCCCATTGCCCCGCAACATCGGGCCTTTTTACGGTTTGCGATCTTCACAATACAGGTTGTCCAACATGCAGTTCCAGGCCCTCTCCTTCGGCCTAGTGGCCAGTCCAAGGGTGTTTACCAGAGTACTAGCAGAAGTAGTTGCCCATCTTCACCTTTAGGGGATTTCCCTGATCACGTACTTGGGCGACCTGGTCTATGGTCACTGGTAACAACAAATGTTGGCTGACTTGGAGAGGGTGATTCTCACCCTTGAATCCCTGGGGTGGATTGTCAACCGGGAGAAGTCCTCCCTGGAGCCATCCGAAACAAAAGTGTTTCTGGGATACCTTGTGGATTCCAGGGTCTAGATGCTCTTTCTGCCTCAAGAAAAGATTGGGAAAGGGGCAGTTTCTGCACTGCTTGAGCTCAGGGAATGATCCCGTAAGCAAATCATGAGTGTTTGGCTTGATGACAGCATGCATCCTGGCAGTACCTTGGGTAAAGCTTCACTCCAGGGAGCTTCAGTTCTTCTGCTCTCCTCGTGGGACAGGAGGAGGGAGTCCCTGGATGGGAAGGTGTCCCTCCCAGGGGAGGTAAAGGCTTCATTAAGGTGGTGCCTCGATATGGACAGGTTGGTGTTAGGTCAGCCAGGGGCACGGTGGAAACCATTCAGGGTGACCACTAACGCAAGTTCCTGAGGATGGGATGCCCATCTGGAAGACCTGCGAGCCCAGGGGGCATGGGGCACAGGTCAGGTGAAAACCTCTTCCAATTACAGGGAACTCCTGGCGGTTGGACAGGCCGTAAAGGCATTCAAGGACAGGATCCAGGGAAGAGAACTTCAGATCCTCTCAGACAACGTGATGACCATATCATACATTGATCATCAAGGAGGCACCAGGTCCAGGAGCCTACTGGGTTTGGCCCAGGAGGTTTTGGGGTGGGCAGGAGAGATGCTGCTTTCTATGTCAGCAGTCCACATAAAATGAGCCATCAACAAAGAGGCAGATTTTCTCAGCCAACAGCCCATCTGTCAGGGGGCGTGGAAACTAAATGGCAAAGTGTTTTCTCAGCCGAGTCAGATCTTTGGTACCCTAGAAATAGACCCGTTTGGCTGCAGGAGGAACAGAAAGGTGGGACAGCACTAATCCAGTGGGTACTACATTAAAATAGGTTGATCAGAGTGCAACCTGATCATGGTGGCCGAGATTCCCTACCCTGAAGTGGTGGTCAGTGTCTCCCCCGCAGCGCCTCCCAGACAAACAGGATCTATTCATACAGGGACTGTTCCATCACCTCGACCCGGGGTTCTTTCGTCTGATGGCCTGGCTCTTGAGAGGGAGATCCTCAGAAAAAGGGGGTGTTCTGAGAAAGTGATCAAGACTCCCCTGCTGAGCAGAAAGCCAGTCACAAGAAAAATATGCGAAGGTCTGGAGAGTTTTCGCTCGCTGGTGTCAGGAAAGTAGGGGTCTCCCCTCAAACTGTTGAACTTAATTGGAGTGTACCTCTGCACTACCCTTGTGCAAAAATAAAAAAAACTAGTGTATAGAAGAAGAAAATAATATTCCCACAAGTAAAGTCAGTATATGTAAAAACTGGTGTTGTAGTGTGTTTAAATCTAAACCGCCCCTTGCCTTTGTATGTTAAAGTGGAGTTCCACCCATTTAAAAGTCAGCAGCTACCAAACGTGTAGCTGCTGAATTTTAATAATCAGACATCCACCTGTCCCACGGTCCAGCCATGCGGGTGTACGAAGCCCCGCTCCTCTCCCCCTCCTCTCTGAAGTGCCGGCATTCTAACTGTGGGCGCCCGGCTGCGGCCTCACAGCCGGGGCGCGCTGCGTGTTGTGAATGGCCGGGACCTGTGACATATCCCAGAAGATTGCAGGGAGGGAGGGAGGGAGGAGAGGTGAACTTCCTTCTGGCGCTGGTGAGCCACGGGAGGAGTGGGAGCTGGGTGTCCGTAAAAAATGGGGTACCCGCTCCTCCCCCATTGTGCCAATGTCCATAAATTCTTAGAATCAGTCATGACACCTCCTCCTTGGAAATATTTAAAAGGTAAGAAATCATTTTTATACATTTTTATTTATTTATTAGGTATGTGCCCATTCACACAGCATTTTCTTAAATTTGGCTGCAAAAGTGGAAATATCCTTTAAAAATCTTACTGATGGAAAGACTCCTTTTTACCACAACAAATGAAGCCTCTTACGCTGGGAAAACTCCTCAACCCCACCCCTTTATGTCTAGACAGCCAAAAAGGGTTGCTTTTTTTCTCGCAGTCCAAAGCCAGAGACCCAATTCAACCATAAAATTTGGGCCCCCAAACATTTCTAAGCCTGCACATACATCTATTTTTTATCGTGAAGTGATGCTTCCACTTTTCAGTTTTCATTTGCAGACTCCTGGTTAGCAAGCATCTTGGATGCTTGGGTTAAAGATGTGGTGTTTCGGGACTACAAGATAATTGTGTTCTCGACCTTTGCCCCACTGCATGCTGCCCAAACTGCCTGTATCTCAACACAGGCTTGCAGATCTCTTGGATCAAAGAGTTGTTGCCACTATTCCAGATGTGGAAAGGTTTAATTTTTTTTTTTACTCAAATCAAATCACCATTTGCAAACGTAAAGGGGCATTCATTATATCTTTGATCTAAAAGCCTTAACGTGTTTGTTAAGCCATATACGAGAAACACTGCCAGACCCTCTATTAGAGCCTGGCAGAGCACACTACATTAGTCTTTTATAAAAACGAGCGCTGTAAGTACCGATTTACAATGATCTTCAGGCCAGTCACATGACAGGCGGTTGCTGTATACATCCAATGGATGGCTTCTGCAGGAGGGGCCGTAATCTCCCTCTGATGTCAGCCGGGGAGATCACGTGGCTGCTCAGCCTCTCCTGCAGTAGCCCTGGAAACCGTCCGAGAGTCGCTTGACCAGCCTGAAGATTGCACTAAAACGGTATTTACAGCGCTCTATTTTATAAAAGACTACTACAGTGTGGTATGCCAGGACATAATAGAGGGGCTGGCAGTGTGCATTTACAATTTTAAATTTTACTAATAGCGGCATGGGCAAGGACACACAGACACAAGCTGACAGGCAGGAAGAAGGGGGTGAGGGGGAGAGAGGAGAGGAGACAGCAGCATATGACGAAGGGACGCACTCAGACCACGGTGGTCAGAGCTCAGTAGCCCTAATTTTCGTGGTCTGTACAGAGAGGGCATACAGAAAGTGGCAGGTTCAGGAAGGTTTTTTTTTAAAGTTTAGAGGGGGGCAGATTACAGATTTTTTTTTTGGGGGGTTAACAAACACTTTAAAGCGGTTGTATTGTCCGCTTGGTAATTTTTACCTACAGGTAAGCCTATATTAAGGCTTACCTGTAGGTAAAATGAATATCTCCTAAACCTGCACGGTTTAGGAGATATTCACCTTTCATGCAGCCGTTGATGTCAGCGGCGCATGCGCGCTGAAGGTCCGGCAGCTCATGCCGGACCTTGCCGGCTCCGGCCAGTCACAGCGGCGACCAGTCGAGCTGCGGGAGCCTCGTTTTAAGGTAAGCTATTAACTTGCAGGGTTTTTTTTTCGGTGGTTTACTACTGCTTTAAAGGATAAGTTCACTTTTTAGTAAAAAAAATTTGCATTTTTTTTTTCTTTTTGGAACCTGTAAAGCATTGCACCAGCCATGCAGGTCTCCAGCAGATCTGCCAGTGTATGTACTTCCCTGTACAGGCAAGCAGATACAATCAGACAGGAAGAGAGCATGGACCACAGCACTTCACAGTGCCATGATAGTTCATTGTGACTGTTGGCTTGTAGTTTTCAAAGGCTGTCGTACTTTGTATTTTTTCCAGTCACAGAACACTGTAAATGGATGATGCGGGCGGAGCCCTGCACAGCCACGTTTGTTGCACTGTGACTGCTAGCTGTCAGAACGGCGATTGGGGTCGGTATATCTGTAAAATGTTGCAAAAGGTGAACTCATCCTTTAAATGTTTTCATTTACGTTCAACAGTTTTACATGGAATGCACCAGGGAGACTTCCTAGCCTCTGTGAACATCAAGGATTCTTATTGGCATGTACCTATCTTTCTAGTGTAGCAACTCTTCCTGGATGTTGCTGTAGACACACTAAACTATCAGTTTGTAATCCTTCCTTTTGGTCTGTCTTCTGTGTCCTGAGTTTTTACCAAGGTTCCCCATCGTGGGGTACCTGGAAGACTTCCCGTTTAGAGAATAGTCAGTATAGACTAACAATGTGCTACGGCCACAAACCCTTCAATTGGATCTTGAACCTTCAGCATACCTTCACTGGAACTGACTTCTCAATTGGAGTACCTGGGTCTTAATCTGTATGCGGCGCTGGCCATAGTTTTACAAAATAAAAAAATCCAAATTCTCCACTCATTGATTCAGACTCTTCAGTCCAGGAGTCGCCAAATTCTGTGATTCTGCATGAGAGTCCTGAATTTTATGGTAGCCTCATTTGAGGCAGTCCTTTTTTCTCCA
This sequence comes from Aquarana catesbeiana, assembly GCF_042186555.1. Taxonomy (NCBI): domain Eukaryota; kingdom Metazoa; phylum Chordata; class Amphibia; order Anura; family Ranidae; genus Aquarana; species Aquarana catesbeiana. The sequence continues at coordinate 379,538,737 of NC_133326.1, read as the reverse complement.
ATTTCACTGCAGATCCAATCTTGTCCCCATTCACATTCCACACTAAAGTAGACAGATTTTCTCAGTTGCCAACACTTAAACCCAAGAGAATGATCTCTTCATCTGGAGGTGTTTCCGGAAATCTGTCGCAGATGGGGGATGTCAGACGTGAATCTCCTGGCCTCCAGATTCTACAACAAAGTAAGTAAGTTTGCTTCAAGGTGCAGAGATCCTCAGACAGTAGCAGTACAAACTGAGCTACACCTCTTCTGAAACTCCTTTCTTGTCTGCTCTGCAGGATCAAGATAAAAGACATTCTGTGATCCTTTTAGCACCAGACTGGCCCAGACAGATTATCAGACTTCTAGCAGACTCCCTATGGGCTCTTGCAAATCAACTGGATCTACTGTCCCAAGGGCCAGTTTATCACCCTGCTTCACAGTTGCTTAAGAGAAAGTGTTTTCTAATTCAATAATTCCCACACTTCTAAAAGCTAAAAAGTCTACCATCGCACATGGAAGGCCTATTGTGTGTCCTGACATTTAACCAGGAAATATTCTGTGGGATAAGTCTAGACCTTTTTGAAATCTAGCCTGTATCAGCATTTGGCCCCAAGTACCATTACTTGGACAAGATTTCCCTCTACGCCAATGACACTCTGATATACTTGGGAGACATGGCTGGTTCTTTGGAGGCTGTAATGCATCTTATAGAACGGTTTGGTCAATACTCCGGATTTACCATTAATTGGCATAAATCCTTTCTTCTTTAGATATCTGGGAATTGAGGTGACTGGAGATACAAGTGACCATATACCTCTAAATTTGAAACCTATCCTGCAAAAGTTCAAGCTTAAAAGTGCCAGCTGGTGCAAACTGCCACTATCTGTTACTGGCAGAGCTAATCTCATCAAAATTGTGTGGGCACCGCAGTTGTTGTATGTTCTTCACAATGCACCTGTCTGGATACCTAGCTACTGGTTTGCTCGGATAGATTCCCAGTATAGAGCGTTACTGTCTGTAGCGCTGGTAGATTTCTAATCTAACGCTTATAGGTATATTTAATGGATCATCGGTGCTATACGTTGTTCAGGTTTAATCTAAGGTTAGTTAGCCTCTGTTCCAGCTTGGCTGTGTTGCGTGCAATTCCACATTGCGCCTGTGGGTGTCGTTGTCATCGTGGGTCAATGTTGGAAAGCAAGAAGCTGAAGTGTATGAGTGCTCTTCTGTCCCGGAGATAACTCGGCGGAGGTGGTCCTCCGAGTTGCATTCTGGGAGAGGGTATTTATGGGGCAGACGCCATGTTTTGGGGAGCTTTTTGCCTTGTGGCCCTCCTGGCATAGAGGTATGTGTCAGTGAGTGCTATCTCGTAGCCCTCCGGCTTGGAGGGTTACGCCGCTGCAGCCGGGCGGGTAGGCCCAGAAGTCTGTCTGGGGCCTGCTACTGCTGGGATGGCCTTGAGCTGTCTGTCCTGCAGGAAGAAGCTGGACAATTGAGAAGAATCCAGGGGAGGACCCGTCTTGGAAGGGACCATGCGGAGCGCTGGTCTGGAGAGGGGCCTGGTGACTCAATTGGAGGACGCATCCTAGATTGCCCTACCACACTATTGCCGGGTCGGCTTAAAGGTTCTGGTACTGTGTTTGCTGTTCATCGAAAACTACTACATCCTGTGGCAGAGGATTGTATGAGTTTGTCCCACCAAAGTCTGTGGCAGAGACTTTTTGTTCGTGCTGCGTTCCGGCTGCTAGGTCAGTGAGAGAAACCTATCCGGGCGGGCAAAGATTTAATCCTAAGCTGAGGATACATTCATCCTAAAGATTTAAATTCCTTGACGCTACGCCAAGAAAAGGTATTTGAACACCCCTGCAACTCTCCTTCTACCTCTTTCCTGCTACTTCTTCCAGTTATCCCCAATAAAGCATTGAAAAAGTACTTAAGTGACTGGTGCCTACATTGCCTCGCAGTAAACTCAACGGAGATCCCTAGACCCGGTGTTGGTGAAATTACAGGTAACAAGGTGACGGTAACAACCCGCTTAAATTAGCAGCTCCACCGTGAGTTAGTGCTACATGTGGAAGAATGGAGTAGCCCGTTTTAAACTGACTACATTACAATACCCTAAAGATCGGGGGTATGGCTGTTCTGCACTTCTTTACTGCACATCCCTTAAGGTGCTGTGCAGCTGCAGCACCTTACGGGATGGGACTTATTGGTGGTTGTAGACCCCTCCAGGACCTTGCTGATTCACTCTCTAATGGAGTACTCTGCAATGTCCCAAATGGAGATGGGACTTCTGAAGGTTCCTCCGGGTGCCCAACTGTTCATTGACTCTGGAGGGAATCAAAACAATGCTTGGACATTGAGGGCTTCCTGGATTGTACTCCCATTTGGAGCAACAGATCCTATCCTGAATTAGAGAAACTATTAGACCATTCTGTTTGGAAAGCAGTTGGGGTTAAATACATGTCCCAGTTGTTTGATGGTACGGTAGTAAAATCCTTCGACCAACTGAGAGCAGAATTCCCCCAAACGCCATGAGAATGCAAAGTAGGCAATCTGTTTTGCGACTAGAGGACTCTGCTTTTTCTCCCTATATTTAGCAATCCAGATAAAAAGGGCACTTTCTTTCGACTATATACCTGCTTACTTACACATATCCAAGCACCAGACCTGCTGCCCTGTAGGGAGAAGTGGGAACTTGATGTTGGCCCTATCGATGGGGACAGATCTTAGCTGCCGGCCCACTTGAGTCGGTGTCTGCGGCGCAGAAACTGTCACACCTGTTCGTCCTCCATAGAGTATACTGAACCCCCATACAATTACATAAATGGGGAAGGAGGGATTCCCCCTTGTGCCTGAAATGTCAACTGCATCCAGGTACTTTGATTCACATTCTGTGGAAGAGCCCTAAGCTGGTATGTTACTGGCATAACATTTATAAATTGCAGTTACTGGTAGACCCAGTCACTTGTCTACTTGGTGGCCTGGCGGAGGAGCTGTACCCCCCACCCCCCCTTACATATATTTCCTTGACTAGACTGTTCTATCTGCTCTTCTAGCTAGAAAATTGATCGCACGGTATTGGCTCTCCTCCCGAGCCCCCACGGCCACCCAGTGGATACAAGAGGTGAATACAATACTTGTTAGAGGAAAGATTGCTTATCAGCACAGAAAGGTGCCTGGAAAATTTACCAAAATCTGGCAGGAATGGCTGGAGAATCCGGAAGTGGCTCCTCCTCAACTCATCCTAACAAGACTGCTTCAGGTCAAAATAAGCAATGGGTAGGCCCGGGTCACTGTCTGAATAGCATGTATAGGATCGGGGAGTTTAGACTAGTATACAACGTACACTGTATGGAGATTCCTCTTGTTTGAGCAGGATGACTCCTCTTTTCCTTTCTTGAATGATAGTACACACCTTGGAGATGTTTAGTTTCTGTTTTCTGTATGTTTTTTAGTACCAAGTTAGGTATTATGCTCAAAGATACATTTAAAGTGGTTTTAAACCCTTACAGACCACTTTGTGCTACAGGTAAGCCTATAAGGCAGGGGTCTCAAACTGGTGGCCCTCCCGCTGTTGTGGAACTACAAGTCCCATCATGCCTCTGCCTGTAAGAGCCATGCTTGTAACTGTCAGCCTTGCAATGCCTCATGGGACTTGTAGTTTCACAACAGCTGGAGGGATGTCGTTTGAGACCCCTGCTATAAGGCTTACCTGTAGCTACCCAGGATATCTCCTAAACCTGCACGATTTAGGAGATATCCCCTGTATTTGCATGTACCAACGGTCATTGGAACGTGTGCACTGACACAAACTGAAGCAATGGCACGTACGTGCCGTTGCTTCAGTGAGTGTGCCGTTACCGTGCGCATGAGTGACGTCATCGCGGCTCCAACCAATCACAGCGCCGGAGCCATGATACACGCAAGTAACTCTCTGGGAGTGATGTCAGCTGCCGGAGTGGTGTACAGGCACCGCAGTGAGGGCTTCGATCTCAGGTAAGTATTACATAATGAGCTAGTATGTTGTGCATACTAGCTCATTATGCCTTTGTCTTGCAGGTGTTAGTTTTTTTTTTTTAACGTGGGTTTACAACCGCTTTAATGTATAGGCTGCATACAATGCTTAATATATAACCTTTCACACAATACCTTTATTATGCAATGTTTAGGGCATTTTCATGCTCTTTATTTTGAGATACAGCATATTTTTTGATTGTATGTACCTGTTTATATTTTATTTTCTGCACAATAAATTTTTTTTCTGATTCGAAAGATAGTCCTTAATGACATTGGCTGCATGTTTGGGGTCATGGTCCTGCTGCAGAATAAATTTGGGGATAATCACACACCTCCCTGATGGTATGGCACGATGGATAAGCATCTGCCTTTTTTTCTCGGAATTGAGCATATCATTGATCCTGACCAAATTTCCAACTCTATTTACAGGAATGCAGCCCCAAACTTGCAAGGAACCTCCACCCTGCTTCACTGTTGCCTGCAGACGCTCATTATTGTACCACTCTCCAGCCCTTTGGCGAACAAACTGCCTCCTGCTACAGCCAAATATTTCAAATTTTGACTCACCAGTCCAGAGCACCTGCTGCTATTTTTCTACACCCCAGTTCCTATGTTTTTGTGCATAGAGCAGTGATGGCGAACCTTGGCACCCCAGATGTTTTGGAACTACATTTCCCATGATGCTCATGCACTCTGTGGTGTAGTTGAGCATCATGGGAAATGTAATTCCAAAACATCTGGGGTGCCAATGTTGGCCAACACTGGCATAGAGTCTCTTAACCTTATGTTTTTTTTGGCCACACTTCTTCCATTAAGACCACTTCTGGACAGACTTCTCTGGACTGTAGATGGATGTTCCTGGGTCTCCCTGGTTTCCACCAGTTCTGTGCTGATGGCACTGCTGAACATTATCTGATGTCCAAGGGAGTAAGTATGATGAGTCTTTCATCTGCTGCTTTAAAGTGGTTTTAAAGGTTTTTTTTACCACCTTCTATGCATGCAGGTGAAAAAACCTCCTGTGTGCAGCACCCCCCCCTAATACTTATATGAGCCCCATCTTGTGCATCAGAGCAGCGGCTCTTCTGGGTCTCTTCCTCCTCATTGGTTGGAACACAGCAAGGGGGAGGGTCCAGATGCGCTGACAGGGGACCTGAGGAGGATCTGGGCTGCTATGTGCAATACCACTTCACAGAATCAGGCAAGTATAACCTGTTTATTTTAAGGGAAAAAAGTTAGCCTTTAGTCTAGGTTCACACTGAGAGCGGGTTTGAAATCGTGCGAGTTCAGCTGAACTCGCACGATTTCAAACTGGCAATTTGACAGACATCTGTGTGGGTTTATGCACAGATGTCTATTGAAAATGTCCCTGAAGTCGCCAAAAGCAACAGCCTCATTTAATTGGTTAATCATATGCCTGTCCCTAAGGCCCCTTTCACACGTTTTGACGGACTCCACTTGCTCAGCAGGGATTGCTCCGCTGAGCAGGTCGATGAAGAGTCTGTCTCTGCTTACTGTGCAGAGACGGACCTGTCAGAGTTCCGCTCTCCTCTATGGGGAGACAGCCTGTCCATTTTCATCCGATCCAACCCGCTGGACGGATGGTGAATGTATCGCCATCTGCCTTAGAAGCATAGAAGACAAGTGGTGGCCCGATCAGGTCTGGCTGAAAATAGGACAGGTGGACCCGATTGGCCCAATCATGTGAAAGGGGCCTAATGCTACAAAATACCTGACTTTGTGCAGATGTAAAAATGGATGCTGGTTTCTTCTGTTTGCTCACTTTGCATTTTGTAAATTGATAAAAAATAAATAAAAATGTAAATATTGTTGAAAGCATTCTTACGTTACAGCACTTCTTCACACCTGCCTAAAACCTTTGCACAGTACTGTACTTTTATACACAATGTTGCCTTCTTTGTTGTCATCACCGCTGAAAGGCATAAATCTAAACTATAGTTGCCTTATTTTGTAAAAAATCTTTTCTGATCTTGCACAAGTACAAGGCAGTGCTGAGGTCCCGAGGTTTCTTTTTTTCTTCCTAAAACTGATTCTGCCTTTCACCTCAGCCAGGGCATTATGCTTCTGTCTGACTCCAGTTCACTCTAAGGAGATTTCTCTTCATTGCTTAGAGGTAGTTCATGCTGTTCATGTCTACTTTCTATTAGAGACTCTGACATACTTTGTCTTTCCTGGTGGTCTTGACAAGAGATGGGCCCTTCTCAACACCTCCCTTTTCCTCCCTGGGCTCTGTTAGAGAAATTCCTTTTCCTGGTGAAAATTTTTACCAGACAGGAAGTGATGTAAAATCTGCAACAGGTAAGCAGACAACAATAAAAAGCTGACAGGGGTTCTAAACTTAGCACTTGCCTACTGGGCACTTTTACGCCCCCTCCTGCCCAGGCCAATTTTCATCTTTCAGCGCTGTGGCACTTTGAATGACAATTGTGCGGTCAAGCAACATTGCACCCAAACAAAATGTTTTGCATTTTCACACAAATAGAGCTTTCATTTGATGATATTTAATCACCACTGGGTTGTTGTAGGAAAGTTTCCCTCACATGATGTGATATCTATGGCTATCCTTTTGCCACAACTCTGCCTATTCTTAAAGTGGAAGCCCATGCAAAAACTAAAATCTATAGCCACCAACATTCTAACACTAACCTATCTAGCCCTGTAAAGAAAAAACAAGTATACTGTACATACCTTTTCTACAGGTAATCTGACTTGATCTCCAATGGCGGAAGCTCTGCTGAGTACGCGTCTGGCAATGGCTGTGAAATGAATGGGAAGTGACGTCACCCATAGAGTTACTATGGGGCTTCTGTGGACAGATGTGTCCTCTGCACCCACCCAAAGAGTGAAGCCGCGGCTGACAGCTCAGCGCTTCTGCTGGGTCGGATCTCCTGTAGAAAAGGTATGTATACTCGTTTTTTCTTCACAGGGCTAGAGAGGTTAGTGTTAGAATGCTGGTGGCTATAGATGCATGGACTTCCACTTGAAGGTATTAGAGTGAAAAAAATAAAAAGTAGAATTGGTTAAAGGCATTATAAACCTTCCTATCCACACCCTGTGGTTTTTCTTTTACCTGTATAAAATGTGCATTGATTATGAAGTTTCATGCTGTCATATTTTGCCCTGTATGCACAGTCTACAGTAGAGTAAAATCGTCACGTCTATGACAGATGTTTCGGTTAGTGGTCAAACGCGTGGCATGGAACTGCAAGTTAGTACACGATCGCTGGCTGTAGTCTGAAAACTAACATTTCCTGTGAAGAAACTATGTATCATACAATCCCACAAGGGTCTAGTGCCCTGCAGATGAAAACTACAAAGTAATTGGATCAGGCACAAACACGCAAAGCAATGAAGAAAGGAGATGTTTAATTACATTAGCACTCCTACATTTGTGATGCAACAGAGTAGCAATTGCAAGACATGCGCTGGACACTCTGGGTACCTTTAGCTTGTCCCAAAAGGGACATGCTGGGTGAATAAATACATGGACATAGGGGACTTGATCAGCCACAACACTGCAAACTGCAGTAACAACATGTGAGTCCATCTTTACAAGGTAAGGCAAACAAACAACAGAATAACGACACTAATACCTAATTAAAATAACAAAAACCTTTGAAACTGTACAGTGCCTTTAAATTTTAGCTTGAAACAGAGATGGTCATTATGTCTTGTAGGTCAGTGCTTGGCCAAAAAAAACAGGAGCAGTCATTTCAATGTAGACCTAGTCTGGAGAGCAAATACAGACCCTTTAGAAAATATTTGACCCATTTGTTTGAAGTACAACTGAAGGCTCCTGTTTGAAAGTCTAAACAAGTACCAAATCTAGTTACTATTAAATACACAAGCCAAAAACATGGTTTATGTTCCCTGGCTAAACCAAATCCTTTTTCATTTGTGTCTTACACGCTTCCCCTCCCAGACACTGCAGCTCACAGTGGGAGGGTTTTAGAAACAGGGGCTGTGTTGTCAATCTGGGAAGCCGTGGGCAAGACTGGGTGTGGCCAGATGCTGATTGACAAGCTGATAGCCATGACCTGAATTTTTTTAATCCCACTACAGTGCAAGCTTACCTGAGGGTTAACTTTACTGTGAATTCAGGAGCAGTGCAGCATCATTGCCACACCTTTACAGGAAACTGTAGCATGTGGGTGTCACCTTTACAGGAAACTATAGTAGGTGGGTGTCACCTTTACAGGAAATTATAGTAGGTGGGTGTCACCTTTACAGGAAACTATAGTAGGTGGGTTTCACCTTTACAGGAAACTATAGTAGGTGGGTGTCACCTTTACAGGAAACTATAGTAGGTGGGTGTCACCTTTACAGGAAACTATAGTAGGTGGGTGTCACCTTTACAGGAAACTATAGTAGGTGGGTGTCACCTTTACAGGAAACTATAGTAGGTGGGTGTCATTGACAGGCTCAACGATCACTTTTACAATGCTGGGCAGGACCCTCCCCACTGTGGTTTCTAGGCTCTCCTGGAGTCTGGAACAAGGGTAAATGGTCCAGACAGCTTCTTGCAGAGGAGATGGAGGTACATTCTGTTCTCGATCTCTGCGATCAATGAAGCCGGAAGCTACGAGGACGAGCAGTGGGTGTGCACGCACCCCTAGTGGCCGTCTATGGTACCGACATACCATGACAACGATTCGCGCAGCTGAGACATGTTGCCGCAGTACAACATGAGTATCTGTCACCTGCCTAAAGCTATAACTACCACTAAGGGGGGCTTGTCCCCCTCCCATGCATTTGTGGCGTAGGTCTGGCACACATATGTGAAAGGAAAAATTATAGGGCTATAATTTATAATTAACTCTAGTTTTAGGTACAATAGTTTGTTTCCATATCTTGGGCGTGTGCAATTTTAAACTTAAACTTGACATTTGGGTTCTACTCGATGCAACATCATCTCTTATATTTTATAAAACACCAAGGGGTGTTACAACCCCTGGCAAAAAATTATGGAATCACCAGTCCCTGAGGATGTTCCTTCAGTTGTTTATTGTTGTAGAAAAAAAGCAGATCACAGACATGGCCAAAAACTAAATGCATTTCAAATGGCAACTTTCTGGCTTTAAGAAACACTAAAAGAAATCAAGAAAAATAATTGTGGTGGCCAGTAACAGTTAGATTTATAGAACAAGTACAGGGAATACATTATGGAATCACTCAATTCTGATGAAAAAATTATGGAATCACCCTGTAAATTTTCATTACAAACACTAACACCTGCATCCAGGGCCGGACTTTCCATTGGGCTTGATGGGGCTCAAGCCCATGGGCCCCAGCCAATAGGGGGCCCCGCAAGCCGCCGAAAGCCGCAGAGAGATGCCGAAAGCCAGCTCTGTATCTCGGCGGCGCCATTTTTAAACTGAAAGGCTGCAATGACAAGGCAACAATGACACTGGAGCAAGGCTACACTGACAAGTCTGCAAATGTCACTGGGGCAAGGCTACACTGACAAGGCTGCAGATGGACACTGATGAGGCTGCATTGATGGGCATTTAAATGTAAGTTTTTTTCCTTAAAATTCCCTCCTAAACTTGGGGTGCGTGTTATACGCCGATAAATATGGTAATCATTTTATACACTTTTATTGCTTTTATTAATCGTGGACCCAGGACGAATACCAGTACAGTATCCCCCCACTTACACGCTTATATATTATCTACTTTTGTGAGTAGCCATTTGGCTGTTTTGTCTTGTCCAATTAAATAGAAGTTTTTTAATACTGCACTGAGTCTGGCGCACCTTGTCCTTTTCTATTTCTGTTTTAAAGAGCTGTGCATATGTATAGAAGGTAGGGCTCGAAAGTGACTCAAGCCCAGGGGCCCCCTCCACCATAAGTCCTGCCCTGCCTGCATCAGATTAAATCTGCTTGTTAGTATGTAGGTAAAAAGGAGTGATCACACCTTGGAGAGCTGTTGCAACAAGTGGACTGACATGAAGCATGGCTCCAACACCAGAGATGTCAATTGAAAAAAAAGGAGAGGATTATCAAACTCCTTAAAGAGGGTAAATCATCACGCAGTGTTGCACAAGATGTTGATTATTCACAGTCGGCTGTGTCTAAAACATGGACCAAATACAAACAACATGGGAAGGTGGTTAAAGGCAAGCATACTGGTAGACCAAGGAAGACTTCAAAGCATCAAGACAGAAATCCAATCATCCACAGTCCACAATTGCCTTTCCTTAGCCCATTGTAACCTTGTTTTTTTGTGTTTAGGTATTAGAGATGGCTTTCTTTTAGCTTTTCTGTATGTAAATCCCATTTCCTTTAGGCGGTTTCTTACAGTTCGGTCACAGATGTTGACTCCAGTTTCCTCCCATTTGTTCCTCATTTGTTTTGTTGTACATTTTCTGTTTTCAAGGCATATTGCTTTAAGTTTTCTGTCCTGACGCTTTGATGTCTTCCTTGGTCTACCAGTATGCTTGCTTTTAACCACCTTCCCATGTTGTTTGTATTTGGTCCATGTTTTAGACACAGCCGACTGTGAACAACCAACATCTTGTGCAACACTACGTGATGATTTACCCTCTTTAAGGAGTTTGATAATCCTCTCCTTTTTTTCAATTGACATCTCTGGTGTTGGAGCCATGCTTCATGTCAGTCCACTTGTTGCAACAGCTCTCCAAGGTGTGATCACTCCTTTTTACCTACATACTAACAAGCAGATTTAATCTGATGCAGCTGTTAGTGTTTGTAATGAAAATTTACAGGGTGATTCCATAAGTTTTTCCTCTGAATTGAGTGATTCCATAATTTATTCCCTGTGCTTGTTCTATAAATCTAACTGTTACTGGCCACCACAATTATTTTTCTTGATTTCTTTTAGTGTTTCTTAAAGCCAGAAAGTTGCCATTTGAAATGCCTTTAGTTTTGGCCATGTCTGTGATCTGCTTTTTTTCTACAACAATAAACAACTGAAGGAACATCCTCAGGGACTGGTGATTCCATAATTTTTGCCAGGAGTTGTATATTGTGTTTGTGTGCAGTTACATTCATTTAAGTGATTTTTTTTTCCTGAAAATTTGAGCTTGATAAACAGCTGCACAAATATTGTGTGACAAAAAAAAAACAAAAAAAAACAAAAAAAAAACAAAAAAAAAACAAAAAAAAAACATTGCAGCCAGTACCCCTTTATTCTCCAAGGCCTCTGCTTTCAGAAAATATATAATGTTTGGGGATTCTATGTAATTCTACCAAAAAAAGTCATACTGATTTTAACATGTATGTGAAAATTTCAAAATTGCCCTGGCCAGCAAGTGGTTAGTATATACTTAAAGGATAAGTTTACCTTTGGGAACATGTTCCACCCACTTTTAGGGTGGAAAATGTAACATGTTCCCACTCCTGCAGCCTCTAGTAACAGCAAGCCCTGGGATCTTCTCCTTGAACTCACTCTCACCATTTAGGAAAAAAAAAGTTCTGTGAATGGGAGATCTACAACTACAGAAAACCTTTGCGGCTGTCGGCTTGTAGTTCTCAATGAACTACCAGGGCACTATTACACCCTCTAGGTCAGTGATGGTGAACCTTGGCACCCCAGATGTTTTGAAACTACATTTCCCATGAAGCTCATGCACTCTGCAGTGTAGTTAAGCATCATGGGAAATGTAGTTCCAAAACATCTGGGGTGCCAAGGTTCGCTATCACTGCTCTAGGTACTTCATTGTCTTTTCCTGTCAGTGTGTAACTGCCAACCTGTATGAGATACAAGCTTACAGACAGTCTGCAGGAGTCCTGCATGGCACCCGCAAGCTGCTGATCACTGGTACAATGCTTTCCAGGCTCCTATAATTTTTAAAAAAATTTTTTTGTATTGCAGGGAAAAAAAAAAATGTGCATTTTATTTTATTTATTTTACAAACATGAATTTATCCTTTGAACCAAAAAGCACAAATGCAATGTTTTGCAGTTAGCATTCCTTAGGTGTGGTGGCTTCATTAAGATCAACAGAAAATGTTGATCTTGCCAGAAATGGGGTAACTTTGTCACTTTCTGCGACCACCAGTGGAAGCAAAAAAAAAAAACTTACTTTATTGTGTAGGCCATTAGTCCTATAAATCAACCATATAATGCAGATAAACAGAGGCAGCCATGTTTGAATTTCAGCATGTTTGACATCCATTACTGCTTCAACAGATAAAATGAAGAAATTAGCGGAGACATGAAGACACAGGAAGTGTGTTATTCACAGAATTACCAAGTAAAAAGACTTTTAAAAAAAACAAAACAAATGCAGCCACCACCTTTCAGGATGAGTAAGCTGCAATATATTCCATTTTTTTTCTTGCAGGATCAGTCTATTGAGAGAGGTAGAGATGACCGATCTGGGTGGAGAGGAATCTCTCCAACATTTTATTGAGTATACTTTCAGAACTTCTGGGAAGAATCCATATTTTGTGGCCCAATTGGGCAACAAGCGTCTCCTCCACTTAAGTTCCTTCAATTGGATTTCATCTCTGGGCAAGGATTTCAGAGTTAGATCTGCTTGCATGTCCTTACTATTACAAGCCGGAAAGCTCTTTCCCGAGGAGTCTGGGTACGGATGCTGTGACAGATCAGGAAAGGTCGCACAACCCTTATGCTTTAGCTCAATTCCAATCCATATATAGTTTTTTTGGGGGGTCTGTTGCTAAAGACCATGGCAATTATTGCAGTAAATGAGCACTGTGCAACAAGCTTTGGTTCCTGCTTTTGATACCAGGATTCTAGTCTTCTCTCTCTCAGATGAGATCTGCTGTCGCAGGGTGCAATACTCCACCCTTGTTCATCTCTTCCAGTTCCCTGTCCTGAAAGGTAGCGACTGATCAGGCTTGGCTTTTTTCCCCTCTAAGCTGATATCTATAAATCCTACAACAGGATTAGAATAAAGCTTGTTCAGTTTGGACTGATTTGTTTTCTTTTGCCTCAGTCCTCAGGTCAAATACATTCTGGACTTCAACTGATCTTAAGCTCTCTTAGAGGGCAGATCCCTGCAGTCCCTGTCATATCTCATGAGTGGACTATCTCCTACTCATCCAATACTTTGATAGGGGAGGGAGGGTCTGCATCTGACACTCAAGGGAAAGCCAAGACTCTCTAGGTGGGATTTACTACTTGCTCTGGACTTCTTTGCCTACTCCGGAAGAGATCTCTTCAGTCCAGCTTGAGTAAAGACTGAGTTACGAAGACATGCACTCTAAGAGCCATCAGCCAGGAAGTTTGCCAAGATCAGAGTTTTAGGCTAGGAAGGATCCTTTTGCGACTGATAATCCGACTGGAGGTGGTCCCACCTGGAGCTAAGGACAGAGCCATGATGACACTCTCTCTAAAGGACTATATCCTCCAGCATGAAGTTTCCCAGAATCAGGGGCTTTAGGACCCTTTGGCAGCTTGCTGCTCCAAAATTCAGCATCCCACCCTTGTTTTTTTTAGGCAAGAGCTAGGACAATCCTACATTAACCCTTCCACTCTCAGCTAGCCTCAGTCTTGTAGCAAGCAATAGGAAGATCATAAAAACAGAGGGGAACTCCAGGAAATAAATTTTACTAATAAGCCAGAAATCCTATTTTCCTGAGAATATAGTACTGACACATTCTTTAAAGCATTACGACTATAACATCCAAAAAGTAGTCCAACTCAGGGTCGGGCAACACAGCAACAGGCCCACACAACAAACGGTTCAATAAGGCTCAACAGACTCAGACAGCTTCTAGCACCTTAAAGCCAAAGCTGGCATCAGAGAAGGCCTAAAGATCCACCTGGTAGAACTTGAAGGGTTAGTGCACCTTTACAGAGAAAAGATGGGGAGGGAACACCCTCCCTCCCTACTGTACGCACCTCTGGCGATCTTGAACTGTCAGGACTGCCACTCCAGCGGTCAGGGAATTTAAATTCCAGTGTTTCCCTTCTCTGTGCTTCAGATGGATTTTGATTGGTCACTGCCACCAACCTTTAAACGTGTGAATGGAAGCCTGGTGTCAGCCTTGCAAATCTGAGAAATAATTGTCAGATACTGAAAAGCCTTTGAAGCACCAACAGGTGCAGTAGAATGTGCCTTAACAGGAAAGGGATGAACCCCAAGAAGGTTAGAGGAGAAACCTAGAATTGTCCAATCGCTGGCACAGGGGAAAAAACCCCTTGAGACGAGAGACAAGAAAGTCCACCCACTATGATAAGGAAGAGAACATGTTTCAAAGCATGAAAGGGGAAGAAGCAGAAAGAAACTCCAGTTTATAGCCCCTGGAAAGGACCCTAAACCCAGACATCCAAGATTTCCTCAGACCAAAAAGCTACGAAGGCCGACAATTTTTGCTAATCGGCAATGCACTCATTTAACTGACAATTGTGTGGTCATGCAACACTGTATGCAAATTTATAATTTTTTTTTCACACAGATAGAGCTTTCTTTTGGTGGTATTTGATCACCACTGGAGTTTATTTTTTATTATATAAATTAAAAAAAAAAAATTTGGGAAAACTTTTTTTTTACTTTCTCCTATAAAACATCAAATAAAAATTGTAACAGTAAAAAGAAAGAAAAAAGCCAATTTCTTCATGAATTTAGGCCAAAATATATTCCAATTCAGTATCTAGATCTTGCAGAAGACCCGCAGGTTGAATGTACAGGTGTGCACACCCATTATAATGACATGCTTGAGCACAGAGACAGGTGTGCTCAAGAGACAGTACTCCATGCTGGAGACAGGAGGTTTCTTGTCCACAGGGCTGAGAGAGTGGAGAAGGCCAAGTGAGTCCGGAGGATGGTGAGAGCCAAGATGACTAGGCGAGTCCAGAGGACTGAGGGAATCTAGGAGGTCTCAGGGGACTGAGACAGCCAGGGAGGGACCAGTCAAAAGCCATAGTCCAAGTTGGGGCCTGGGCAGTGACACTGCTGAAGAGAGCCAGGTGGCAGCTGGCCACACAAGGACTCACTAAAAATGCTTTACCACTAAGCCAACAGCCCCCAAATATCACACTATATAAAACCCAAGTACAAAAAGGTTACCAGTCATGAACAGGGTGAGTTTCTTCTATAATGTAATGCAGATGAACAAAAGTGTGAAAGGGTCCTTAAAGTGGAACTTTAGTCAGAAAATTAAGTCCTGCTAACTTACTTTAAGCTTGTCCCTTTTTCAGGTATAGCTATGTAAAACATAAAAAAAAAAAAAACCATACTGTAGTCGGTAAGGTTGAAGAAAGACAACAGTCCATCTGGTTCAACCTGTGTAGGTATATGTATGTCAGTGCCAATAATTATTTCCCATATCCCTGTATGTTGTGTTCTTTAACCACATGCCGACCTCCCACCGGCAAAACGGCTTTCCTGCACGAATCGCCGCAGCTGTACGGCAGCCGCTTTAAGGGGTATAGGACGCGATACACATTGCCGTTGTCCACCGGGCCCCCACGATCGCTTGAGACAGAGCAGGAACGTGGATCTGTGTGTATGTAAACACACAAATCCATGTCCTGTCAGGGGAGAAGAGACCGATCCTGTGTTCCTAGTATATAGGGACACCAATCGGTCTCCTCCCCAGTCAGTCCCACCCCCCTCAGTTAGAAAACACAGTGAGGGAACACATTTAACCCCTTGATTGCCCCCTAGTATTAACCCCTTCCCTGCCGGTGACATTTATACAGTAATCAGTAGCTATTTATAGCACTGATCGCTGTATAAATGTCAATGGTTTAAAAAAAAAAAATTAGAGAGATAAAGACAGAGAAATATATATCTATATCAAAAGTGTCCTATCTGTCCACCGCAATACCAATAAAAAAAAAAAAAAAAAAAAAAAAAAATCGCAGATCGCTGCCATTACTAGTAAAAAATAAAACAAAAATTTTTAAAAATGTAAAAAATGCCATAAACCAACCTATTTTGTAGGCGCTATAACTTTTGCGCAATTTAGGATTACATATCGGCCTAAACTGAGGAAAAAAATTGTTTTTAAAACTTTGGGATATTTATTATAGCAAAAAGTAAAAAACTGTTTTTTTCAAAATTGTCGCTCTTTTTGTTTATAGCGCAAAAAATAAAAAACCTTAGTGGCGATCAAATACCACCAAAAGAAAGCTCTATTTGTGGGGAAAAAAAGGACAATTTTGTTTGAGTACTACGTTGCACGACCACGCAATTGCCACTTCCGCTCATGGCGCTGTGGAAGTTCCCTCTCCCCCGCAATTTTCTGGAACATGCAACAGGTCCCAGAAAATTGCCCAGCCATTCAGAATACGCATGCGCACCCAGCTACGAAGCTGCAAGCTGTCACAGCCGGGTGCCCACACCTGCAATGACGGCGCCGTGGAGAGGAGAAGCGAGGCGTCCGCATCACTGGACAGTGGGACAGGTGAGCATCTGTTTATTAAAAGTCAGCAGCTACACTTTTTGAAGCTGCTGACTTTTAATAAACACAGAAATGGGTGGAATCTTCAGGGCCCCGGTGCAAGAAAACATGAAAGGCCCCCACCAGGGACATTGCTAGGTCCACAAAAGATCTGGGGCTAGAGCCCATAGCAGCGAAGTAAAGAAAGTCATGCGCTTGGGTGGGCACACACATGTATAGTGTGCGTGCGTGCGTGTGTGTAATATCGTTACATAGTGCGGATCCCCCCCTTACATCAGGGTCCCCAGAGAGGCCCCCCCCCTACATCAGGGTCCCCAGAGAGGGCCCCCCCCACATCAGGGTCCCCAGAGAGTCCCCCCCCTACATCAGGGTCCCCAGAGAGTCCCCCCCCCCCCCCCCCTACATCAGGGTCCCCAGAGAGTCCCCCCCCACTACATCAGGGTCCCCAGAGAGTCCCCCCCCATATCAGGGTCCCCAGAACCCCCCCCCCCTACATCAGGGTCCCCAGACAGTAATTGTTCCTCTTAATTAAAGTGGTTGTAAAACCCCCAGAAAAAAACCTGCAAGACAAAGGCATAATGAGCTAGTATGCAAAGCATACTAGATTATGAATTACTTACCTTAGATCGAAGCCCCCGCAGCTGTCCTTGTACACCGCTCCCGGCGTTACTTCCGGGTATTGCGGACTCCGGCGCTGTGATTGGCCGAAGCCACGATGACGGCACTCCCGCGCATGCGCACGGGAGCCGCTGGTAACAGCATACTAACTGAAGCAATGGCACAGACGCCAGGATTATAGTTTTATCTCGAGTATATCCCCTTTATGCATGCCAATATTCTGCCCTTTGGTAGCTGCAGCTTGACATTGCATGCCATTGCTCAGTCCATCTTCTACTAGGACCCCCAAGACTTTCTCCATCCTTGATTTCCCCCCCCTAGAGGTTCTCCCCCTAGTAAGTAGTTTGCATTTATGCTTTTAGCCCCCAAGAGTATTACCTTACATTTCGCCAATAAGCACTTATACTGTTTAAAATCCAGCAACAGTCTAACCCTGCTCTGCACATGCTTAGTTACTCTTTATTTTTAGGCACTGTGCCGAATTTGTAGAGGCCAATCTGCTGCCAGCCTAAAGATTAAATGCTGTCCAGGTGCTCTGGGCTTCAGCAAACTAGCAGCCTTCGCCAAGAAGACAAAGGGGCATAGCTGGAGGCAATTTACAGCACACACTTATGTTGGTAGCAGATTTATGAATGTGGAAGTTATGTTCCTCGGAAAAGAAAATTATTTTTTATCAAGTTATGGTTAAAAGTTCCACTTCAATATATTCTAGCATAAGCTCAATTGAGTTTGGTTCTAGTGTAGCTATGTGCAAAAAAAAAAATTAAAAGAATAAAAATACATACAATGAAGTTTGTTTCTAGCATTAACACAATAAATTGCTTTCTGAGTCCATCTCATTACATAGTTATATTACCTATTGATTTTGCCAATAGATTAGTTGATGTTCAACTTTAACAGAGTGACAACACTGTTTGTTTTGCAATAAAAGCATTGACACCCTGTAGACAGGGTAGTCGTAGATGGACATGTAGTTTTAATTGGATTTGAATTAAAGAGGAAGTAAACTTTCATGGATTGTTTGTACCTATAGGTAATCCTTATTGTAGTCTTACCTATAGGTACTGTAAATATCTCCTAAACATGCACTGTTTAGGAGATGTTTACTGTATATTCCGCCAATGACGTTATGGGCGCATGTGCTCTGAAGGAATGGCCAACCGTTCCGTATCTTCAGAGACCTGTGCCGTAACCGGCAGCTCCCACACGCATGAGTGAGAGTGAAGTCATGCAGCTCCAGCCAGTCACACAGCCGGAGTCCACGGACCCAGAAGAAAGATGAGCAAAGATGGATGCGGCCTCCGACGGTGACAACGAGGGTTTCATTTGCAGGTAAGTTTCACATAATGCGCTAGCATGAAATGCATACTAGCACATTATGCCTTTACTTTGCAGACCAGAAAAAAAAAAAAAAAGGCGGCGTTTACCTCCTCTTTGTGTGACAGATTAGCCACTTCAGCCCTGGAAGGATTTACCCCCTTCCTGACCGGGCCATTTTTTTGCGATACGGCACTGCGTCGCTTTAACTGCCAAATGCGCGGTCGTGCAATGTAGTACCCAAATAAAATGGATGTCCTTTTTTTTCCCCCACAAATAGAGCTTTCTTTTGGTGGTATTTGATCACCTCTGCGGTTTTTATTTTTTAACGCTATAAACTAAAAATAGAGCGACAATTTTGAAAAAAAAAAAAAATATATAATTTATTTTTTACTTTTTGCTATAATAAATATCCCCAATTTTTTTTTTAAAACAAAATTTCTTCATTAGTTTAGGCTGATATGTATTCTTCTACAATTTTTTTTTTTTTTTTTTTAACCAAGAATAGGAAAAAAAAATCGTAATAAGCGTATATTGATTGGCTTGCATAAAAGTTGTAGCGCCTACAAAATAGATTTATGCCATTTTTATTTATTTTTTTTTACTAGTAATGATGGCGATTAGCGATTATCTGGACTGCGACATTGCAACGGACAGATCGGACACTTTTTTGGGACCACTGATATTTATACAGCGATCAGTGCTATAAAAATGCACAGATTACTGTGTAAATGTCACTGGCAGGGAAGGGGTTAACACTAGGGGGCGATCAAGGGGTAAAATGTGTTCCCTAGTGTGCGTTTCCAACTGTGAGGGGATGTGACTGACTAGAGGAGGAGCCAGATCATTGTTACTACTCAGTAGGAACAGACAATCTGTTTCTCCTCCCCGTCAGAACAGGGATTTGTGTGTTTACACACACACACAAAACCCCATTCTGGCTCTCATACCCGCGATCGTGGGTGGCCGGCAATGATTGCGTCTGCCGGACACGTGCAGCGGGCACACCTGGTACGACTCTTAAAGGAGCCGCCATACGGGTAAGGCGGTTCGCCCAGCAGTGCCATTCTGCTGACATATATTGGTGTGAGCCATTCGGCAAGTGGTTAATATTTCAGCATTTACAACAATTTGTTTTTCTATTGGGAAAAGACTTAAACCTCTCCCTTAGAGCTGTGTTTGCATTTTTTGCACACGCGTGAAAATGCGGATATTAGCTAATCTTCAGACCTAAAATGTGCAAACGTTATACAGTTTCTCACAGCAGAAACTCTGGAGAATAAAATGGTGGTAGTTAAAAAGTCACACAATATTAGTGCATAATAACAGACATATTTTCAGTAAAAACAAAATAACAAACCACACAATAAAGTGATTTTTTTTTTGCACATAAAAGCAACGCATTTCCAACTTTCTTGGTAAAATATTAAAATGAGGCGGTTAGGTATATTAAAAAAAAAAAAAAAAAAAAAAAAGGTACCCAACATGTTGAGCCTTCAAAATTGTGACTGCAAAACCAAAAGTCAGTGCTAAAAATTGTTCGAGGTGACACAAAGTTTTCTTACTTTAGCATGCATGGTGATATATAACATGTAGCACATAAATGCATAGCTTCTGGGTTCATTCACCAGAGGAAAGATCAGCAAACAGAGGTTAGGTTGTGGTGCCTGTGGAAGTGATGAAGAATGCCTTGCATCAGTGGCAGGAAAAAGGGCAAAACCATATGAATAAAATCCATCTGTTGTAAGCATTCCTGATAACGTTTGTCTCAACCCCTGTAACTACAACTTTTGCTGGACAACTTGGTCTGCGTGAAAATGTGGACAAAAACATAGTAATAAAGGCATGTGAAATAAAAGGAAATCAAACTATATCCACGTCAGCCCCAGAAGAATTTACCCCCTTCCTGACCAGAACACTTTTTGCGATTCGGCACTGCGTTGCTTTAACCGACAATTGGGCGGTTGTGCGACGTGGCTCCCAAACAGAATTGACGTCCCTTTTTTCCCCACAAATAGAGCTTTCTTTTGGTGGTATTTGATCACCTCTGCGGTTTTTATTTTTTGCTATAATAAATATCCCCAAAAAATATTTAAAAAAAAACATTTTTTCCCTTAGTTTAGGCTGATACATATTCTTCTACATATTTTTGGAAAAAGAAAAAAAAAAAAAAAAAAAAAAAAAAAAATCGCAATAAGCGTTTATTGATTGGTTTGCGCAAAAGTTATAGCATCTACAAAATAGGGGATAGTTGTATGGCATTTTTATTGATTATTTTTTTTTTTTTTTTTTACTAGTAATGGCGGCGATCAGCGATTTTTATCATGGCTGCGACATCATGGCAGACACATTGGCCAATTTTGACAAATTTTTGGGACCATTGGCATTAATACATCGATCAATGCTAAAAAATTGCATTGATTACTGTAAAAATATGACTGGCAGTGAAGGGAATAACCACTAGGTGGCACTGTAGGGGTTAAGTGTGTCCTAGGGCATGATTCTAACTGTGGGGGGAGGGGCTGTGTGTAACACGTCACTGATCAACGCTCCCGATTACAGGAAGAGCTGATCAGTGACAGTGTCATTAGGCAGAACGGGGAGATGCTTGTTTACATTAGCACCTGCCCGTTCTTCCTCACCGTGAGACGATCACGGGTAACCCCCACGAACATCGCCATCGTGGAGCTCCTGGTGGGCGTGCCCGCGAGCCGCCTTTTAAAGGGCAACGTACAGGTACCTTAATATGCCTGTACGTGCCCTTCTGCTGCGGTATATCTGCGTGAGGCGGTCGGGAAGCTGTTAAATTAGCATTACAGACCCAAAAAAAAGACACAAAGGGGTATGGGAGGGATCTGGGACTGCACGATACCCAGGAGATAATGCAAATAAGTGAAAATGATGTAGAGATTAAAAAAAATTACAAAATTTATTACAGCAATGTAAAAAATCTCAAAAGTGGAAAGACATTTTAACAACACTAATAAAAGAGTCGCATCATAGCTTTAGTATGGCGAGTACAAAAGGGGTGAACCCCATACATGTGGAGTACAGCTGAACTGAGCAGACATAGAGACCCCAACGTGTTTCAACAAATTAACTTCTTCAGGAGAAGATGATGTCCACTTGAAAAGGATATCTACCATACTGAAACTATGATGTGACTGTTTTATTAATGTTGTTAAAACGTCTTTCCTCTTGAGGGTTTTTTACATTGCTATAATAAGTGTTGTATTTTTTTTTTCTCTACATCATTTTCATTTATTTGCATTATCTCCTGGGTATTGTATCCTCCCAATTCCCTCCCATACCCCTTTGTGGGTTTTTTTTTTGTATTGCATTATAGGGGATAGATACACACCCTATTTTTGGGCTCAGGAACCTAAATGCATTCTTAGCATTGCAGATATTGCCCACTTATAGCTACAAGAATACAGCTGTTTTAGTTATGGTGGTCCTTTAATGTTATAGTATTAGATTTACTGTACATGTAGGTTAGAGGTAGACATTTGTATCACACTGTAATCATAATGGAAATAAAACACAAAACGCAATGCAAACCCAAAGTGAGATTTAATACAAAGAAACAAAAAGTACAAAGTGAGAAAAAAGTGAAAAGATTAAAATTATACAGTCACAATGGTATAATGAAAAACATGTATATAAAAAAAATGTTTTCTTAATGATGATCTTAAAGATGAATCTTAAACACAGGATTATTATTTGGCCACCACAAAATGACATTTCCTACCAGGATAAGGAAACTTGGTAAACATAATTTGCTTTTATACTTACATGCTTTAGTAGTTAAGCAGTCTGGAAACCATTTGTACACTATCAAACCACTCAATCGTATTAGACATATTTTTAACACATTCAATAGGAAAATGGAAAAATATATAATATCTAAGGCAACACTTGGAGTTG
The DNA here is from genome assembly GCF_042186555.1 of Aquarana catesbeiana. Classification (NCBI taxonomy): domain Eukaryota; kingdom Metazoa; phylum Chordata; class Amphibia; order Anura; family Ranidae; genus Aquarana; species Aquarana catesbeiana. The sequence continues at coordinate 379,516,520 of NC_133326.1, read as the reverse complement.
TCTATTTGATGCTTTCATAATATTTACTAATTTTTTTTTTTTGTAAAACAGTTATGCTATGCACTCATTTATCTATTATATTGCGCAATACTGATCAGTGGTTAAATAGAAACATTTTCTCCCACCACTGACCTACATGCGGAGAATCTTGCTGTGGTACAGAATATAGTTTTGATTCCAGAAACCAGCTGAGCATTTTTAATCCTCAGTGTATGTACATGGGAGTGCACCCTTTGAGATTAGCAAATCCTATAGAATGATAATGAAAGAAGAGGATTGGAATTATTGCGGTGCTTGAAATAATTGTTACATAAAAAAAATTTATATAAAACAGTTTCTTTATTAATATAAAAAAATGAACAAAGGGTTCAATTAAAAACAGTTAGAGAGCATATACAAATTGCATATAGTGGGTCGCTGGTACCCCTATAGAAAGAAGGTGGTCACAAGTCAATGATGTATCCCAACACGTTTCGCCAGTGATGGCTTCCTCAGGGGATTGTTTGGGACCACCAAAAATAACCCAGCTCTAGCACAAAATACAAAACAAAATATCAGTCGATTATACAAATAATGAACGTACAAAAGTAAGAATCAAAGAGACACAAAACAGCATTTGCCATGACTTCAAAGTGACACAAAGAGACACAATACCTTCCTCTGCCAGTCCCGAACCAGGAAATGAATAGAGGGGGTGTGTAGACGTAGAAAAAACCCCAGCCAGGGATAGCGCGAAGGAGACCATACACAAACAAGCTCTGTATTGAAATTTCAGGACAATTTTTAGTCTCTCTTCCACACTATAAAACACTTCTGGCGCCCCTGAACCCATTTGTTTTATAACATTGAGCATAGTAAGTATCCCTTAAGGTTCACTGGTTGACTGTATATTGGACCTTGGGTTTTGTCCAATAGCCATGTATATCATTAATGCTTTGCTTGTCCTCATATTTTAGCTGGGTCTTTATTTACCTCCTGTGGCTGTGCACAGTTTCCTTCGCACTATCCCTGGCTGGGGGGTTTTCTACGTCTACACCCCCCAGTTATTGATTTGTGGGGTCCACCCCCATTCTGTCCTTTTCCTTGTTCAGGACGGGCGGAGGTAGGTATTGTGTCTCTTTGAAGCCATGGCAAATGCTGTTTTGTGTCTTCTTGATTCTTCATACTTTTGTACGTTTATTATTTGTATAATCAACTGATATTATGTTTTGTATTTTGTGCTAGAGCTGGGTTATTTTTGGTGGTCCCAAACAATTCCCTGAGGAAGCCATCACTGGCGAAACATGTTGGGATACAACATCTACTTGTGACCACCTTCTTTCAATTGGGATACCAGCGACCCACTATATACAATTTGTATATGCTCTATAACGGTTTTTAATTGAACCCTTTGTTCATTTTTCTATATTAATAAAGAACCGGTTTTATATAACAGTTATTACAAGCACCGCAATTATCCCAATCCTCCCCTTTCATTATCTTTAATAATCAGGATGAGGTGCATGACATTCTAGAGCCACTCAGACCACTTCCAGTTGTATACATCCTATATAATGATATTGCTAGATTGTTGTTTACAGGTCTGATACTGCTTCAAGCTCCCATGCTTTTTGCCACAGGAGCTGGCGGCCTCCAGGCTCCGTCGTCAACCCCCCCCCAATGTACCACAACTAAAAAATGTGCAGCACACTCCATAACGTTATATGATTTTATGGATCCAGCAATGTCGAGACCTTCCAGGCACTACCTTACTTCACGCTTTTTGCGCCCTACTGGGGTTTTAGCCTAGGGCCCCATGAATAAGCATCAGGTGGAAGAAAATTGTGTCAGAAAGAGGCAAGGAGTAGAGTATCTCAGTGTTACTGGATTAATAAAAATGTTCAAGACATAGTTACAGGGTGCAGCTGCACATTATTACACTGTAGAATACTGCTATATGGTTTGTGGTATCTCTAGAAATGTGGATAAACGGTGTATATATTTTTTTTTTTTTGTAAAGCCCTTCACAAAAAATGAGCCCTTAAAAATAACATGCAATTATACACATATGTCAGTTCATTTGGTACACTTTGTAGAAACAAAGCAGCTTCTTAAACCATGCACAACAGAATGCAGATATGTCAGGTGCTTTTCTGTAGATTATTTTTAGAGTGTAATTGTAGGCAACAATTGAAAGATCAGTGAACTGAACAAAAAAAAAAAAAAATATGAAGTGAAATGGTATCCAGCAAGCACTGCAAAATCAGTGCCAAAGTCAGAAAGTTCACTGTACCCTATTTCAAGTTTTCTGCAGTTCACTGCACCAGAATACAAGGAACACCTCTCATGGTCACAAGGTGTGTACCGCCTAAAGCCTGTGTTTCTTTTGTCTTCCTGCATCACTAGTCACATCCAGACTAAGGTGTTAGTTTATGAAGCAGTGAAATCTATTCACTGCTTCGTTCTCCGGCATTCACAGTGAAGATCTTTCTCCTCTGTGTGCCAGTTTATGAAGCTTTGTAGATCGCTTCACCTTTGGAGGAGTGAAGCGATCTATAAACGCATCTAACAGTGGAGAACGACCCCTGATACTGGAATCTCGTGAGACTTTAGGAGATTACAGTACCAGAAATTCACAGAAACACAGAGATGTCAGTTTATTAAGCAGTGATAAATTATCACCGCTCAATACATGGACAGACGGTGTGGATTAATGTTAATAAAAGAAATGTCCCCCTACATTATATACACATGTATACACAATATATATATATATATATATATATATATATATATATATATATATATATACATACATACACACACACACACACACATACATACATATACATACACACACACACACACATAAATATGACCGGGGGACATGGTTACAGTGTTGGGGGGTCTGAACGAGGTATAAGGAAGTTAAATATCTTCCTCCTTCCCCCTCAGATCCCCCGGGATTCTCTCTTCCCTCCCCGATTCTCCACCTCTGAGCTGGTTAATCGGGGAATGTGAACTCTGACACAGATCGCCAGTGAAGCAGTGAGATCACCGCTTCATAAACTGGCCGTTACTGTGTCAGTCAATGAGGATTCTCCATGTGTAGAAATAATCGGCGGGAGAACAAGTTCAAACACTTCTCCCCCCGATTATCACTGTTTCATAAACTGTTTATGGACTGTGATCAGCGGCAATCCTCGGGATCACCGCTGATCACTGCTTCATAAACAGACACCTGAAGGTGACTTCTGTACTACTTTTTTTTTTTACATTAGGTTTCCTGTATGTTAGAGACAGCGTGCAGGAAGTGAATTTAGGAAGTCGCCTCCTACTTTCCAAGCAGGGATTCTCATATTACCACATTACCGACAAAAGGAAGACAAATTGACTACAGCTATGCCTGGGTGAAAAAATTTATTTATCAAATAGGTATCTAGGGTTTAATGTTTTATCTAGATTGGAGTTTAATTTTCCTGAGAGAAACATGGAGGCTGTCGATGGTAAGCTCTCTTTCTTCTAACGCTTGAACAGTGAGTAAAGATAACAGCCAATCAATTAGCATTTTCAGAAGGGAAGTAAGCAGTGTAGCACCTATATTTCCTTCCAGACAGGTTACCCATGATTTTACAATTTGGACAACCCATTGTTTTAGTGCAATGACAATAACCGGGTAGCCTTAAGCCAGCCATAAAAGGTTTGAATCTCGACCAGGTCAGCAGAAACCAGCCGAGATTCAAACCATGTATGAGCAGGCTGAATGTATCCAAGTTGATCCATCGGTCAACTTGGGTAAAACCAGCCTGTCGGATTTTACATGCAGTTATTACTAGTGGCTGCACGGGAGGGATTCCACCATCAACACTGAGTGTGTTGATGGGGAATTGAGCAATTTGGTTGAAAGAAAAGAAAATTTCTCCATCTATGGATGGCTTAAAGAGCTAGGATCAACTGACTTCAAAACATGCCAGTCAAACTGCAGGGTTGATCTTACAGTTTAGATTCTGGATTGTCAGTTCTAACCTTTATGACCCTAGGAACTTTCCGGACGCAAGGCTTCATATGAGAAATTTTAAGTAAAGATGCTAGTGTCCCCCCAAAAAATCTGCCAAGTTCTTGTATTTATTTAAATACCCGACACTGGGCTCTGTTGTGCTGATAACATTCTAGGTAGCTAGCCATTAGCAGTTTGGGGATAAAGTATAGGAGGAGAAACCATATAGGCGATAGCTCCTATATAAATGCCCTATTGACAGGGAAATTCTACAGTAAAGACCCAAAGAAAGCAAAAAAACTGGATGCCTTCCCTGCATACACTTAGATAAAGATATATCATAAAATAATAGCAGTCAAAACAACTTTGTCAAAGGAACTATAGGCCAATACGTTTACAAAAGCACAGCGATGTGTAAGCTGGTTCCAAAAAGACATTATATGCAAAAGGATAAAATGCCAAGTTGTAAGACAAACTGGCGGTAAGCACAGACCCAGGGAAAAATATATATAACCTGAATGTTTTAAGGCTGCGGAACCCTAAGCATTGTTTACCAAAAAATACATTTAAAAAAAAAAAAAAAAAAAAAAAAAACTAAGTGCTTGTATTGGTAGAGAATGTATATAACAACTGATGCTTTAAAAACGAACAAAATGCTGATCTGCCCACATGAACTGAAAGAGAAATAATGGAATGAAAAAAAACACTTGGTGAAAGTCTACACATCACCACACTGATAACTTTTTAAAATAAAAAAATTTGCTTTTTTTTTTTGCTTTAAGAAAAGTAAACTAGCACCTTCACTTGTGGCAAAAGCCATCATTATTCACCATTTTATGCAACACTTGGATTACACAAATAAGGCCCAGCAGCAGGAGTCCCTGGATAGTCCCCTGCTATGGCCAGCATTTTGTTGGGTTTTGTCTGGGTGAAGGTAAAGCCAGAGCACCACAAGAGGCTACAGAACTCATACTAAAGGCTGTACTTCTATACCAGAGAAGTTTATGTGGTTAGTAAGAAGTCTGCGCTGACCTAAAAAGTCAGCATCCTCCTAGTACTAAATATATTGCCAGTTTTTTTCCATCTATCAAATGTATGTAAAATGTGTATACTATTTGAAATATAAAGAAAATAGATTAATCAAAGGCCTTGAATATTTCGTTCTTTTTTGCTCGTGTAATATTTTGCCATTTAAACTCTAAAGTAACCCTTTTCCCATGATTTTCAACTTGGCATTATTGGCCAGCCTCCACTTCACTTGCGATGGAGTCAAACTTTATCTACATCAAATGCGAGAGGAAATGAGCATTTGTTGTACATTTTATTTCCACTGCAGACTTATTTTGGAAAACAGATAAAAAAAAAAATATATATATAGCAAAACTATACCAAGTCAATATAATAAAGTCCTAAAACATGGCTGTCCCAGATAGGTTATATTATGAACATATTAAAAATACAGCATCTTTAAGAACTGTATATATACAAAATGATGTTGCATAGATGGTTAGAGAGCTTCAAGCTTCTAGAATGAACAAGTCTCACATTATACCTGTAGCACTTATTAAAAGAATTGATTAGCTGTAAACTGTGTAGTCTCCAGGTTTCCTGTATGCTTTGGTCCGCTCACAATGTTAAGAGAAAAGGATGGCATGTGGTGACAATTCAAGCAACTAAATGACATGAACCTGCAAGTCCAATCTTGTCATGTAAGCCTGTGCATCTTAACTGAAAAGAAAATAAACATAAAATGAAGGTGAGATTAAAACAAAAAGAATGGTAAACAAAAAAGTTAAAATCAGAACAAAATAAGTTACTGCGAACTGGACGCTGTATTCTTGTGCCATTTATGCCTAGAATGTGTTAGATCCTGGTCTTAGGAGTCTAGCGGAAACCATTCACCTTTAGAAAATTGTATGAAATCTTGTTACCAGTTTGTCTACTGGCACTTATGAATTTCTGCCTGCGTATAGCCAGCATTAGACCACATCCCACATAATTAAGATATGGTCTAAGACTCCGTATTATCAAATCTCCTTTTTTTGGGATACTGCCATAGACTAAGCAATTTTCTTTTCTGCAACCACAGGAGAAAATTGCTTGATTTCCCCATCAACACCTGAAGTTTTGTTGGGGGAATCCCTCCTGCTGAGCCACTAATGGCTTCCCCCTCCACCCCCACTGGGAGAACACAGTGATTATTGCTAGTGGCTATAACAGCTGCTATCAATAATCGCATGTAAAATCCGATAGGCTGGTTGTACCCAAGGTGATCAACTTGGGTACATTCAGCCTGCCCATACATGGTTTGAATCTCCTCCTGTTCCTTTTGAACCGGCAAAGATTGAAAACTGTCTATGACTGGCTTAAGCCTCATTATTATCAATTGTCACTTTTTTGGGATATTGTCTAATCCCCAATACTGTATTACCAAATCTGGCGTTGTTAGTTCAGCAAGTCCTACTTCGTTAATTGATTTAAGGCGTTTAGGTTTGGGGAGGCTGCAATTAACTTTCCCTATTTCAGCATTTAAATGCAACCTATTTACATGTAGAATAAAAAGTTTGCCCTCTTTTCCTTTTCTGTAATAGGTGGTAGGATTTCTGCTCCTACCTGTTCTGTCTGGGTGAGGAGAAAATTCCCTAACTCGCATACTGGCAGCAATAGAAAGGCTATCAAGCCGAAAAAATGCGCAAAACTACGTCTGATTGAATATACCTGTGCACAACAAAATTTATTGATGTAAACACAGCTGAAATATAAACAATTGAAAAAACTAAAAAGGAAAATTTTATTTCATTTTGGATAGAGTAAAGCCTAGTATACACGGTGGCATCGGCTAGTTCAACAGAAACCGGGCGACATTTGGCCCGTGTGTATGGTAGCTGGGTCGGCTTCTGTCGAAAGGTCATGACCGAAAAAGGTCTGCTGTCTGGCTCTCCCATTGGCTGACCAGAGTGTTCTGGTGGGGAGCCGCCCCGTCAGAACACAATAGCACAGCATGGGAGATCGCTGTACTAACATTGGATAGCTAAATGAAAAAAAACTAGTAGTGTGAACCAGGCTTAAGGGAGGGTTATACCTAGTTAGGTTGAACTATCTGCATCCCATGAAGGAGATTTCCCTTCACTTTCACTTCCTGCCCTATTGACAAAACATTGAAAGGGAATTCCGGCATGTCATCATTTAAATTCCCAGGACAAATAAATTGGTTAAACTGTAAAAGGCTGAACTGTTCTAACCTATAACATTTCTGATCTAAATTCTTTTTAAATTAACACTGATCACAGTAGAAAAAAAGTGCAGATTTTCCTTGGTTACATATTTTATCATATTTATCCACGTATTACAAGAAAGTTGTTCTTGTATTTCAAAAAAAATATATATTACTTTGTTACTTTAGGTAACAAAGTTATTGCCAGATCAACAGGCACAGATCAGAAATGTAAAAACTGCTCTGGTCCATAAGGAGTGTACAGGTGAACTGGTTAAAGTGACATTCAAACCTCAGTTCTTTTAAGCACTGCATGCTCAGAATACATTTAAGTCACTGCTTTGAGTCAGGATAAAGTGCATCATCACGTGGCCAAAGAGAGCGAACCCGGAAGGAAGACCAGGAGAAGATGAAGCGCATGGGACCAGCTGGTGCGCCAACAGTGTAATGCTGGAGAGGTTTGACAGGAAAGACTCCCATATTGTGCCAATATACTGTGCATGCTAGGCTAGCCCATTATGACATAAACCTCCTGGAGGCTCATTTAAAAAAAAAAAAAAAAAAATATGTTGATTCCACTTTAAGCTGGTGCCATGATGACTGCCCAAGGTTTCCCGTTTCAGGATGGCATCCTATGGGACCCATCTTGCATACAGGGACTAGAGTTGTGTCTCCTTACACTGTGTCCATCAAGAGAAACACACAACCCTGTAGCCTAGGATGGAGAGAGAGCAGGAGCCAGCAGCACTGAAAGTTGTAAAACTGCAAGTAGTTTATGGGGGAAGGTTTATTTTATTGTGCTCAATGTTTTAAGCAAAAAAAGCGCTGAGGGTTTATTACTACTTAAAAAGCTAGGGGTATGTAAATCTTTGAACAGGATCGTTTTATCATTTTGCTTTTCTATGGTTTGTTAATGATAGTGCTTTTCTGTGATGTCTAATTCATTTCAAATCACATCACAGATAAAAGAATAATGCTTGGTCTGATCACGTTTAACAAGCTTCCATCCACAGCCCATATATAAAAATGACCTGGACTTGTAAATGGTTGACACAAGCTAACAACTTCAGCTGTAGAGTTGCCCAATCACTTTTACAGTACTGAGAGGATGCAAAGCGGTTAAAAACAAGAATCCTGAACATCAGCCAGTTAACTAGATTCGGATGTGGCATAATAAATGAAATAAAGCAAAATATGAAACATTTGCTGTGAAAAGTTAAGTAATCCACTGAGGTGTGCATAGGACACTATTGTACACTACAGGACTCACCGACATGGAGTCCCTGCCATTGTGAATGACAACCGTGGGGTCCTAATGTGGTACAAAATGGAACTAAACAGGAGTTTCTATTTGGAAGGCTGTTTACTCCACACTGCAATGGCTATGCCTACATAAAGGCCTACATGATAGTTGGAGAGTGTGATCACATGAGGACAGGACCTGCTCCTGACAATTTTCCCGTTCATTAAAATTTTTGGGGCTTTGCTGGTTTTAATATTAGGAGGGTCAAAAATCAAATCTGTAAAAGCACAATGTAATGCTTTACAAATGTGGCAAGCTATTCATTTTATTTAAGGCAGCAGTATAAATGTGGTTAGATCATACTGGTTAATAAATTGACCCCTTCGTTTATTTCAGAGGAACAGCCATAGAAATTTTACATGGGCGCAGGTTGGGATGTACATTATAAAAATGTTCTTATCCCAAATCTTATTGTTCTGTTGGTTATACAAAGCAATGATTGCTCCAGTGCCTATACAAAACTACATCACTTGTCTAAGTCACAGAAAACACTTCAGGTTTCCTTGCAGCCCCTTTGCTCTGGCAACAGTCTTCATATGTCTGCAATAAGATGAATGATTTACACCCTAGTCATTTCTGTATAAAAAGCTGTACAGTGAAGAGCAGCCAAACACATCCACGATGATGCATGGTACCAAAGGAATTTAGTATATGAAGGTGCTTTCTACTGCATTCAGTGCCTCATGTTATCCTGCTGACCTCTGTCCCAACCCCTGTAATAGGAAATACAGTACCTACTTCAAAGAACTTCTTTATCCAGAGGCAAACCATCAGTATTGTACAGGGTTACTGTGGTAATACAATAGATCACCAGCAGAGGGTGCTGTGGGTGACAATTCCATAACTGGTAATAGAACAGATTTATTGTTGGCTCCATTGCCAATAAATTGCTCCACATTAGGCATACTCAAATCTCGTAAAAACATCTACATCTAACAAAATGAAGGTGCACAGGTGAGAAATGACAAGTTTTGAAACCTGGGACTGTCCCTGGAAAAGAGGGGAAGCACCTATACGTTGTTTTAAAAGTAAAGCAGTCATGTGAGGATAGTGGAGCTGCTATTGCTGACCACCTCATAAAAATGCTAATAGCCTGGCTGTTATGCTGACCTCCTGTCAATTCTTTATGTGTCACTAGATCAGGAAGTTAAAAGACAAGTTAAAAGTTCTTATCTGCTTACGTACACATCACCTACTTAAAATAATGAAGCAAGAGGATCAGCAGGACAGCCAAACAAGCAGTATATTCAAAATAGGTTAACCACGGCTGTGTGATTTCCCTTTGATTCTTTCATCCACTTTTTGGTCCCTCCTGGACATAACCAACAGGCCCTTCACCCTACTATTATATACATGTGACAGGTGAGCACAGGTATGATGTTACGCTAGGTTTCCCTAGCACATTGGACTGCTTCAAAAATCTGAGGGGGTTTCACTTTCTTCATTTAAGGTTAGGACAAACTTCACATTTTCCATTACCCTGAAAAACAGCTACAGCCTGCTTTCTACTTGCAGTGAAGAAATAGGATGTTGGGGGTAACAGAACAGACGAATCCGCAATGAATTATTCATAAATCTAGAAGTTAAATTTTTGGTTGCATTATTTTATTGTTTAAAATTGCTTTATCATTCTCAGTCTTTTATTCTGTCTTAAATATACACCTCAGTCACATAGCACACTGCCACATTAAACAGGTTAGTCCCAGGAATAAGAACTTTAGGCAGATTTAGCTATAAATACATGTTTCCCTTCAGCAAGTTCTCATTCATGCAGAAATTTTGCAAGCACATGCTCCAGCAGATGCTGCTCAACTGACTCAGCAGATAAACTACAGTAAGCAATGTCTCTGCTTAGAAGATAATCCTGGGAGAGAACAGCATGGAATCCGTGGAAGGGATATTTTTTGTCACATACTGAGAAACCTTTGTTAAAGCCTCTCTCTTTGGCTGCAGTAAAAAAACTAAAATCTGACTATATTCCCTTTGCACTCCCCTATAGCTGCAGTCATGTGACTCTGCAGTCCCGAGCCTTCTTTCTTTATTACCCACAGAATACTTCAGGTGTCCACATCACTGCCTGAATGACATGGACATTTCCTCTTTGCTGTCCAGTGGTGGGTCCTCTCAGAATCCAGAAGAGAAGCCCCATTGGCGTGAGGGGATAGTAGAGGACCAACAGGTGAGGGACCGTCTGCATTGCTGAATTAGCAGGGGACTTAGGAGAAGAATATCATCAGGTAAGAAAAAAAGATTCTCTGCAGTATGGGTTAGAGGTGGATGGGAAGGTTGTTATATTTTTGCATAGAATGGGGCTTTAAAAGGGCAACTCCAGGTACCAGCTAACATCTATTGCTATTGCTATCCAGGAACAAATGCTATTGTGCTAAAGTCTTAGACCACTCGGCGGCTGCTACCTAGTTGCTCGACACACTGACTTTTATATTTTCTGAGTCACCGATCTAGAACAAGTATGCAGAATACATGCCCTATACCTTATCTGCATATTTTTTATTAGATCAGAGAGTGAAAATATTGAAGCAATAGGATCAACAGGGCATCCAGGCAACTAGCTATTTCAGAAGAAATGGTCAGCAATGACAGCCTCCCTTGTAACAGATTTACGTTATGATCCCCAGCTGCTAGATTCAGTGCAGGTACCCATAGACTTTAGTAGAGAGTCCCCTGTTCCAGAGGTTTTTGACTCTATTGAGGGATAAGCCAACATCTACGGGTCACCTGCAGACACAAACTGCCAAGTCATGTCAGGAGTAGAAGTGATTTGATGCGTTGTAACATCGTGGCTGACTAATACTAGATCACCCACCACCTTCCTCCACTAATAAGCTAGTGCTGTCTCCCCCCCCCACCGCCTCACTGATAAATTGGACCATTTGTGTCTAGCCTATACAGTCAGAAAAGAGCAGTCAGCATACTGGATAAAATCAAGGGAAAAACTGCTCAGTTAGTAGGTTTTATGCGCTCAATGCAGGTACTAGTGTGTTGCAGTTTGGCTCCCGTGCAGGTGTGTCTGTTTTTTGTTTTTTTGTGCTTTATCCTCAGTTTTAGCTCAGTCCCATAGACTTTCTATTAAGTTGTGCGTTAATGCATCTTCTGAAAGCGCACCAAAAGTCCCACATGCTGCATCATCTGCAAAAACATGCAACGTAATAGAAAGTCTATGGGACTGTGGCTTAAACCGTGGGTAAAGTGCACGAAAATTGATACACCCAACGCTGCAACCAAAGCACAGCGCACCAATGTGAAAACTGCCTAAATGAAAAACTGTCATGCTGGACCGGAATATGCATTTAAAAGAGAAGATATTTATTTTTTTGTTAAATCAGGAGCAGCACATTTTCTAGTTCCGATCCTGAAACCTACTATTACCCTGATTGGGGAGAAGGTGCAATCCACTTCATGGAGTTTTTTTTTTTTTTTTTACCTGCACTGGGCATGCAGAGGTGGAAGAAATCGAAATTGGAATTCGGAAACCGATCAAGGCAAGACAACACAGTTGCTTAGTGATTAGTACTTCTGTCTTGCACCACTTAGGTCCTTTGTTTAAATCCCAACTATAGTGTGCCTGTATGGAGTTTGCATGCTCTCCTTGTGCTTGTGTGCGTTTCCTCCGAGTACTCTGGTTAGCTCCCACACTCCAAGTTAGTAGATTAGCTCCTGACTAAATTAGATCTAGTATGTGCAGGTATGCATGTGAGATATGGGCTATATATTGTAAGCTCCTTGAGGACAGGGACTGACAATGTACAGTATGTAAAGCATTACGTAAATAAAATACCTGTAATAATGTAATCATGTCACAGTGTTTGGGCTAAGTAAAGACACAGCTATTTCCTGATAACTTAGGAAATAGAGCTCAGTGAACACTATTTCATCTGAATGAACAGCCTTATTTACCAAAGACTATACAAAAAAAAAAAAAAAAAACACAACAACTTTGCAATCTCATGCACACGAGGACAGTCAATTTTCCAGGCACCCACCAAACTTAGGGAAGCTCAGCTAAAGCATGGGAGCTCTTACTGCTGCCATAGACATAGTTACATAGATAGTTAGTACCCATGTCTATGGCAGCAGTAAGAACTCACAGGCCTTAGCAGAGCTCCCCCAAGTTTGATGGATGCCAGCAAAATTGTCTATGTCCTCATGTGCCTACATCCAACTTAGAAATACTGAAGTAAAAACTGTGATAAGAGCACAAGTAAACACTCACTTTTTTCTGTCTTTATCCTTCTTTAAAGGCTGCTGGGAAGTTGCTTGGTATCCCTGAGGCTGCAATGATTCCACTGCCATCTTCCGCCTGTTGAAGGAGTTCATCTCGTCCTCCAGCTCCTTCCTCTTATCCTCTAGCTTTCGGTTCTCATCTTGGTGTATCCTCTTCAGATGTGCAAACTTCTCTTGAAGCTACAAGAACAGAAAGATATATTCTCATGAAGCCTGCAGCATTATTCATGAGCAAAAACAGATCACTACTTGCCTTCCTCAAGGCAATTTCTGATATCATAACATTGTGGATATCTGATGTTTATCATCTTTTACATTTACCATATGTATATTTTGTATATTATAAGTTATACATTATGAACAGAGAAGCTACCACTAGATGGCGGTAATGCCTTCATTTTGTTTTCTATTTTATTAGAATAACAAACTATGTTTTAGTTGCTTGGTTTGAACTAGGATCATCGGAAAAAGGCACTTACTTCCCTCTCCTTTTCCTTCAGCTCAGATTCTGTCTCCTTCACTCTGCTGACAAACAGCTGCCGCATTTCTTCCTCTTTCCGATGCAGATCCTCCAGAAACTCTTTTCTTTTAGCTTCATAAGTCTCCTGAAGACTGAGAGCACAAGAATTATTAAAAGAAAAGTACACAAAGCGCAGGAAGTTGTAGAGAGCCTTTAGAAATCAGTTAGGATGCAGCACCAATAGTGTTGGTGCTTGTGTCCGATTCATGTACTTGTCACAGACAGGTACATGAATTTGTCTGTACCAAGGAAGGAGTGTCCACAACATACAGTCTTTCCTCAGTGCACTCACTCCCACCTCCGGACACTGCACACATCACACTGTCAGGCGCACGGCTGGGGAGTTTTGTACTGGGGTGGAGTCTGATGCAGAACTGACAGACTAGTTCCCCATCAGGACCGCTTTACTCTTTGATCGATAGCGCACGGCAATGGATGGATCCGCTATTCAGTCCAAAAGAAGCTTTCAAATCTGCCCTCTGCCATGCGTTGTCACTGAAAAGTAAAGCAGACTGGGAGACTAGTTACCCATCAGGTTCCACGCACCGTTGCCACATATGGGCAATTATATCACTCATATCCCCATTTACATTTAGTTTTGGACTAGGGAATATTCCAGACGACAGCTGAATGGGGATACAGCCCTGTGTGGGAAGCTGTCACATACATGACAACAGGCACTGCCTGCTCTGGGAAGCGGTCACATACATGACAACAGGCACTGCCTGCCCTTAGTATTGGTGTGCCTCTGTACGTTTTTTTTTTTTATATTTTAAACAAAAAGGCACTTAGGAATTACACGTCATAACATTGCCAGACAATTCAATAATCTTCTAAACGGGGAAACACATCAACGTACTGTCGGATTTCTAATTTGAGAACTGGTGGTGATTCTTTAAGAATATGGCACTGCCATATTGACAGATTCTTAAAGTGGTGGTAGGAAGAACAATTTGAATTTGCTGCACGTTGGTAATGTTACTGACAGGTGAGGGATAGAACAGATGATTATGTGCATAAGAGAGCCAGCTTCCCCAGATCCTCTGTATAACACCTCCAATGCAAAAGGATGACAGCTTACCAGAATGTGGTGGCTTCCAAATTAATGGAAAAGCCAACAACGCAGTGGAGAACTTTCCCAGGTGTATCCATAGAGGTGCTGGTTCCACCCATTGGTGGGACCAGACGTGACATCGCCACGCTCCTCTGCCGCTCGATAATCTGTCCATGGCCATTGCGGCAGCATTTTATATGACAACACGCTCATTTTTATCATTCATCATGTATGCATCTTTTATATTCAATAAACCACCTTTTATACAGTATCACGCTATGATTCTTTATATTTTAATGCACATGCATTGGGTAGGAATTTGTGATTTAAAGCACGCCAGGACCGCCAGCACTTCCATGGATACACCTGGGAAAAGTTTTCCCTACTGCGTTGTTGGCTTTTCCATTAATGTGGAAGCCACCACATTCTGGTAAGCTGCCATCCTTTTGCATTGGAGGTGTTTTACACAGAGGATCTGGGGAAGTTGGCTCTCTTATGCACATCATCATCTGTTCTATCCCTCACCTGTTGGATTCTGATCTGTTGGGACTCTGGAATTTATTTTTCTTCTTTCATTGACTTTAGTTTTTTTTTGTTAGGGCTGTGGAAATTAAAAAGGTTAATTCCTCGATTAATCGTTAATTTTTTTGATCGATCAAAATTCTTTTGCTCGGTACTCAACTCTCCGCCGGCTTCTGGGTCTTCAGGGAGTTCTGTCGAAGATCCAGTGACGTCACGGACATCGACGTCACCGGACTCCTCCCCCCTTCCCCAAGAGCCACGGTCTGCTAACGAAGGGAAGGGCGGTGGAGTCTGGTGATGTCGATGTCCGTGACGTCAATATCCTTGACGTCACCGGACAGCGATGGTAAATATGGATGTGGTTAACTGGGATCATTCAGTGAGCTAAGTGTAGGCAAATTTGATAACCTCCGTTTTTAACATTGTTGTCCTTAGAGGCTGATAAGCTGTGATATTTTTGCTGTGCGGATCGGCTTCTGCTGTTGCCATGACGGCGGCGCTTGCTTTTGATTGAGGTGTGATATCCTAGCCATGCCCCTCTATGTCCGGCTTCGGCCGTTGCCATAACAAAAGCTAAAAGTAGTTGGATCTGTATGTGCGTTATAATTAATCGAAATTAGTTGATTAATCGATTTAAAAAAAAAAAAAAAAAATCCACTAATCGAACACGAAAATTTTAATCAGTAACAGCCCTAGTTTTTTGGATGCGTTATGGACTACTTTTTTTTTTTTGATGAACTCATTATTTAACCCCTTTTTGTTTTTTCCCTATTTACCTTTCACAATGTTTATTACAATTTTTGAGATCATGCTATACACGTTCATTGAGTGATAGTGCTGCACTATATGTATATTGATTGTTATTGGTTGTTTATCTATTGACCTGTGCTAGCAGCTGTCCGTATTATTCATCATTTTAAAATTTTATTTACTTTTTAAGCACATCTAGCAGGGATATTCCTTATATGTTCTTTAATGTTACTGACAGAAAAGTGCCATTAGGGCCGTTTTAAATTCCATTGACTGTGCATCACGGGAAAGCTGGGGTCACCTAATCCAGCCCATTGTAAGACTGCATTCCTGCACGATTTTCATCCCCCTGCTTTCTCACATGGCATCAGTGAGGCATAGGGATATTGCCTGCATCACCAGGAAGTACTAGAATTTTTTTTTTTTTTAAACTGTAACTAAAAAGGCAAAACATTTTTTTTTTCCATTTTGGATAGAGCACCCAGTCGGGTTTTTTATTTTGTCAGCTGTCCCATTAGGGAGATCTACCTTTATTTCTTGTCCTATAGCCAAAACAGGAAGTGAGAGGAAATCCCCGCAAAGTGAGGGGATCCCAGTTCGTCACCAGAACCAGTGTCCCCATAGGATAACAATAAACAGGATATACAGAGGGGATGAATCTTCCTAACAGGAGCAAAGAAAGCAATAATACCTTACAGATGTTCTAATCCCTCTGCACTCTATATGCATTCTTATCCAAAACTAAAAAGAAAATGTTATGCCTTTAGTTACACTTTACTGAAAGCTATTCTTTTAAAATTACAATTTTAGTTTGGGGTAGGGACTAGCAGTAACAAAGGCCTTTCATTTTTCTTGGAACGTCCACTTAAAATTTCATATTAAAAATAAATGTGAGCTCAGCTGTTTGTGACAGCATGTCGTTAAGCATTATACAAATCAAATGATTGTGATAGTATATAATGTAGAACTGCACAGTTACTAGATATATTTAATTCAGTTTTTCTTTTCTTACAATGGTTTTACATCTGACTGTATGCACCATGGAACTGCTGTAAATTGTACAGCTGTAATGTGTGCTGACATACAGTATCTTTAAAGTGTTTGTTAACCCCCAAAAAAATAAAAATGATTTCCTGGTCCTTTAAAGCAGAACAGCACAGTGCTTGTGCGGTGTAATCTGCTCCCCTCTAAACTGTAAAAAAAAAAAAAAAAAAAACTTCCTGAGCCCTCCCAATTCCTGACTGTCCTCTCTATACAGACCATGAAAATCAGGGCTACTGCGCCCTGACCACCGTGGTCTACGTGCGTCCCTTAGTCACACGCTGCTGTCTCCTCTGCTCTCCTTTCTCCCCCTCACCCCCTCTTTCCTGCCTGTCAGCTTGCGTCTGTGTGTCCCCCCACCCTCCCCCGCTATTAGTAAAATTAAAAATGCACACTGCCAGCCCCTCTATTATATCCTGGCATACCACACTGTAGTAGTCTTTTATAAAAACGAGCGCTGTAAATACCGTTTTAGTGCGATCTTTAGGCCGTGACTTTGACGGTTTCCAGGGCTACTGCAGGAGAGGCTGAGCGGGCACGTGATCTCCCCGGCTGACGTCAGATGGAGATTACGGCCCCTCTTGCAGAAGCCGCCAGCAGCAGCCGCGAATCACGTGACCGGCCTGAAGATCATTGTAAGTCGGTATTTACAGCGCTCATTTTTATAAAAGACTGATGTAGTGTTCTCTGCCAGGCTCTAATAGAGGGTCTGGCAGTGTTTCTCTTATATGGCTTAACAAACACTTTAACCAGTCCCATTGGAGAATTTTAATAACATGTTCCAGCATAAAATTCCAACCCTTCCCTTTTACCTACCTAAAGGGTTGGTTATCTGGGTCAGTGTCTTTAAAACCCATCTCTTCAAGCTTGCAACGCCTGTACAGCTCATAATGGCGCGTATGTGTCTGTTCCCTGAGATCCTCCATATTGACCCGGATCAGCATTTCCCTCAGCTTCACAAAGTCGCAGTGACTCTCATTTTCAACTATGGGAGAAACAAATGTTAGAAACACTATAAAATACATGCAAAAAGGTTTCAACTGTACCTGGAAAAAAATAAAATTTTAAATGATACACAACAGGAGAGAGAAATAATGGCCGCACACCACCGCGGTTGGTATGGTGGCGAGCCTCTGCATGGGACTATAGCAAGTACACTCACCTGAGCGGTAAACATTCCTCAGTGGGATACACAACAAGAACAAGATTGGAAAAGTCACATATACCCAGTGAAGTGAACAGCCTCAGATGATACACAGAGATGAAAAAAAAAACAAAAAAACGCCTACATAAGTTTTACATGTATATCGCCTGTCTTCAGCTTTCTAGACTCTTTAGAAAGTGCACATCCTTTTAGAAATGTTTCTACCCATTTCAGCCGTGGGAGGGGAGTCTGGGCATACACTGTATATGAGCTGATTGGAGGAAAGGCAGCCCCCACCCTCCTTCTACACAGGCAAAGGAACAAAGTAACTTGCAGAGCTGTGCTGTGAATAGACCAGTTCTCTGCTCATCTATCTGCAGGTTTCCTCCCCGCACAAACTTCCAGCTGCTGTTATCGCATGTGGCGGAGAGCTTGTCAGAAGCTGCTATTTTAATAACAGAGGAATGGAGCAGCAGAAAGACATGGGACTTATGGATTTTGAGAGCGATAAGTAAAACACTACAGACAGATGTGGCCAGGTCAGATTTCATGAATGGGTTTTACATCCACTTTAAATATTTACACACAAAAAACATTTTTCCGTTCACGCATACCTTGAACAACACCCCATGGGTACTGTCTGGCTCTCACCAGCTTATTCCCAACTTTTACTTCATCTGTACTCCCGACTACAGCAAATGGGAGATGAGCCTAAAACACAAAAATTATAATGGGGATATATCAATAAATATGATACAGGATCAGACATGAGAGCCAACAGTAACGTGAGGGCAACAACAAATGATGTAAAACAATAATTGGCAATATTTAATCATGCAAAAAAAAAAGAGAAAAAAAAAAAAAAAAAAAAACGGGCGTACAAGGAATGTCAAAAAAAAAAAAAATCTGAATATTTTGGTGCACCTTGTTACCCAAAGCTTCCTCCTTGTAGCACTCAATCTCACAATTTGTACCTCTCTGTTTCAGGAGTGTAAAGATAAGCTGCTGCATGAATGAAACCTGCAAACTGCACTTCTGAAAGTGCACAGGTAATCTGTATCCTGCCTACTATGAAAAGAATTTGCCATGATTTGCAGCACTGTTTGAACATGCAGGACAACTTATGTACACAGATCTGTAGGAGTGGAGTCAAGGTGTCATTGGGGTCATTTCTACATCCACTGATCTTCAAGTGAAAACAGTAGATAACAAAATGAATTACTGATAGCCAAAAGAACACAGTGTCACAAACAAAGTATATGAGAACAATATTTTTTCAACGGTTCGGAGAGCTCTTAAATTTGAGAGTAATAAGCCTTAAAAAAAAAACAACATTTGCTGGAGCAGCTAAGATTTTGGAGAAAAAAAACAAACCTGGTACCATAGCTAAAACCAGCTTTTGTAGTCACTTGTCCGCCACTAGAGAGCAGTGGAGCACTACATCATACATAGGAGTAACAAGCAAGCAGGTTCTCAAGAGAAAGAAAATCAATGCTTGATGTAGTAACATTATGTATAATAATAGATAACATAAAATCCGAGAACAGGTACAGGAAATTCCAAGGTATAAGCCAAGATTAATTCTCTATCAAAACACAATGAGAAAGACTAAAGCTTGACAAGATCTTTGTCAAAAGGTTTTCTATAAACATAAGTAAAATATATAAAGAAGAATTTTGGGTATGGATATTGATCTCCACTTGCTTCCACGTCCTGTGCCCTGCTGCCCTGCTGCATTCTGAACACAGGAAGTCAGCTGCTTGGCACAGATGCCATTCAGAGAATGCTTTGCATTTTTCTAAATAAATGCAAAGTACTCTCTGATTGGTCGAGAGGCCCGGGCGATGAAGTCATGCTTTCTACTTCACCCAATCAGAGAATGCTTTGCATTCATTCAGAAAATGCAAGCATTTTCTTTCTGTATGGGCTGTGTTAAGAAGAACAGATCGCTAACCAACCCACTAATATTTTCACTGCCATGCCATTCCAAGTCCTTTTTACTTACATTCATGACAGAGTTAATCTCAGCCACCGCTTCGTCATCAGTCGGGAATTGGTAAATCTGGACGCCATTGCTAACCAGCTCACTCATAATCTTGATTTTGAACTTGTGGAGTTCACTCTTAGATATTGTGTCAGCTTTAGCAATTATGGGAATGATGTTCACCTAGAGAACAGAAAGGGGAATTTAAGAGAAAAGATTTACACACCATGAATTAGAAAATGTGCTTTTAGATAGAATAATTCCACTGAAAATCACACAAAAGACTAAAACAAAGACAAAGTCCAATAGTCATTTTATGTGAACTAGAGCTTGTGCAGTGACCCATGTTTGTCTGCTCTGGATACACACAGGTCACTGCACACAGACAACAGTTATATTTTATGCGCCCTATTCACACCAAAATACTGGTGTGGTGTGGTATGGTATGCGGAAAAATGCAGCATGTCTGCACTGAATGTCAATGCACATCAGCGCAACGCACTGTGCTGGTGTGCAGTGACAGGAATAAAGTTGCAGGGAAAAAAAAAAAAAAAACACAAGCAGCGGTGTAAAACCATAAAACACACTGCACTGTGAACATAGCCTTAAATACAGGGTTAATCATAGGGTACAATAGTTCTAACCTGCTAATTATGTGCTGGACACATCCCCTGCTATCTACAACTGTCTATATCAAACTTGTGGAATGAATAATCTGAGAGTGACATTTATCAGTGCATCATCTGGTTATAGCTCAGGATCTGACCTCTCCATCAATAAATGCAACCAAATCCTGCCATATGCATGTGGTAATATCAAATGTAGGCACTGGCCTTCCATTCATGTATTGGACAATAGAGGCTCGTTTTAGATCAGACATTGACAGCTCTCTGTAGTCACTAGCATCACAGACACATGGCAATTACCGGTAACCTATACTTCCAGATACCCGATCCCAGAATTAGAACCATTAACCTCAGTTATATTACTGCTTGCCTGCACTACCTTTCTAGGTTAGCTTTGGATGTCTTCAAATAAGGTAGGGGGTAACAGTTGACTATTTTTAACCAATATGCTGCTAGCCTTAGTAAACAGATAGAAAAGTTTATTATTTACTCTTAAACTTTTTTTTTTTTTTGTTTTTTTTTTTTTTTTTTACACATTCTCCGTTGCTTCCTGATTTCTGGCCTAGGCAAAAATAATGTCATACATCCCAGGAGTCTTCATGGGTATTTTTTTTTCTTTCATCTGGGGAAAGAGAGAGGAAGGGCTTTTTCAGCAAACCATCCACTTCTGTTGCATGCCTGAGTTAAGGGCATATGGATTCCATTAACTAAATTAAACATGAAATTAAAAAAATGAATTAAAGTGGTTCAGCACCCCCCAAATACTTTCCTGGCTCCTCTTTTGATCCAGTGATGTGCCTGAGAGCAGCATTACTGCTTTCTATGTTCACAGGCACAGAGGCAGCAGCAGGAACAATTGGCTCCTGCTGTCTTCAATCAAGCAGGGGGTGGGTCTAAGCCACCTTGTGTGCATCTATGGACGCATGCGGCCTTACTCAGGATCAAGCCTGCCCTCATAGAAAGCACTTGCTATTAGGGCAGACACAGAGGAGGAGCCGCCAAAGGTGCCAGCAGGGGACCCAAGAAGAGGCAGTTCGGGTCCACTCGGTGCAAAACCACTGCACAGAGCAGGCAAGTAGAACATGTTCATTATTTTAAGAAAAAAAAAAAAAATAGTTGAGCATTAACAATTGCCTTGAATATTGTTTTCGGTTTGTAGTGCTTACATAGAATTAAATTCTGCTTTAAGTGTTTAGAGGGAGAGGTTTAGAGCCCTGTACTTTTGAGTTTGGAGAAGGGAAAGAGTTAGGTGATCGGATAAGATTTGCACTGGCTCAGGACAGCAAGAGCTCTGAGCACCATTAAAGTTTTTTTACGGACATAAGATGGCAGTAGAATGATTGAGGTACTACATGACTATTAAAGTAAAACTGAAGGCACATTTTTTTTCCCCCATCTGTGTCCCATTAGGGAGAATTCCCTTCACTTCCTGTTCAGTAGCCAAAACAGGAAGGGAGAGGAAATCCCTTGTCACTAAAAAAATAGTACTGACCTTTGAGGATTTCCCCTCTATTCCTGTACCCAAAATAAGGACTTTCACTTGTGGATGAGAATGGTAAACATGATCTCCCTAAGGCCCCATTTACACCAGAGCATTCAGTAACTCAAAGCTCCAAAGCTCTCAACAAACAAAATCCCACGTAATTTAAATGGTGGCTGTTCACTTACTTTATGAGCGCTTCTTAGGCAGAATTGGACAATTTTGGCCTTAGAGACTTATTGACGGAATGCCTGTAAACACTTGAATCAAGCATTATTATTTTCAGGTACATTTCAGGCGATTTTTAGGCTGTAAGAACTACTCTCCTCGCCCTAGTGTCTCAGGCTGTATTCAAACTTGACTTAAGTGTTTTTGGATGTTTTTACAGGCTCATTCCTTGAGTGTTTTTGCGTGAGCGTGTTTTTTTTTTTTTTCTATTGTTTTTAGCGAATAGAAAGCTAGTTACTAAGGAAAGAAAAAAAATGCAATATACACATTTTCCAGGCGTTTCTCCATTTTAATCTGCTGGAACTCAAAAGAAGCTCCCATACTTTGAGCTTCAAGGTACACTACACTTTTGATGGGGAGCGTTCTGGAGCTTCGAGCTACAAAACGTTTAGGTGTAAATGGAGTTTAACAAGGACACAAACAGCAATGAAAGCCTGACAGGTATTCTAAATCCTCTATCTGAAACAAAGTAAAAAAGTACCTTTAGTTATATGCAAAATAAAGGAAAATAATTATAGCCCAAACACACACGACTGTACTAGCTACACATACATGTTTATGTCTTGTGCAAACACCCTGGAGCTGGTCTTCTCTTATGGGAGCAGCAGTGATTGGTCAATAAAGTCCATTCCAGGTAGTTTCTTCTCTTGAAGTCTGCTGACCAGGGGTGCCTACACTACAGTTTTTCAATGAAATAATTATTGGCTGGATTAGATGACAATCTATTATGTATGGAGTCCCTGCCGTGTGTTTATATATAAAAGGGCCCTATGGGGAGCAAATTATCAACTGAAATCTAGGTACATACAGGAGAGCATAGTTCTTCAACAGCATATCTCTTCCCATAATAGCAACCTATTGAAAGCAATAGCCATCTTCATCGATTTACTGCATCGAAAAAAAAAATAGCAGGGAGATTTTCCTAGTACAGGGCAGGAGGGTGCATTCATGTGAAGAGTAAAGTGTGTAGGAGCAAGACAACTGAGAACAGACCCTGTGGCCAGCTGCTATGTAAATGGTGCAGTGTTCCTCCACTCTTCTCTCCTCCCAGCAATATAAATGGCCAGTGTTTTTCAGACAGCCTGTTTATCTTATCCACACCGCCTAGAACCCCCCCTAGTTGTTACTCCATTGTCAAAGTGCATCGCATTTTGTGTCTCCTCCGCTGACAGTAGGTCAATTTGATGGCTAACATCTACGGTATAATTTAACCAATGAAAGTTTACTGAGGCCTGTTATATGTTATGTTGGATGAGATCAAACAGGGAGGTGTGCAACTCTACATCCTCCCAGCAAACATCTATTATGCTTTCAACTTAATAAGCAAGAACAAAGTCTAGGACAGATGTTCATAAGAAAGGCCTTGCCATGCAGCACTGAACAAAGTAGACAATTTATAAGGAAAAAGAACGAAACGTAATCCATCCAAAACTTTTCAGGTTTTTGCTGTCTGAGTCTCTGATGGACAGAATTGGCTTCACTTTCTGTCCTCACTCTGCAAAAAAAAAAAAAAAGCTTGTGGAATGCGTCCCCGCACTTCTTGTTTCGGTGGCCACTGTCTCCTATAATCCCAGATAATCCTCTCCAGTCACACCACTAGGAAAAGTATCTCAAGACCTATTCTGAATTTATCCATCCCTGATCTAGGAAAACGTTTAATGTGATTGTGCCCACACACATGGGCACGCAGAAATCCCCAGCTCAATGATCTCAGGGAAAATAGTGCTCGAACGTACTGAAGATGTTGTCCAATCAGACACACCTCCTCCAAGATCCTGAGCTTAGTCTGGAGGTGTCTGGTCACACTGCCTTTTGTTATTTAGATAACATTCAGGCATGCTCAGGCAAAGCCAAAATATATGCGTACGCGTGGGTTCACACCCGTGCAGTGTGGGACACGGCATGTGATTCGGATAGGAATCGCACCGCATTCCTACTCAAATCACATTATTATACAGGATGTATATAGCGCAGACAGTTTACACAGCACTTTAATACATTTTGCGATTCTTTGCAGTGGGATTTGAGCCCATTCATTTTGTATGGGCTCAATTCGCACTGCACCACACGACAAAAGGTACTGCCTTTTTTTTTTGCCACACCAGAATGAGAGCATGCAATCGGATTCTTGCAAACACACTGCATTTTGCGACCTGCTTTTGGGGGGGGGGGGGGGGGGTCATTAATGTAACATTGACACCAGTGGCAGATCGCAAAACCAGAGTGAGATTTCAATGCGGTGCGGGAAACGCTCAGGATTCGCTGCGTTTCCCATACCGCAGATATGTGAACCAGGGCTAAAGAAAAATTATAGATTTTTGGATTAGATCTTGTAGGCACATCTGACTGATCTACAAGATCCGTGGCCACTTATCTCAAAGCTCTTGCGGTCCTGCTTTAATTCTGTATAGCAAGTTCAAAAAAAGCGAGTTCCATATACAATAGACCAGGGGTCTCCAAACTTTCTAAACGCAGGGTCAGTTTACTGTCCTTCAGACTTTGGGGGGGGGGGGGGGGGGACAAGGTCATCTAGAGCCCAAGGTGAAAATACCAACTGGTGCCCCTCCCCAACCCCAAAACGTAAGAGCATTATGTATCAGCAAAAATCTCTTCCCTCACCCCCTAAAATTTGAACACTATTCTTCACACTTATCCCTCAAGCATAAATTCTCCCCAAACAAAAATTTCCCCTTTTCCAGTACAAATCACCCCTCCCAGCTCAAATCGTCTCCCTCCACAAATGCCACCTCCTAGCACAAATCCTCGACCCCCAAAATTTTCCCTCTGAGCATAAATTCTCTGCCCTCCTCCAAATCCCCCACTCTCAGCACTAATTCTCCCCCCAAACATACCCTCCTAGTTCAAATCCCCCCTCCAAAGCACTCCCAGCACAAATCCCCACCTGCCCACCCCTTGTCACGGCCCTGGGGCAGATTGTGGCCACCGGGGGTAAATGGAGAAATTAATATGCCTCAGCCTTGGTGAACAGTGGGAGTAAATTACACAGTGCCTTTGAAAAGATACAATGCAATAGACACAGGAATTGATGGACTTAAAGCTGGTAGTAGAATTTTAATCAAGTTTTTTTGTTTTAAGAACATTTGTTTGATTAATTTAATCATTAGTGGTGTCAAATCAATATTGATATTCAATTGCAGTGAGGAGAAAGTATTTTAAACAGTATGTGTTACTTTGGGAAAAGAACACTCATTCCAAAACTGAATGTTAAAAATAAAACTAAATTTTGAAGTACTTTCCAATAACATTCATCAAGTCAAGGTACTAAGAATTTCTGTACAAATGTTCATACTAACTAGTGTACCAGCTTAAGGCTATACTGCAGGAGTTTATTTAACAGATACTTTAACTAGTGGGTGCCAATGATCTCAAGTGCTCTGAAGCTGTGCCACTCTGCAATCTTCAGCTAAATACAAACCTCAGTTTATTACACGCAACACAACAGAGAATACATTTACCTTTGCTCTCTTTGTTGTCCTGTTCAACCATCAGTAACAAGAGTAGTAAGCTTTTAGTAAGCTCCAAGACAGAGATGGAGTGGGATAAGTCCCACTCATTGGACTCATTTACTTGTGTGTATACATTTCAGTACAAGCTACTAAGCTATGTAAACAATCTCTTCACAACAAAGTAGATATGGATAACGTTAAAAGTTAACTAGAGCTCCATCTGCTGGGTGTATGAAAGAACATAGATTTACAGGATTACACTTTATTTTACTTTTCACTCATGACGATAACAAATAGAAATATTAGGTACAAATCCAGGGCTTTTTTTCAGCGGGAACGCTGGGGGACGCAGTTCCGGCACCTTCACCACTGACAGCAAGTGGTGCTGGGGTGTTCTGCAGGGTCTATTGATACTCACTATTAGGGGATCTATCCTAGATGGAGGGTATCTATTTTTGCATGGGGGTCTATTGTTTGAGGAAGTCTATTGTTGCTGGTGGAAGACCTACTGTTGCTGGGGGTGGGTCTTATATTACTGGGGAGTCAGTTGTTGCTGGGAGAGATCTACTGTTGAGGGAGGGGTCTATTGTTGCTGGCTGACGGAACATCTATTGATGCTGGCTGCGGGGAGATCTGCTGTTGCTGTTGGGAGCCTATTGTTCCTGGGGGGGGGGGTTTGTGCTGGGGTGGTCTATTGTTGCTGGCTGTGGATCTATTGTTGCTGACAGGGGCTCTATTTTACTGCTTTTCTTTTTATATTTACCAAATTCCTTACGGATTACTTAGCACCACAAATTGATACTTGGTTCTGTATTGTCAGTAAGGGCAGTACTGGGAGGTGGGAAGGGGATGGAACCAAGGAGGGGTGCTCGGAGGTAGGTAGGGGTGGAGAAAGGGAGTGGCTCAGAAAGGGGGAGCTCCTGCACCTATTCTCTGAGAAAAAAAGCCCTGTACAAATCACTATACAAAAGTATAAAGTTTAAATTGATCTCCAGTGGCTTTTTTTTTTTTGAATTCTATACCAACCTCGTTGTACAGCACTTTTCAAATAGACTTCCTAGTAAAGTGGACATACAGAAACGGGACAAAATCCAACTTATTTTATACCGTGTAACAAGCAACATCAAGGAAAAAAGTAGTCAGGACATGTCACTACCTTACTATCCAGCTTCTTCATGGTGACCAGATCTAAAGATTTCAGGGAGTGCCCAGTTGGTGTAATGAAGTACAGACATACATGTATCCTAGAGTCATGGAAGTTAAAAAGGGATCGCCGGATCTTGAGCTCTTCTTGGAGATAGTTCTCAAATTGAGTATCAATGTAGTCAACGACTGACCTGTAACTGCACAAAGACACTATGTAAAGCTGCTGTTAGAGTAAAAGCATAGCAATCATTTTGCCACTACATTTAATTTGTACGATATACCATACAATGTCTGTGTAACCAAATCCGTAAAATAATAATAATTAAAAAACAAAACAAAAAACAAAACAAAACACAGCCTAGGGGCTGCAATTGCAAGTTTTTAGTAGGATGTGCAGCTGCCCCCTTGCTTCAATATACGATCATGTGAAGAAAGAGGAAAACAAAAAACAAAAAAACTAACCTATTTATACTAGATGAGGTGTTTTGAACTGCGGTCATAAGGCATGGCACAACAATGAAGCGGCTGGGCACAGTGTTGATCTGGCCAAGTGTAAGAAAATGTTTTGAACAATACTATATGGTTTCATTGGCACATAAACTGTTAAACTAGCCAAAAGCCCAAGAGGTTGTGTGGGTCAGATTGTTGCTCATTACTAAACAATGCTGCTTCTGTGTTTTAACCCAACAAGCTAAACAGTTTTACTCCTTAGGCATCCATGGGAGTAAGTGTAGGGTACAGAACACGTGCCCAATAGTTCAGCCAAGTTCAAATTTTCAAAGAACACAGTAGCAGCAAAGGGACCAGAGAAAGCCACGTCAAGAAACAAAGTATTTAGCCCCGTCACTATTATCTTTAAAACAGTAACTACAGCCATCTTAAAAACTGCTGAACATACCGGTCAGGAAAATCCCAAACTATTTTATATACAAATGTAAACCCTTGGGGATTAGCTTGATGACTGCACTAATCCTAAAAAAAGGATCTGATCTTAATCTTTGCCAAACTAAATAAAGCCAGTTTTGTTCACCAAAAACAAATATATTATACTGTGATAGCTTGATTAATATTTGTCATGATGGACGAAGTATTAGAATCTCAAGGATAAGGAGATCTTGGAGGGAAAAACTGGTAAACAGAGAAGAGCCAGGTATTCTAATCAATATGAGTTTGAACAACTGTGCAGCCTTTATAAGCAGTCACGTAATTGTAGTTAATTGTTCTTTACTAAAAATTCTGCAAAATTGTAATAAATATCAATAAACAGCGGAGCACTCTTTAAGCACCAATTCGAAAATATTAACCGTAATATAAATAGTATCCACAACACTCAGATTACCCTGTGATAACAGATCATGTGCAATAATTACCATATATACTCGAGTATAGGCCGACCCGAATATAGCCCCGCCTCCTCCTCGTCCGTGATAGACGGAACACTGATACAGTTTCCCAGCATTGTATCAGTGTTCCTCTATCACGGACGAGGAGGAGGCGGGGGGTGTTTCAGCCTAAAACAGGGGTCTTCAAACTACGGTCCTCCAGTTGTTCAGGAACTACAATTCCCATCATACCTAGTCATGTCTTTGAATATCAGAGTTTTACAATGCCTCATGGGATGTGTAGTTCCGCAACAGCTAGAGGGCCGTAGTTTGAAGATTCCTGGCCTAAAAAAAACTCTGCTTATACGCGAGTATATATGGTAAACCAAAAATATGAAAAAAGTCCCATATAATTTAATCAGAAATGTGAAAACAGCCCTATACAAAGTCCAATATTTTTGTAGGTGTTCATAAACAGTCACCAGAAAACGTGTGCCATAAAAATATTCACAGTATCCGAAATCTTCCACCATGAACAGACACCAGTGTCATCTACGCGTCCAATTGGGGGTCCCCTCATTTGATGCGGTGGACCCCTTAAATAAATCAAGGCGGTCAAAAGCGCCTTAATCACACAAGTTAGCAGCATCCCGAAAGAGAAAGCCCACAGGGGCACAACGCGTCAGCCGGAACCTGTGTGACGTCACGGTGGGAGGGGCCAGGCGCCATCTTGCGGAGTCTGATATCTGACATCTGACATTATGTATATACATGCTGTGAATCGACATTTGTAAATGTAAGTGTAAGTGTCTCTGCACATTGTGAGTGTTATTCCATTGTAACCCTTTTAATGTCACTGGCAATTGGATCTTCTTTGCATATTTCCCTTGAGCTATTCATGCTGATATAGCATGATATAGTATAAGAGCTGCAAAATATGCAGATGAGACTGGGGTGCAGCTGACCTGATTTTTTTTTGGTCAGTATATTTTTTTAAATTAATAGCACAGAGTCATTACACTACATCTCAGAATAGTAAAAAAACGCAGATATTTCAGGGGAACTCAGAAGATTAAAAAAAAACAACAAAAAAAAAAAAAAAAACGGGTAAATTAAATGAGCACACATCCTTTGTGAGGCCATGGCACTATCAACTTCCCAGTAGTAATCATTTGAAATGCTATTTAAATAATAAAAATAAATAAATTTAAAAAAAACTTCCACAATTTGCAATTGTGAATGATCCCAGTAAACTACCATAGGGGTCCCCAAAATTTTAGCACAATGCATCATCCTACCCCACTGCCAACAGCCTGTCAAACTCCATTCCGTCATCATTGAATTTGACAGAGCAGAAGGTGGTTAATGGTTCTCGCAGCTCTCACAGAGTCCAGTGAGGAAGAAGAGAGTAAGCAGTCGTTCTCTGAAGCACAATGTTGGATCAGGTTTAGGTAAGTATTTAGGAGGGCTGATGGGGGGGGGGTAGAGCAGGCAATAAAAGTTTTTTTACCCTATTGCAGAGAATGCATTAAAGGAGTTGTAAAGGAAGAAAGTTTATCTTAATGCATTCTATGCGTTAAGATAAAAACCCTTTTGTGTGCAGCAGCTGCCCCAGCACCCCCCAATACTTGCCTGAGCCCCATCTCAGTCCAGCGATGTCCACGAATGTCTCGGCCATCCGAGACTCTCCCTCCTGATTGAGGCACAGCAGCGGCGCCATTAGCTCCTGCTTCTGTTACTCAAAATCAGTCAACCAATCAGGAGAAAGAGGGGCGGGGCTGGACCCCAGCCCAGTGTTTGAATGGACACAGTGAGCTGTAACTTGGCCCAGGTGCCCCCATAATAAGCTGCTTGCTATGGGGGCATTTGACAGGAGGGAGGGGCTAGGAGCAGCAAAGAGGAGAGGAGGATCAGGGATGTTCTGTACAAATCCACTGCAAAGAGCAGGTATGTATAACAACTTTTTAAATAAAAATAACAAACAAGACTTTACAATCACTTTGGTAAAAAACCTTCAGCTTTTACAACCATTTTAATGCAGTATGTGCCCAGGGATGAACATCTGGAATGCAAATAATCTGTGTTCCGCACATTCATCCCTGGGCACATACCTTACTAAACATAAGTACTGCTTCATGCACTGTCCAGCTGCAGCAGCCGACAAGCCTCTCAGAGTTTTACAGGCTACCAGCAGCAGGTGTGAACGATGCAACTGTGCCTTCCACATTTAGAGCACTGGCAAATGCTTCTGGGCCCAGCACCCCTTTTCAGTATAAAATGTCCCAATTTACAATAAAAGCCTATTTAACCACATTGTCCATTACAAGTTTACACTCTAGCCCCAGTACTAATGACTTAAATTGACAGTCCATGTATCAGTACAAATTAGGAAGCCACAGGCATGTCATGACAGAGCCAAGACTTACTGGAAAGCATGCAAGAGACACTTATGCCTGATTTATCTCTCTCAGACACAGAGCTGGCTGCTGTGCTTCAGACAGCTGAAATATTTCTGAAGAAAAGGGCTCTTCAGTGCGCACAGAAAAGTGTTACCTCTATTAGTTTAATTACAGGGTATGACAGAAAAATAAAATATGGCTGCCTCACCTGGCTTGGGAGACAAAATGAATTGGGCTACACAGTAGTTGATAGTCAGGGTGCTTCTTCTGAGTCAAACTGCGATTTGTAGCATAGAACTGTACAAATTATATATATTCTGAATAAATAAATTGGGAGTTACTGTTTACTTTTACCACTACGCTGACCTCAATGCTTCATGCAAAAGAGGCCACAGGAAAACATTTCTACACACATTGTAATATGCCTGCAGCCTTATAGAAGTTACAGGCTCAGTTAACAAGAAAGCAGCACAATTATCTGAGGGGATGTTGGTCAGAGACTAGGACAAACCTGGTCAGGTTTGTCACTTTTGCTAAATCTTTCTTTGTTTTAATTGTCTACTCTACACAAACACCTACAGTATGTTACCACATTTTCTTTGACACTCCTATAAAAACGGATGTTTGTGGCTGCATGCTTCCATGCGCCTTAAAATAGACAGATATTCCCAAAGACATGTTCATTTCCTAATGCAACTTCTCTACTACCCCTAGCAGAGTCAGTACATCCCATTTACTATCACTGTGACTTCTGCTGGTCTGCATGTACTGTATATGTAAATAAGCGTATAAAAATAGAAGCCTGAAGGAACTCAGACATGGGAAAACTACATTTAGAGGCACCAACTTCATGCAAACCCCCCAAAAAAACTAAATTTAAAAGTAAAATATACACTGCAACTTACCAGTCCTCGACTCAGGCATATCGATCTCTACACACATGCAAAAGTGCTTTCATCACCCACGTGAGATGTACAGGTGTTTCACACAGCCCATTGCAGGCAGCCTGTTCACATCAATGAAAGGCACCCGGCTGCACAGGCCTCCACAAATTCCTGGAGTGTACATTTGTGAGGGTCCAATGCACGGATGAGGACACAGACTGTTTTCTGAACTGTGTATTGGACCCACACCGGTGTACACCCCATGCTATACATGGAGATCCGTGCAGCTGGCTGCTGTCGTTAATTTGAACAGACAGTCTGCACTGGGCTATGTGGAACACCTCTGCATCCCTCACAGGTGAAGATGGCCTCTTCACATGGACATATAGATCAGTACACCTGTGTTAATAAACTCTTAGATGTGGTGACTGCAATAAGTTTTTTTTTTACCCTTTATTTTCACCTAGTGAGCTTGCAAATAATACTTCATGTCCCCCTTATATCAACACTTAGTTCTCCATTCTGTTGAGGAAGTCATGGTGAGCATATATGCTGGCCTTCAAACATGTCTGCCTTTGTTCATGTCCATTACATGGTGGATTGATGGATGTAGTTTACACAAGATAGATAAAAGATGTGTGATCTTTTCAGCTCACAGGAAGTGACTCTGCACCCATAGCAAGATCAACAGGTTTTCTGTGCTTGGTGAAATTGTTCTAAGCCAGAAAAAAGGAAAACTAATGAAGACATCACATCTAAGAGCTAGAAAGCTGCAATATATTAAAACATTTTTTTTTTAAGTTTAGATACAGAAAACGTTTCTCCTTAAGGAGACAGTTACTGGTTGACGTTTCTCAGACAGTGCTGCTTAATCACTCAAAGATTTTAACCACTTCCCATCCAGCTTACAGACAAACTATGGCCGAGCGGGATCACTACGGTTCCGGAAGGACATCATATGACGTCGTCCTAGTCACGTGCTTCGCATGCACCCTTTGGGTCACAATGCAGCACGAACGGTTACCCACTGTGTCCACCGGACCAATCACAGTTATCACAATAGTACACCCTGTGAATGAATGGCTATATGAATGAATGGATGCATAAACTAATTTAGAGGCCAAAAAGCCATAAATTGCCTTACTCAACAAAAAATGACAGAATTATCAATATGGGTGGTTGGCTGTAGTGTAAGAAGATCACCTAATTTAGGGTTCACCTGACCATGACCTTTTACAAGTACTTTGTTAGTGTCAGTAGCAGACAGACTGAAAGCCTGTCATTAAGAGGCATGCTTTATCACCATGCTTTAGGACATTAATTAGAGGTTTATACTATTAAAGGGTCTGGTTTATACCTCAGTTCTACACATTCCTAGAAAGGTTCTTCCAAAAGACACAAACGTATCTGGAATAATCACATAGCAAAACGGTAACAGCTTGCAACCTATAATTAGGAAATCACATTTGTCAGGTTGAGGAAAATATTTCAGTCCTGTCTGACTTCCAGACTTTGATCTATCAAGAGTTTGGCAAAGTGAAAATGCTCACTATAGTTGCCAAATAGATTATCAAGTTCATTGTTCATGTAGGAAAAGATGTGAAATGACTGCCGGCCAATTCAGGCAGTTTGTGTGTTCAGGTGATGATTATCACATCTCAAAAGAAGCAAACAAAAGTAGCTTTTTAATAATTTTACCCAATTGCCATTATATCTCTTAATTAAAGCAGAACGACCCGTAAAGCGCTGCTGCAGCGGCGCTTTGCCGGTGGTTCAGCAACAGTGCCCATCCATTTCAATGGGCACCACTCCAAAGATGCTGCTTGCAAGAGTTTTTTTAACGTCCTGCCAGCGCATCGGCTCAGTGTGAAAGCCCTGCAGAGGAGCAGTTTTTTCAGGTGCTATTTTTATCCCAAAAGCGCCTGAAAAATGCCTCAGTGTGATCTTCTGATCGGCTTCTGTTAAATAGAAATGGGTACACACTAGAGCTGCACGGTTCTGGCCAAAATGAGAATCACGATTAAAAAGATCACGATTTTCTCACAATTCTCGCGGTGTAAAATCTTTGACATTATACAAAAGAATTGGGCTAACTTTACTGGTTAGTTTTTTTTTTTTTTTTTTTTTTTAATTCATTAAAGTGTAATTTTTTCCCAAAAATCTAAATCTGATCCAAAAGGACAAATGGCTACAATGTTTATTCTTAGTTTATACTTAGTTCCACTGCTAGAGTGTTGTGATTCTTGGCAGACTGCCCGTTTTTCTTTTTCCCTTTCTTTTGAAGCTGTTGGCTTCAGCAGAGCAGAGAGAATTCTCTGCATAGAAAGAATCGGGAAATACTTTGTCAAGATCGCAAGAGGGAAATAGGAAGGAAAAAAAAAAAAAAAAAAAAAAAAATCGCAATAACGATTCTTAATGATTAATCGTGCAGTTTTAGTACACAGAGATCGAAATTAAGCCGGTTCAGCAGGAACGATCGATCAGATGGCAGAGTTTACCTAGAGCCATTACTAATAGTACTTTCTTTTGGCAACAAGATGGCCCCAGTTTGTTGAATGTCCATTCATTTAACCAGGAAGACCGAGGATATTCTATGAATGTAGGTCATAACTGTTCCACTCCACAAAAATCTTTGTTTATAGTTTATGGATGTAGATAGTGTTGCCGATAGACAGCGCTACTACTCCATGCATCTCCAATGGCCTTCCACTGTTGAAAAAGATCAGGCGATGGAAGAGGGCCTGGTGTGTCATGTGACCAGCCAGAATACAATACATCAAAAAGATAAATATATATATATATATATATATATATATATATATATATATATATATATTAAAGATTTTAAAGATTTACAACCTCTGAACAAACAAGATTGCAATAACATTAGTTGAGAGAGATTGATTGCGAGAGATGGAATGATTGATTGCGAGAGATGGAATGATTGATTGCGAGAGATGGAATGATTGATTGCGAGAGATGGAATGATTGATTGCGAGAGATGGAATGATTGACTGCGAGAGATGGAATGATTGACTGCGAGAGATGGAATGATTGATTGCGAGAGATGGAATGATTGATTGCGAGAGATGGAATGATTGATTGCGAGAGATGGAATGATTGATTGCGAGAGATGGAATGATTGATTGCGAGAGATGGAATGATTGATTGCGAGAGATGGAATGATTGATTGCGAGAGATGGAATGATTGATTGCGAGAGATGGAATGATTGACTGCGAGAGATGGAATGATTGACTGCGAGAGATGGAATGATTGATTGCGAGAGATGGAATGATTGATTGCGAGAGATGGAATGATTGATTGCGAGAGATGGAATGATTGATTGCGAGAGATGGAATGATTGATTGCGAGAGATGGAATGATTGATTGCGAGAGATGGAATGATTGATTGCGAGAGATGGAATGATTGATTGCGAGAGATGGAATGATTGATTGCGAGAGATGGAATGATTGATTGCGAGAGATGGAATGATTGATTGCGAGAGATGGAATGATTGATTGCGAGAGATGGAATGACTGATTGCGAGAGATGGAATGACTGATTGCGAGAGATGGAATGATTGATTGCGAGAGATGGAATGATTGATTGCGAGAGATGGAATGATTGATTGCGAGAGATGGAATGATTGATTGCGAGAGATGGAATGATTGATTGCGAGAGATGGAATGATTGATTGCGAGAGATGGAATGATTGATTGCGAGAGATGGAATGACTGATTGCGAGAGATGGAATGACTGATTGCGAGAGATGGAATGATTGATTGCGAGAGATGGAATGACTGATTGCGAGAGATGGAATGATTGATTGCGAGAGATGGAATGATTGATTGCGAGAGATGGAATGATTGCGAGAGATGGAATGACTGATTGCGAGAGATGGAATGATTGCGACTCTCACTCAATCTCTGAATTAATCAATCTCTCTGAATTTATCAATCTCTCTGAATCAATCAATCACTCAATTTGAGAGTGATTGATTGACAGAGAGTGACAGAGAGAGATTCATTCAGAGAGATTGATTAATTGAGACTTGATTGAAAGAGTAAGAATACAAAGAAAGCATTTGCTGATTCTAAAAAAAAAAAAAAAAAAGAAAAAAAAAAAAAAAAAAAAAAAAAGAAGTATAGCAGCTCACATTTTGTAAATTCATCAGTGCTGCAGCCTGCAGCTGCAGTCACGCTTGTGCTGGTGCGCTGTCACCGAGACCTCTGGGCAAAAGAAACAATACCCGACCAATCACATTATTCTTTGCCGAGTGACGTCAGACGTTTCACGCTGGCTCCGACGGCTTCCCCTCCCCTCCGCAACAGGGAAACAGGAAACAGGAAACATCCCGGGGACACCGCGATGCACGCTTTTAATGTGAGCACATTACAACAAATTGCTTGATGGGTCAGAAACCCAAATCCGGACTTTCGATCGTGGCGAGCGGAGAATCACGAAAACGATTCTCCACTATTAATATTGCGGCTCTATTGTGCAGTATTCACTTTATGCATAGTCCTGCTAGAAGAAATATTGCACTATGCTCAGGGTTTTGAAGACTACATTGAGTTTTCCTCCTGGAATATGTTTGCTACATTCATTCTACCCTCAGAAGCCTTCTAGTACCAGACAGATTTGCATCCCAACACCATGCTCTGCACAAACTGTTGGCACTATATAAATCCTGTAAAATAATGATGCTGCCACCAGAAAGCTTCTGAGCGCTACACAGCCTACAGTCTGAATGGTAAAAGGCTCAATATTCGCATCATCTGATTACAGAACCTTCTTTCAGCTCACTTCAGTCTCCCATGTGGATTCTGGGTCCCCCAGAACTGCATAAGTTAAATGCTCGGCTCAGGGGAAAGGAATATATATATAAATATTTCCTTTATTCCTAATCCCCCACAGCAGCGAGGGCTCTACCACTCTACCTGGCCATCTACATCCTCAAGTACAATGCAGGACTGTTGACTCTGTATTGTACGTGATGACATCAGAAAGCTGCAACCGGCAGAAAGTAGCAAAATGAAGTGCCTTCAGGGGGACCGATCACAGAGGAGGAAGCCTGTGGGAGGAAGGAATAAAGTATTTCTTTATTAGATTAATTTAACTATGTCACGAGGAATATTCAGAATTATAGTTTGTCCAAACCCATTATTTATGCTGGACAGGTTATTTTTAATTTCCTTGAAATACAATATTATTTGAGACAGCAGTCCCTTCAAAGTAAAAAGTCCTACTTGAGAGAAGACACCTTACAATGCCAGCTATTACCCTTATTTACAAGTTAAAGCCTTTGTGATTGGGGCCCTAATTTCTCAACTTGAGGGCCAAGCCTTGCCAACCGCCACTGCCCTGTCTTATCAGTCTTAGCAGCTTGGGGCTCTCATTGGATGGCAGAATTGCAGTTTAATGGAGCTCAGCCATGACGTCAGAGAGTCTCACCCCAACAAAGTGAAAAACTAAATAGAAGTTTAGACTTTCAATACAGTCCCTACCCTACTATCCCAGATATACCAAACAAAATCAAGCCATCTCTGAAGCTTGCCTATCGTCTTTGTTGATCTGGTCCCCAAAGCCCACGGTGTCCACAATCGTCAGTTTCAGGTGTACATTGCTTTCCTGAAGTTCATATGTGCGTGGTCGTAAACGAACTCCGTTCTCATAATGGCTGGCTTCTTCCGTCTCAAACGTTGTATTAAAGAGTGTGTTCATTAATGTGGACTTTCCAATACCGGTTTCACCTGAGAGAGATAAATAAGGTAATTTAATTATACAAATTATAGTACCATATCTAACCTAAAAAACAATACTATATATTGCAGCATACCAGTACCAAGTTGTGGTGGCCACATAAGTCCTTTTTTTTTTTTCAGGCTTTTCACCAAGTGATCCTGCCAGTTACAGTTACATACTCCCCTGTCCTAGGCGGACAATGCTTACTAATTGTACTCTATCAGTGGATTTACCCCTAGGTTGGTCACTCCTAAATTGAACTACAGAACACTACCTTTTCCTACCTCCATATGGGTTGGGGGTGGTCTGTAGTTTACAGAGAATAGATCAGGGCTGATACCACTGCTCGGGATTTTAAGAAGTTCACAGTTAGGATTTATACACTTATTACTTCTTATACAGTACAATCTTACAACAGCTGAACTTCCCTAGTGATCTTATCTAGTTATTAAACCATCTAGAATTTACACCATACATAACACAAACTGCAATAAAGGAGTTGCCCAGAGCAGCCAGTTACATTCCAAGCATTTTGTTGGGAAGGTCAATAGAGAAGCCATTGCATATTTTCACCAAGTTATTATTGTAACATTAACAACGTTTTATTCATAGCAAATCTTCCACATCTTTGATTAATTGCCTTTCCATATTTTAATTATTTTTCAGCAGATGTTCTAACTTACTCAGTGAAATCCTGTTTTCAACTAAGGCACAGTGGAAAGAATAAAGTAGCGCAAATATGCTGTTATTGCCCGCAGTTACAGCATACCTAAATGTAAAACTTTTGTCAAGTTTAATTGCTGTCTGTGTTCCCGCTCTAGAGATCCGTTCTCAAATAGCCCTGATCACCAGTGTCTCTGGGAATGAAAGAGGGTAAAGCCAGAAATCTGAGTGGTCATCAGAATAGGAGCAAAGGGAGAATTTTCCAGTGGGCACACCTGGTCAAGTGACGCATGTCTAATTAGTTAGAAGTACAAAGAATTCACAAATTATTGCTGATGCTGTAGAATAAGACCCGTTAATCTCCCTAATAAGACCAACATGACAAACAACTGACAGTGGTTTTACTTAATGCAACAAAATGAATTGGCTTTAGATATACTTTGCAGCTCACAAAGGGTGCTGGTGCACTGGTAACCATGTACTTCAATTGACGAGGGGCAGAAAGCTGCCATCAATTTCCAGAGATACATTTCTGCCTGTGGCCTTTAAAAAAATAAATTCACATATTTTTGCAGGTAAAAAAATGATCATTTATTATTTTTTCACCAGTCAGTAAACCACTGCACCAGCAGACATTTCTTCCAGCTCCCTGGCTGTACCGAGATATGGATTTTCAGTTGCAGAGCTGGAGAAAATATCAATAGACTGAGTGCGGGTATCAACGCACTCGTGTTCCATCAAGAACCAAAAGTCCGTCTGCTACAGTAGCAGATAGGACATGTAGTTTATTTATTCACAGATCTTTAGAATGAATGTTGAAGCTGTGCGGGTGGAGCTCTGCACAGACATGACAATTTAAAAGGAGACAAGAGCTTGGTCCATCTGCACCATGTTACACCCTAAATACAGATCGATGCCATTAACAGCCGCTGATTTGGCATGCGATTTGATGTCAAATCGCATTCCAAATCGCTGCAATGTGAATCCAGGCTAAACACTGCACTCTAAGCAAATTATTGAAATATATACAGTGGGTATAGAAAAGAACCACCCCCCTTTAAAATAATCACATTTTGCTGCTTTGCAGCCTGAAATGAAGACCGACATGTTTTTGTTTTACCCACTGTATTTACTCAGTACAGCTTATAACATCCAAGTCAAAGAGAGAACACCAACATGTCAGAATTTTTTTTTGTCATAAAAATTTCAAAAACAGAATCACTGGAGTTGGAAAAAGGATCACCCCCCTTATGTCAGTATTTTGTTGAACCACCTTTTGCTTTAATTACAGCCTTTAGTCTGTTGGGATATGTCTCTACTAACTTTGCACATCTAGACTTTGCAATATTTGCCCACTCTTCTTTGCAAAACTGCTCACGTTCAGGTAAATCTGATGGTGACAGTTTGTGGACTGCGCTCTTCAGGCCACAGATTTTCCAGGGGGTTCAAGTCTGGGCTCTGACTAGGCTCTGAAAAACATTCAAATTCTTCTGCTTCAACCACTGTGTGGTCATTTTTGCTTTGTGCTTTGGGTCATTGTCATGTTGAAAGGTAAACCTTCCCATTGACAACTTTTTGGCAGAGGTCAGCAGATTTTCCTCAAGAATTTTATGGTATTTTGCCCCATCTATTTTTCCTACTATACTGACAAGTTCCCCAGTCCCTGCTGCAGAGAAACAATCCCATAACAGGATATTACCACCTCCATGCTTTACTGTAGGAATGGTGTTATTTGGATGGTGAGATGTATTGGATTTCCGCCAGTAATAATATGGTGTTGAAGCCAAATAATTCAATTTTAGTCTCATCTGACCATACCACCTTTTTCCATGTGGCCTCAGAATCAAGGTGCATTTTGGCAAAGCTCAGTCCTGACTGCATGTGGCCTTTCTTGGGGAGTGGCTTTTTTCTTGCAACCCCTCTATACAAGACACATTTGTGGATAATTTGTGATATTGTTGTCACAATGATCACTCTGTCATAAATTCCTACTGTTTCAGAGTTGCTGTAGGCATCTTGATAGCCTCTCTGACCAGTTTCTTCCTGGCGCTCTCATCCAGTTTGGAGGGACATCCTGATCCAGGGAGGGTCTGTGTCGTACCACCAAATACCTTCCAATTCCTAATAATAGACTTCACTGTGCTTCTAGGCATTGATAAAGCTTTTTAAATTTTTTTTGTATTCATCTCCCGACTCCTGTCCACAACTTTATCCTGGAGAACTTTTCACAGTGCCTTGCCACTTAAAGTTGATTGTTTGCTTCAGCTGCACTATCAGGGACAGAAATGCTCCAGGAAAGCTCTTTTCAAGCTGAGCCAATCAAAATGACCAAAACTGATCACAGTTGAAAGTCAAATGGCTTTGTGTGCCATTGGGAAGGCGACTAGCTACACCTAAATTGAGTTTACAAGTCATTTTTAGGAGGGGGGTGATCCTTTTTCCAACTCAGGAAATTGGTTTTTGAATTATTTTCATTTTTTTCTGACATGTTGGTGTTATTGCTTATACTTGGATGTTATAAGTTGCACTGAGTAAATACAGCTGAATAAAACAAAAACCATGTCTGTCTTCATTTTGGGCTGCAAAGCAACAAAATGCGATTTAAAGGGGGCGATTCTTTTCTATACCCACTGTATTACATTTTTAGTTTTGGGTTTAATGTCGTTTTAAGTAATACCTGTGCTTATCCATCCTGTAAGCATTAGATTCCTCACCCCCACAGTGTGGGTGCTACTGTGCAAGGCTGATTAAGGAGTTGTGCGCTGAAATACTTTTAATACATTTTGATACATAACAGAATTAAAATGTGTTTTCTATATCTGCTAGGGGTGTGCATCTTCACTGGTCTCACGATTCGATTACGATTATCTGGTCAACGATTCAATTTGATTTGATTCCGCGATGCATCACGATTACCGACGAGCTCCCACTTCCCTAGGCGGCCCTTCCACCCTGCAATCTTCTGGGAGACATCACAGTTCCCAAAAGATTGCCCGGCTATGCAGGAAAGCGCAGTGAGACATGCGCACCCGGCTGTGAAGCTGCAAGCTGTCACAGCCGGATGCCCACAGTAGTATTGCCAGCGCTGTGGGCAGGCAGGGGAGAGAAGGGAGGGTTTGGGTGGCCACGTCGCTGGATTGTGGGACAGGCGAGTGTCTATTTATTAAAAGACAGGAGATGCACTTTTTTTGTAGCTGCTGACTTCTAATAAACAAAAAATTGACTGGAACTCCACTTTGAATTAAAAATAACCTCACTCCCTTAAAAAGTGCACTAATCCGGTGCACTACAAGGTACAGAGATTCACACACACGGCTGCTTGGAGGTCAGAAGGGATAGAATCCACAGATGACAAACAGCCCTGTGAAGTTCACTGTACTGTCTCTGTGCTGACCAGTGGCAGCTGGTGCTCAAAATTTTTTTGAGGGGCGCAAACAAACTGAAAAATACTGAACCTCCTGCATCAAATGCAGCCTCACTGTGCCCGTCAAACGCAGCCACTTGTGCCTGTCAAACGCAGCCATCACTAACCCCCCCCCCACAATTACTTTCTTTTAATAAAGTACGATCCTGCTCATGTGACTCCCGGCTCGTCCCGCCCCTCTCCGCTCTCCCCTCTGCTCTCCTCTCACGTGTCTCCCGAGTCCTGATGTCAGCAGGGAATTCTCAGTTCCGCCCGCTGACTATAGTTATCGTATCAGAAGAGAGGTGGGCGGGACTGAATATCCCGGTGACGTCGGGAGTCACATGAGCGGGATCGTACTACGGCGAAATTCAGTATGAAGTGACATCGTTTTGTAAAAAGCACATACAGCGGGGGCACAGCATCCATTGTAATACAACATTAATTAAAATAAAGTCATTTTAAAAATACGCTCGGAGCGCTTTCCCGGGAGGGGTGGGGCTAGTAGTAATGACGTCACCGGACATAGATTTTCCGGTCCTTATGCATCGATGCCGCATCGGGGACACCGGAATCACGATGTATCAATGCAACGATTAATTTCAGCATCCCTAATATCTGCCAGGTGTTCAGTTTCATGACTGCTGAGATGAGCTCAGCTAGCTTAGCTGTGTTCAGTGCTGACCCAGAGATTACTAATAAATAAAAAAAGAAAAATATGCACAGAAAAATAAGGTTTTTAAAATACTAACACTCCTTTAGAAGATCACGTACATCGACATGTAGTTTACCCTTAATCCTGTATGTGTGCATGAGGCAAACTGTAGATCAATTATTCTCACAACAATTTTCCATCAATGAATATTTAATAAGCACAGTAGGGACTCTCCGGGGGCGAATTTAAAATGATTATGTTAATAAACATATAAATGTGTAATTAAAATAGCCTCAAATTTCAGAGTTTAAGGGATTGTCATTTTGTTTCCCACCCACACAAACTATAGCATTTTAAATGAAAACAGATTTCAGATAAGACACATAAAATGTATATAGAAAATCCCAATGTGAGTCACATGAATGACTTGCAGCAGGAACACCACCTGTATCTACACAGAGATCAGGCGTTTGTGAACATGTCTGACATATTTTGAGAAATGCCTTCGTTTTGCTGACGTAGGGCTTCAGAAAATATTTCTTGAAATGACACGCGTTCACAGA
The DNA here is from genome assembly GCF_042186555.1 of Aquarana catesbeiana. Lineage (NCBI taxonomy): Eukaryota > Metazoa > Chordata > Amphibia > Anura > Ranidae > Aquarana > Aquarana catesbeiana. The sequence goes on along the minus strand of NC_133326.1, from coordinate 379,474,187 downwards.
CAGATTTCCCGCTAAAGTTTGCAGTTTCATCCAAGTGTCTTCTATTGCCTGTATTTTTTTTTAAATTGAATGGGCTGCAAAACACTGAACCTCAGAAAAAAAAAAAAAAAAAAAAAAAGGGCAGCACTTTTAAATATGCGCTGCACTAAACCGCATGTTACTGAATGCTGCAAAGATGGGGGCAGAATTTTTAAAGATGGCCAGTGCTTCAAAAACAAAACTTTTTCTGCTATTCTTCCTGGGCGCTTGCGGGGCGCGTTTAGGCAAACGATGGACAGGTTTTATACATGTCCACTGTTTACATCCCCTGTGCACACCCAGCCCTGAAGAGGTTAAGAAAAAAGCATAATAGAACTGTACTTACACAACTATGTGCAAATTAGAGGGTCCTGCAACGAATCTGCAACAACATCAAAATCGGCACTGACACTGTGGCAAATGGCTTGTGTTAGCTAGCTAAATACGCCCTGCAAACCCGCCCATCAACATAAAAAAAACCACCCTTAAGTTGCCTAAACACCCCCCGCCAAGCGTCCAGGAAGAATAGCAGAAAAAAAAAAAAAAAAAAAAAAAAAGGTTTTGCTTTGCAGCACTGCCCATCTTTAAAAATTTGGCCTCCTCTCTCTCCTGATTGGCCGAGTTTGATTGGCAGCAGCGGGAACCAATGGAGCCACTGCTGTGTCTCAGTCAATCAGGAGGGAGAGTCCGGGACGGATGAGGCACTTGTGGATATCACTGGATAGAGAGGGGGCTCAAGTAATTATTAGGGGGGCTACACACAGAAGGTTTTTTATCTTAATGCATAGAATGCATCAAAGGGGTTGTAAAGGCAGAAGGTTTTTAATCTTAATGCATTCTATGCATTTCAATAAAAAGCTGTGTGCAGCAGCTGCTCTCAGCCCCCCAATACTTAACAGAGGTCCCTCTGTCCAGCCTTGTCCATGAGTGTCTCAGCTGTCCGAGATTCTCCCTCCTGATTGACAGCCAATGGCCCCGCTGCTGTGTGTCAGCCAAAGTCAGCTAGCCAATCAGAGCAGAGAGGGGATGGAGCCAGGATTCCATGTCTGGATGGACACAGGGAGCTGTGACTCAGCTCAGGTGCCCCATAGCAAGCTGCTTGCTGTAGGGGCACTGAACAGGAGGGAGAGGCCAGGATCACAGAAGAGTGAAAAAAAAAAAAAAAAAAAAAGGCATAGATCGGACTGTATTAGACAGGTATCTGCTCCCCCTTAAGGCCAGAGCTTCCTTAATAAATTACTTTAAAAACCTGTGTACTGCATTTTTTTTTTTTTTGGGGTGAATGGGTAGGGGTACAATGTACCCCAGACTCATTCACATGGGGTGGGGGTGGGTCGGGACCTGGTGGCCCCCCCCTTGTTAAAGAGGGCTTCCAGATTCCAATAAGCCCTCCACCCGCAGACCCCGACAACCAATGGCCAGGGTTGTCGGGAAGAGGTCCTCGTCTTCATCAACATGGGGACAAGGTGCTTTGGGAGCCCTAAAGCACCCACCCCCCCATGTTGAGGGCATGCGGCCTGGTATGGTTTAGAAGGGGGGGGGGCGCTCACTGGTCCCCACCCTCTTTCCTGACCTGCATGCTCGGATAAGGGTCTGGTATGGATTTTGGGGGGGGGGGGGGGGGGACGACCTACGACATTTGTTCGGCATGGGGGTTCCCCTTAAAGTCCATGCCAGGCCGAAGGGCCTGGTATGCTCTTGTAGGGGAAACCCATGATTTTTTTTTTTTTTTTAATTTGGTGTGGAGTTCATCTTCAAGATCAGAGCACAAGTCGCATGCCAAAGTCGGATCAATTAAGACGGCAATCCGACTTCTGTGATATTCAGTGGGCTGAAGTAGGACCAAAGTAGTGCAGGAAGCATTTTCAAAGTCGGACCAGTTAAGACGGCCCTCATATTGAAACATTGATTTTCACACGACAGGAGACACGAGCTCCCAATGTCAGAGTGTTTGTCATACAAGTGTGAACCCGGCCCGAACAATGAAAACCTGCATGATGCCACCTGTACTCCGCATTTGGTTGAATATAACCAAGAAAATTATCAACTGTGCATTCAGCACTAATGACTCTCCTGATAAAGGATATGCTAAAAACACCAAGATGCCCTCTAATCACCACATGCCAGAGTCCACATAAAAAGCACTTTGAGAAAACCTCAGAAGAATGGCATGCATTTTAAAGCAGCACCCAGCTCCTTCACCATGAATCGTAATGTAGAATTCCAGGCATATTTTTTTTTATCAATTTTCTGTCCTAAAGTGGTATTAAACCCAAAAGCAAACATTATACTGCACTTTACAATTTCTGATAGCTGCATTAGTTTTCTTTTTTAGGCTCTCTTCTATATTTTCACCTTGTGATCCAGCCAGTAAGGGTTTTTCAACAGAACGAGCTCTCCTGCAAAAGTAGCAGAGAGTAGTGAGACAAAGAAATTTATCACTGACAGGTGTGCTTACAATGGTCAGGTTTTATTTATTCATGTAAAACCTTCTTCCCAAATTAAAAAGAACTGTTGCTGTAACCGCTTGAGTCAGTGCATATGAGCTGGCGTTTGGCTTCAATTTGTTAGTTTATCTAAATCTGATAATACATCTAACACGTCCCTCCCCCTGGAGTAACAATGCAGCTGTGTGCTGTGCCCCCTGTGGTTTTTCATCCAGAGCGGAGGTGCTCTAATACAGGAGGCGTGTTACTGGCCAGATCACCAGGTGAAAACATAAAAAAAGCCCTTATAAAAAAAAAAAAAAAAAAAAAAGTAATATCGAAGGATTAAAGTGGTGCAATAAATGACATTTTTGGTTTTAGGTTCAATATCACTTTCAATTTTCACCAATAGCTGTAAAAATCAATTTCAAGCAAAGTTCAACATCATTCAACACCTTTTTCTTGAAACATTTGTATTGGTGCACCCATCTAAAAAGGGAGTGCTTAGATATTAAGTCTTAAAGTTCTGTTTGCTTGGGCTGCGATTGGACAAAAAAATATAAATAAAAGGAGGCTCAGGGAGAGCGGCAATATTGTCACCTAAATAGGAATTAAAACATCCCAATGGGGTCACAGAGAACAGTAAAAACTAATACCTGATCTACTCTTCCCCAACACTATCCAGAAAAAAAAGCTTTTGCTGGAGATATGGTTGTACAATGTTTAAATGAATACAGAAGTGAATAAATAACTAGATTCAATTATGTCTAGCCAAGTACTTGGTACATTACTGGTACATTACTGGACTGCAAGTGGTTATACCAGAATGATGCCTGAAGCTGCAGGTATCATCACGGTGCTGTTTTTTTTTTTTTTTTTATTATTATTTATTTTTTGTAAAAGCAATCCTAGCGGATAACTAAAAGGGGGGGAGGGGGGTTCTGGATCAGCTTTGTTCAGCTCTGGGATATGGCAACCCGGAAGCGATAACCTGACATTACTTCTGGTTTAACCAGATGTAAACTGAGCCATTTTCAAAAATCAAAAGCATTCCAACAACCGATCTTGGTGTGATCAAATGCTTTTAAGGGCAGAGGAGGGATCTGGGGGTCTTCTAGACATTGCTCATTTCTCAGTTTGAAATAAAAGTGTACACCCCCCACACCCTTAATATGCCACTCATGGATGAACAGTGTTGTGGCTGGCAAGGACAAATTGCTATATTAATGGTCACAATGAAATTCTCTATAGTAAACATTTTCTATATGCACATGTTAAACCATCACAAAAGTAAATATTAAGTGTGTACTCCTTCTGCAATAATGAAACCCTAAAACTAGGTCATGAACTTGTGAAAGAACAGTAATAATAGAGGAGTAACATCTGTGCAGAAGAGACCCTGCACTTGAAAGGCTGCACAGTCTACTGCCCTTCTGGAATGCTGGGCATTATCCTGGAGGAGTCAAAAACTGCGAGGTTTTTAGAAGGTAAGCTGGAGCCATGGGGGAGAAAAGGGGGATCTTACTTCTCAGTATCATCAGCCATGTAGTATTGTCCTATGTTTACTATTCAAATGGTAAAAATGGAAAGGATTCAGTATTATTATTTCAGGTACTTATATAGCACTGTCAATTTACGCAGCACTTTACATATACATTGTACATTCACATCAGTCCCTACTCTCAAGGAGCTTACAACCTAAGGTCCCAAACACATATTTACACATACACATAATAGGGCCATTTTGGACAGAAGCCAATTAACCTAGCAGCATGTCTTTGGGGTGTGGGAGGAAACCGGAGTACCCCATATAGAACACAGGGAGATCATGCAAACTCCAGGCAGGTAGTAGCGTGGTCGGGATTTGAACAAGCGACCCTTTTTACTGCTAGGCGAAAATGCTACCCACTACACCACTGCTTAATTCAGTAGGAAACGGATCTATATTCTGGATGACCCGTGATATATTTAAACAGAAAGTCTCTGTTCAGTACAGCAGATTCTCCCTCCACAGACAGACAACTAGTTAATAACTTTATGGGACACCATGCATATGGCTGCATTCCAACACTGCATTTTACCAGGACAATAGAATCCAGAACCAAAAGCAGAACTTCAAGAATTCTCTTTTTTCCATACTTACAACGGTCCAGCTCAGCTCAATGCAAGTATCAACTTGAAGGCCAGGCCTTTTCTGGCACTTAATTGTTTAAATGTGACAATCAGTTTTATTTGCAAGAAAATTACTCAGAACCCCCCAAACATTATATAAATTGCCCAAGCCTGTGCAATGGCGACAAACAAGGTCAATTTTACTATACATAGGCGACGCTTTAAAAGCCTTTAAAAGTTACCACTTTAGATTAACAGAGGAGGTCCAAAGCAAGAATTACTGCCCATGATGGGACATTATTGGCAATAACACACGTGTGGTGCAAACATTGTTTACATATGTGTGTGTGACCTACTTCTACATTCGCTTTTGTGCACGAGCACGGTGGGATGGGTGCGCTTTAAATTTTTTTTAAATTATTATTAATTTTTTTTTTTTAAATTTTACACAGTCCCTTTTTTTTTATCACTTTTATTCCTATTACAAGAAAGTTAAACATCCCTTGTAATAGAAGTCAAAGAGACTCTAAACATCTCCTTTATCTTTAAAAGTAAAGGCTAAAAAAAAAAAAAAAAAAATTGATCTTTTGCTTTAAAAAAAAAAAAATTATTCTGAAAAAAAAAATAAAAATAATAATAATAATAATAATAACTTGATATCTTAAGGGCCTCTGGGGATGCTCAAAATCACTATAATAGTCCATGCTTGCTCATCACCTTCAATATTCAGGTGATACCTATTTTTTTTCTCTGAAGTTCCCTGAAAGAACAGGGGGGTTGGCTGATGTCACAATGTTCACCTCATCCAATCAGAGAACGTCTTATTTACAGAGAAAATGAATGGTGAAGATCTCAAGCAAGTAACCACCCGTTTTCACTGTGCCGAGGGGAAGCTGCTGGAGCAACACCTTGAATATTAGTTCCATCACAGTATGTAGTGTGAACGACCAAACTCATTTTCAGTATCTTCAGTGACCCTATAGATATCAGAGATGGATACTTACATTGAGTCAGTTTGTAAGTTAAACTTTAGGGTCCATGCACACTAGGAGCCTAAAAAATAAATAAATATGCAAAAACCTCTGGCAGGAAAAAAAAAGTTCATAGTAGCTCGTATTGCACAAGAGTTTAGGGGAATTTATGGCCATTTGCCCCCCCCCCCCCCCCTTCTCATTTTTCAACGTACACTTGCAAACGAAAAAACGCTCCTAAACGTGTGTTTATAAGCGTTGTGTTTTTTTCCTGCATAAAAGCTCCTCTCAAAAAAACGCAATCCAGAAGAGGTTTTTTCCTGCCTCTAAACACGAAGCTTAAAAAATGCCATTAAAAAGTCCTAATGTGCATGGACACATAGGGCAACATTGAGTGTGTTCTACAGGAAAAACTCCTGTAGAAGCAGCAACTTTTAAGAATGTACTCTAAAGCTGATCTCTGGGCAGGTGTAGAATATACCCAATACAGTGGCAGTTCAGACCATCGGCTCTGCCAAAGCTCCTATCGTCTTTCTAACACTGACTCTTGGCATTCTCACAAACAATGCAGGCCTGCTAATCATCCATTGTGCGTGACCATATCAGTGAGACTACTTCTGGTTGAGAAATGACAAAAGTAGGCTTTGGGGGACGGGCCGTACAGTGCAAAGGAGCCTACAAGAATGAGGCAAGTAATTCACTTTATTCCTCATCCCTAAAATTTGTATTTAACCCATGCAGTGCAGGGACTGACCCAATCAAGGCATGACCCAAGTTACTGTTTAAAAAGAAAAGGTGGTCCCACAGGGCAAAATCTGGGCAGTTTTCATTAGGAATCAAATGTGGTGAGAAAATTTTGGTGGTCTCCATGGGTTTTGCGGCAAATTAACATTGTGGTGGATGTATACTGCCCAATGTTTCCAGTGTTGTTCTCAATGCGTGCTGACAGTCAATACTATCAGCGCAAATTAATACCTGATGCCACCTCTGTAGTTCCAGCTCCTGGTAACTCAGAGGGAGGTGCCGGAAGTAGTGAGGAAAGCAGGAGGTGAAGGAAGGGACTTCCAGTGACAGTACTGATCAGATTGTGGGAGGGTGTATGGAGCTTGAGCACATGGCTTGATAAGGAGTTCACATCCTATGATCAGTCTCTGTAAGGCATTGTGTGTATGAGGCATGTAAAATTCATGTTAGTGGTCCGCAGGATTCAAAATTGTGCGTTTAGTGGTCCATGAGGTCTGAAAGGTTGGCGACCACTGCTCTAGAGCAGTCCTAGCATTATTTTAATTAATTTATTTATTTTTTGCCCCACAGCAACTTTTACTCTCCAACTGCTGTTTTCTAAGGTGCATCTCATTCGAAAAACAGAACTGGAAATGGTATCAGAACAAACTTTATTGAATAGTACAGTTAGTGTAAACGCTGACCTAAAAACATCCAACTGATTAAAATGGAATGAAAAGGTTACCCTCCCCCCTGGCCTGCCATACACCTGAACAGCAGCATACATTAAACAGTTAAGATAATTAAGGACAAAGTCAAGACACTGGCAAAATAGCAAAGATCAAAAGCATGACAGCATGAATGAAAAAACTTGGCAATGTGAAAATAGTCCATGTCTGTATGCAACATGGATAAGCATGACACTACAGGAAATATTGCACAGACAGCTGGAAATCAGTTATATGGAGATTCAGCATGAAAGGAGGAGCAAATGCATTGTATGTGTATTTCACATGTAGTTCAAATGTCAACGAGGAAGGGAGGGAGGGAGGGAGGGAAGGAAGGAAGGAAGGAAGGAAGGAAGGAAGGAAGGAAGGAAGGAAGGAAGGAAGGAAGGAAGGAAGGAAGGAAGGAAGGAAGGAAGGAAGGAAGGAAGGAAGGAAGGAAGGAAGGAAGGAAGGAAGGAAAGAAAGAAAGAAAGAAAGAAAGAAAGAAAGAAAGAAAGAAAGAAAGATTTTTTTTTTTAATTCAAAATGATTTTTTTTTATTTTGATCAAATTAAATTTTAAAATGCTTTTGGAGTAAACATCTATTTAAGATACATTAATCATTTAGTTTACTCACCAACACCTCCATGTAGACTTTACCAAGGTGTGCATCTTATTTGTGATTACCGTTAGTAGGTGCACAAACTGTTTCTAGTCATTTGTGATCTCCACTGTTTATATAAGACCCCTGCCACACTGGGGCCACGCCGCGTTAGCGGTAAAGCACCGCTAGCAGCCGAAGAAAGGGTTAATAGCGCCCGTGTTGCGGCGCTGCCGAAGTGCTTTGCAGGCGCTTTGGCAGCACTGCTTATTCATTTCAGTGGGCAGGGCATATACACTGCTCCCAAACTGCCCCAAAGATGCGGCTTACAGGACTTTTTTTCCCATCCTGCAAGCGCACCGCCCCAGTGTGAAAGCATCGTTGGGGCTTTATTTATTTTTATTTATTTATTTCAGGTACTTATATAGCACCGTCAATTTACGCAGCGCTTTACATATACATTGTACATCCACATCAGTCCCTACCCTCAAGGAGCTTACAATCTAAGGTCCCTAACTCACATTCATACATACTAGAGACAATTTAGACAGGATCCAATTAACCTACCAGCATGTCTTTGGAGTGTGGGAGGAAACCGGAGTACCCGGGGGAAACCCACACAGGCACAGGGAGAACATGCAAACTCCAGGCAGGTAGTGTCGTGGTTGGGATTCGAACCAGTGACCCTTCTTACTGCTAGGCGAGAGTGCTACCCACTACACCACTGTGCCGCCCATTATCACTGGGGAGGCTTGAGAGGCAATTTTCAGGCGCTATTTTTAGCGCTAAACCACCTGAAAAGTGCCTCAGTGTAAAAGGGGTCTAAGTGCATTACAAGAGCGTAATAATAATTTTTGGCTACTGGCTGTTAAGGCATTGAATCAGATACAAAGTTGATTATTTTCTTCTCACTATTCTAATGTAGACAAACCAGCTGTAAACAATTTACAACAGTGTGGATCTGTAATGACAGTTATCAAATAGAAAGAACGATTGCAGTCAAAAAATACTGCTAACTTAAAAAAATGTAAATGGTAACACTCTTACTAGATAGCCTATTTTCACAGCTTGATAAATATATGATTAGAAGTCTACAGGCAGCTTACCCACGCAGAGGATATTGAAGCAGAAGCCTTGGGTGACAGATTTACTAACAAGCTGATCCGGAAGACTGTCGAAACCCACATGGCCTCCTAGTGCAAGGCTCCGTTTTTCGTCATTCTGCCAAAAAAAAAAAAAAAAAAAAAAGAAACAATTAAGATTAGATTTGTGCTGGTTCTCACAGGGTTAAACAGACTGCGCTACTGAGATATGCAAGGGGGCACTGGTGGAAATGTCCTAAGAACGAGCCCCCATTTTGTTTTGATATTCCAGACATACTGCTAATCAGGGAACAAGGATCAGTAGGAAAAAAAATCAGTTTAGGACTCTCAACCTAAAGCTGCAAAGTTGAGAAGCCAAAATGTTATTAATACTATCACAAACTCCTACAAATTAAAAAATGTAGTTTATAGGAATGTACAATTTAGACTAAGGGCACACAGAACATCTATAAACTCTTCATTACTTTGTCATATTCTTGGGCAAACACCTAGGTAGAAAGACTTTGAAAGGTAGGCGAGCACAGAAAGCTTTGGGACTCTCATTGATGGATCTCCCACTCTTGCAGATATCTAGAGGAAAAATACCAGAAAAGCTTTGCATGACACAAGAAGGCCGATTTACTCAATACATTGTGTGGATATTCACTTCACTTATCCGGTCGTGAAAAGCAAATTCCTGTACACTTTGAAAACCCACTATACATACTATGGTACTATAGCTTCTATGAATCAGAGACGGGCAGATGATTGAAAAGTCCTCCATTCACAGATCACATTTCATTCATAAATGGATAGTGGAAAACGTCAGGGAAAACAGGAATTAAATAGAAAGTTATGTACCTTGTGCTGATTTTTGTGTTTATTTTGACCACAGACTTTAACCACTCGCAGACCGCCTGCTCGCAATGTGTTGCGGACAGGTGGCCTGCACAAGCAAAGCACCATACCCATAAGTCACTGAATGCTTCCGGGTTTAGGGTGTGCGCATGTAGTAGTGTACACAACAGGAGCCTGTCAGCAAGTCCCAGCCAATGATTCATTGGGACATGATCAGCGGTGTACTATCACAGCCCACTGCCCTGTAGTGACAAACACAGAGCTCTGTACAGAGGGTACGATCTGTCAGTTTTTCATCCCTGCAAATTAGGGATGAGAAACAGAGATCTATTAGTAAAAGCAGCACACGTTACACATAGTTAGGCACACATTTAACCCCTTGATCCCCCTAGATGTTAACCACTTACAAGTATATATTACAGTGGGGACGGAAAGTATTCAGACCCCCTTAAATTTTTCACTCTTTGTTATATTGCAGCCATTTGCTAAAATCATTTAAGTTCATTTTTTTTCCTCATTAATGTACACACAGCACCCCATATTGACAGAAAAACACAGAATTGTTGACATTTTTGCAGATTTATTAAAAAAGAAAAACTGAAATATCACATGGTCCTAAGTATTCAGACCCTCTGCTGTGACACTCATATTTAACTCAGGTGCTGTCCATTTCTTCTGATCATCCTTGAGGCTGAGTTCACACTGGTCCGACAAACGCTCTGACATTGGGAGCTCATGTCGCATGACACGTGAAAATCAATATTTCCCTATGGGAGCCATCCTAATTGGTCCGACACAAGTCGTTATGACTTTAGAAATGCTCCCTGTACTACTTTGGTCCGACTTTGATCCTACTTCAGCCCATTGACTATCATTGAAGTCGGATCAAAGTCGGATCGTCGTCTCGCACGATCCAACTTCAGCATGCGGACTTCAGCGTGCTCAGGATGATCTTGAGGGGGAACTCCGCGCCAAATTTTAAATAAAAAACCGGCATGGGTTCCCCCCTCCAAGAGCATACCAGGCCCTTGGATCTGGTATGGACCTCAAGGGGAACCCTCCTACACCGTAAAAACGGCGAAGGGGTCCCCCCCCCCCCCCCGAATCCAAGCATGCAGCCAGGCCGGTCAGGAATGGGGGTGGGGACGAGCGAGCTCCCTCCCCCCCCGAACCGTACCAGGCCGCATGCCCTCAACATGGGGGGGTGGGTGCTTTGGGGCAGGGGTGCACCCTGCAGCCCCCCACCCCAAAGCACCTTGTCCCCATGTTGATGAGGACAAGGGCCTCTTCCTGACAACCCTGGCCATTGGTTGTCGGGGTCTGCAGGCGGCTTATCGGAATCCAGGAGTCCCCTTTAATAAGGGGGCCCCCAGATCCCAGCCCCCCACCCTTTGTGAATATGTGTGTGTGTGTATATATATATATATATATATATATATATATATATATATATATATATATATATATATATATATATATATATATATATATATATATATATATATATATGCTAAAGAAAAAGGTATTTGATTCTGACTTTATGGACCACATACAGCCCAGTCATAAGAAAACGTTACTTTTACTCTACGTGCACTGTGCTACTTTTGTTAATAAGCCAAGTTCCTTTCCTAACACATAAATACACCGCGTGGGTCAAAAAGTCACCCATCAATTTTTCTCTTCCAAACAATATTCATTAATTTACATCAAGCACTATAACGCAAACTGTACTGCAGTTTCACATTCCTATTCTTTGATCTGAAAATAGCACAATATGCCATGATTTATCCATAAAGTGTGCACACAAGTGAAAAGCAAATCACAGCAGGCCCAGGACGTGTGTGAATAGACTGGCCCAGCACCCCTCCAAGCAGCTCCAAAATAGAGCATGTGCGAGACACTTTCTTCAGGATCAAGGAAACATGAACATTTTGTCACTTTGAGAGGATGGATTCATAGCAAAACTTTCAAATTCTAAAAGTAAAATGTATTTTTCTTAGAAACAAATTTAATGTTTAAAGCGGATTTTTTTTTTTTAAACAACTTTAGCGCCCATAGCTATAGTATACCTTATTGCCCAAACAATTCTTACATTTTAGCTTTGGTTCTATTGTTTAAGCATAACCATTGTAACCATTAACCATATGGTTAACCATAACCATTTCTGTTGTTTAAGCATAGCCAGTTTAGGAGGGACCCGCTGAGATTCGATCCATGTATGAGCAAGCTGATTGTACTAAAAGTCCTTCCATCAATTGACTTGAGTACAACCAGCATTACAGATTTCTTGCATGCGATTATTGCCAGCACTATAGGCGCTAGAAGTAATTCTGTGTTCACCTGGCAGGAAAAGCTCCCTGCATCCCGAGAACACAATAGCTCCGTGGAAGGGATGCCGCCATCAACTTTGTTGATGGGGGGGGGATAAAAAAAAAAAAAAAATCGAGCAATTTTCTTTCCTGCAACACGTGGTTACAGGAAAGAAAATCACATCATCTATGGCAGGGATATGCAATTAGTGGACCTCCAGCTGTTGAAAAGCTACAAGTCCCATCATGCCTCTGCCTCTGGGTGTCATGCTTGTAGCTGTCAGAGTCTTGCTATGCCTCATGGGATTTGTAGTTCTGCAACAGCTGGAGGTCCGCTAATTGCATATCCCTGATCTATGGCTTGCCTTACTCATTATGCAAAAGTAATACATGCATCTCTTTGTAATCTGAAGCCGAAAACATAATGTTAAATAAAAAGCATGGGCAAAATTATTTATTGAAAAAAAGAGAAAAAAAAAATGAAGACTAAAAAAATGTTATATCAGCTTAGAAAATAAACAGCCAAGAGCACACAGAAGGGGACGATGGTAATAATTCATCTGTACCCCGCCGGCTCCATCACTGAGAACCGGAGCGATCAAACACCGTTGATCGCTCCGTTCTCACAGCATAGCTGGTGAAGGTCAGTCACCGACACTCTGCTCTGCCCCTCCTCGCTCACTGGAGCACTGGGCTGTGGAAGGGGTGGGAGCAGTCGGCTCAGGCTCTCAGAGGCTCGCTGAAAGGCTAAGCCAGGTGCCGGTCCAGGCATGTGGGCTGATCCCGACCATATGACCTGCTGAAAACAGGTCACAAGAGTGCAAAAGAACTTCACTCCTGTGATCCACAGGAGAAGTACAGCCAAACAAGCTTCTCCTTCAAAGAGTTTTTTTGGGGGTACCCCCTACTCCCAAAATCCTCAAGTGGTTAAATAACGTGGTAAAAGACTAGAACACCTGACAACTTTTTATTGATGTTTTAGTTGGGGAGCTCTAAACTAATAAAAAATGGGTTTATTGCGTTGTGTACTCTTCCGTAGAAAGAACTGAATCACATCAATAAAAGGCCATATACAAACAATTTGCTGCCAGGCCTGTCAGACCCTATGAGAACTATCTACATTATTCTTTTTGTTTTCATTTGTAGGAGCAAAGTAATAAATCGCCATCAGGGTGATTCACACAGTTTCCAGTATTTCCAGTTTTATTTATAGATCATGGGAATTTTGCATGGCACGATTTCCTTCACTCTCCTCAAAGTATAACCCTAGTATGTGCTTGTATTCACTGTATGTGGATAAGGTCTGTTCGCTCATCACATTAAGCCAATTGCGTCTTCTTCTTTAGGTCACGGTATATGTATATTTAAAAGGAAATGGGTGTGTAAACATAGATAGGACTAATTTTTTTCTATTACAAGTAGTGGTATATATTCCCCGTCCTAATGGATTCTTTAAAACGTCCTACATAATGTCTGTTGGCTGCATCACGTAAAGAGAGGTGCCTATCTTTCTCACTCAAAGCACTTATTCATTATTTAGTACACAAGTAGATTATTGTAAGCAACATTTGAACCTCATTACCAGAAATAGTGGTTCTTGATGATAAAGATAAAAATGAATATCCCTGGCCTGTATCCATGTACCTTTACAAGAGGCGGTAACAATATTTTGGACCCCATTGCCTGGTCTGGACACCCCTGGTTTTGCCACTTGACACGTCCATCTATAGCCAAAGCGTTTTTTTTAGTTTTGGGTAAAATAAAAAAAAAAAAAGTTTCACTCTTTTTTGCCATTGAAGTTGGAGGCCCAATTAGAAAGATTTCTTCACTTTGTCAGGTAAAATAAAAAAAAAAATGGTCCCTGGAATAGGAAGTGATGACAAATCTCTCAGAGCTCGGACAGAAATAAAAATGTTGAATTTTTTTTTAATGTAGATCAATGCTAGAGCCTCAGTCAGTATTTATTGTTGTCCATTCCCCTGCTGCAGATTTTCATTTAGCTCCTGTCTTATAAAAGGTTGTCCCAGAACAGAAAGGGGAATCTCTTGAATACAGGCTTAGATTGCGGTAGAACCTGACAGGGGTACTGACCTTTCCTTATCCTATCCAAAAATAAATAAAATGTTTAGAGTGTAGATACACTTCAAATTCTGATGATTGTGCTCTCCTACATACTCCTGACCACCGCACATTGTAAGCAGCTGTGCTGTTAACTATATAGTCTTGACCACAGCAATGTCTACATTTCTTTTCTGACCGTCATAATTATTTGTTTCATTTCATGAGAGAGAGAGAGATTCTATCTATCCTGTAGGTTACACTCTTTGGCTTACTTTGACATAACTCATCTTGGCTGCAAGGCATCCCTTCCCATCCCTTGTTTTTGTCCCTTTCTTCATAACACCTATCAATTCTTGGCTGGTAGGATTTACAGCATTTCAGATTTTTATTTTTTTCACTCAGCTGTCAGATACTTGCAGGCAATTCTTACATTGTATATCTTTGATATCATTCTAATGTAATGGATTACTCTGCCATGATTCTCTACAATATAATATCAGTACTGTGGTTAGTCAACTGCCTATCTACTGTTATTTCAATTAAATAAAAATATTGTAAACGAAAATAAAAAAAAATAAAAATAAAAAGATAAATGTGTGGTTTATAGAAGGTGGACTTTAGAAACGAATCCATTCCAGGTTTTAAATATTTTTAGGTATGCCTCCATCCTCATTTCTACTTAAAGAGTTCCCAATTTGGAGTACCAGTTTTCTATTTTCTTGAATGCTCGTTATTTATTTATATTGCAACACTTTAATACAAAAATCAATATCCATTATGTATTTAGTGATCATTTATATGCATGTTCCTCCGACAACCCTCTATTAAAAAGGAAACTCATTTCTGATGAGAGCATGTCATGTCACACCTCTAACATTTTAGCACATGCATGACTCATTTCCACATCAACATCACTGTGCATCTGTGACATTGCCTGTAATTGCAGATCTGCAGTGCACAAGGGGAGAGAGGAAAAAAAAAAAAAAAAAAAAAGCAGGCCATCTGCACAAAAAAAAAAAAAAAAACACAACAAACATTCAACTCAACATAACTTATTACCATATGTGGACAATATGAGGAGTACAAGTCTATGAACATGCAAGGTTTTGTTTTTTTCTAGGATTTACTGAAGGGCTATGCAACTAGCCTTCTAGCCTTTTCGGTCACCAACACAAACAATTTCCTTTAGGAGTTTTCACCTATTAACATATTTGAACATAAGCGTTATTCAACTCTGCAGGAATTATCCATAGTACACAATACTATAATTTAAGGCCGAAACAACTAATCGATTAAATCGACAACTAATAGATTATATTAGATATAGAGATAGATATCTATATTCATTCTATCTATCCTGTAGATTACAAACTTTGGCTTACATTTACATTTGTTCCCTATGTGATAATTTTTTTGATGACAGGTTCTCTTCAATGAGACATGCAGGGTCTAAAAGACCCTGCATGTCTCTCCTGTGCTCCACTGAATGTAATGCAATGCACATCACACTGCATTACATTCTTTCCCGGCCTTGGTGGCTGTGGAAACTGTACACGGGGACCCGGAAGTGACATCACATATCACTTCTGGGTAGAGCTGCACGATTCTGTGAAAAATGAGAATCGCGATTCTTTTGCTTAGAATACAGATCACGATTCTCTCAAGATTCTTTAAAATGGTTAAATTTAAAAGAGAAAAATCAGCTGTAGATGGCGCATGCGCAATCAACACGCCGCTCGCTACCGATGCTCGGGGCTGGTTATTCATTTAATACAGCAAGGGGCGGATGCTTTTCTCAAACCATACATCCACCCCTTGCTGTCTTTATAACCATATATACATCTGCCCCTTTGAGAAAAGTATCCGCCCCTTGCTGTATTAAATAACCAGCCCCGAGCATTGGGAGTGAGCGGCGTGTTGATTGTCCAGGCCGGCACTATGCTCTATGCTGACTGACGTCAGTTCCTGTTGCTGACGTCAGTTATGATATCGGCGCCATTTGCGTTCCATGCTTCCGACTGGGAGATCCGGAAAATCGAGCTAATCCAGCTTGCAGATCGCGCGGGGGGGTGAATCGAAATCGCGATCTTATATACGATTAATCGTGCAGCTCTACTTCTGGGTCAACAACTAGAAGGGGAAGAAAACGGTTGTGTGTTCGCTCTCCTGCCTCCCCCCTCTACCCAGCAGCACCCGCTATGTAAGTGCTACAGGGGGATCAATCAGATTGACACACTTGGATATGTCGATTTCCCAGCACTCTTCAGCTGAATTTTTCTCTCGAAAGGAACGCTGTTCTGGTGGCAGAGACAGAAAGAACGGTAAACATTGAAATAATCACACTTTTGTATTACGGTTGGCCATTTAGGTTTTTTTTTATTCAAAAGGTCGCTATAAGGAGCTACAAAAATACAATTCTGTAGGGAAAAAAATCCTGTATTAGCTTTCAAATTATTCTATCTCGATGTTGTGGCATTTGTAAAAAGGCAAATAACACTCAAACCTGAAAAGAAACAAAGACCCCCAAGGTTGGCTCACTGTGAAAGTGATGAGCTCAAGTGACACTAGTCTGAACCCACCTGAGCTATCCTGTCAGGATGCGGTCACCGTGGACTGGCAGTCATATTGGGCCAAGGCTTTCCTCACCTCGCAGCCACACATATAACACGCGGCTGTGGGGCGGGGAATGCCTCGTTCACCTATAATTGGCAGTCTGAGATGACCGCTTTCTGGCAGGATAGCTCAGGTGGGTTTAGACCAAGATCTAAACAGGCCTGAGCTCCTCCCTAAGGCATGTATAGCTATTGTCTTACTTCTTCCCTTCCTATGCATTCTTCAGGCTGCTGTACCATTAAATAACATCATACCAGTTTACACCAGTAACACCAAACATCATCCAAGTCTACACCAGTAACACCGGGTCAGGAGGTGAGAGACGGAAGCATAAATACTTGAGATTATTATTATTATTATACAGGATTTATATAGCGCCGACAGTTTACGCAGCGCTTTACAACATTAGGGCAGACAGTACAAGTACAATACAATTCAATACAGGAGGAATCAGAGGGCCCTGCTCGTTAGAGCTTACAATCTAGGAATGTTTACTTGTTTAAACATACAAACAACCAGAAGCTAGACGAGGAAGTACATATGCACAAAAGACACTTCTAACCCCACTTTGATAGATGGCAGCACCTTTGAGATCCCAATTCTAACCAATGGGCACCTTCCAAACCAGAGTTCTCAGTGTTTGAAAGGATTTTCCTCTCAGCACAGCTGCATTTGTTTTTCCTAGAATTACATTCTCACTTGGTTGTGTTGAGATATTTTAAGCTTCTCATTTGCAGCATGGTCTCGAAAACAGAATTTGAAAGGAAAAAAAAAAAAAAAAAAAACTATGCCAACAGATAACAGAGCTTCCCAAATGATCTAGTGCATATGCAGCTTATCCAACTAGCTTGATTAGGCAAAAAAGCATCCCAGGACTTCAGGGGTGTTGTTCCCAGGCAACCACAAGCTTCAGCTCTGTCATTTCATGGCTCTGGTACAGAATACATTCTTAAACATTGGAGCATTGTGGCCAGATTAGATGCCTTCAGAACTTTCTCAGGATCAAAGATTTTGGCATCCCGTCTAGTCCATCAGCCTCTATGCTGTATTAACTAGTTTAGTAGAACATTGGCCTCCCATATAAAAAACAAAATAAACACAAAAAACACATTATGTGCATCTGCACATCGTTTTCCCTTAATCTTCCTATTAAATCCCACAAATACCTGTTGATCCCGCCAGTGTCTACCTAACGCAGCTTCCTTCTGATGGTGTGGCAACAATGCTACACTACTCCTAATGTCAGAGCAGAGTTGCTACTCTTAGACCCCTTTCACACTGGTGCGTTTTTCAGGCTCTACAGCGCTAAAAATAGCGCCTGAAAAAAGCCTCAGCTGCAATCCCAGTGTGAAAGCGCTGCGCTGGCAGGGCGTCACAAAAAGTCCTGCCAGCAGCTTCTTTGCAGCAGTGTAGGAGCGCTCCTCCATCGCTCCCCCCCATTGAAAACAATGGGGCAGCGCTGCTATACCGTTGGCAAAGCGCAGCTGCTGCGGCATTTTGCTAGCAGGGGTTACAACCCCCCCCCCCCCGCTAGCGGCCGAATAGTGCCACTAAAAGGCCGGTAAAGCGTCGCTAGAAACAGCAGCGCTTTACCACTGACGCCCGGGGTGGCTCAGTGTGAAAGGGGTCTTATGTAGGCTGTGTCTTCAGTGGGATGAGAAAATATTGCAGGGGATGTGGCGATCTGTATTGTAGCTGGAGTGTCTGGGAGGGGAGCATGTGAAATAAACAAGAAAGGCAGAATAGGCTCAATCAGGGAAGGTATAGCGTTTACATCACATAGTACCTGGATTTGGTACTGGTTTAAAACGGGTTTTACAGGAATGCTCAGTTTTACTTTAACCTCTTCAGTTCCCCCCCCATATATAATCCGGCTCCTCTGGGTAGGGCATGCGCGCAGCCGGCGGCTTGCTCCCACTGTGTGATCAGCCCAGAGGTGGGTACTGCAGACTCGTGTCCGACGGCATTAGCTGATTGTTCAGTACACAGGCAGAATGGAGATCTGCCTATGTAAACAAGGAAGATCGCCATTCTGTCAGTAGGGAAGGCACTGATCATGTGTTCCTGCCCAGCAAGGACACAGATCAATGCTTTCCCTTAGTAAAAGCACCTCCTACAGTACACAAAATCACTAGCTAAGCACAGTTGATTCCCCCTGATGTTAACCCCTTCCCATACAATGACAATGCACTGCATTTTTTAGCACTGATCACTGTATTAATGTCACTGGTCAAACTGGTGTCAAAAGAGTCACTGATCGCCACCATTGCTAGTAAAAAATAAATAAATAAAAATCTCAGTTTGTAGACGCTATAACTTTTGCACAAACCAATCAATATAAGCTTATTGGGATTTTTTTTTTTTTTAATCTTTATTTATAATTTTTTCGATACAAAAGCAAAAATCAAACATTATATAAAACCATGATTACAAAACATTATCACAGAAAGATACAAAAATCCCCTTACGATATTATTACCCTCCCACCTCCTCTCCCCCCCCCTCCCCCCGCCTGCAGGTAGTTACAGCTGAACTAACCAGGTTCTATATCTCCTTCCTTACTTTCCCAGTACCCGAACTCAAAAAAAAATTTAATTAGTTATCTCCACTAGGTAACTCCATGATCTCTTTAAGTTCCTCCACCCTGCCCATTTATCCCTACCATCCGCCCCCTCATCTGTCTCATCTCCTGAATGATCCATATATTCTATGTTGTATATTTCATTTATGCAAAAAAGCAAGTCCCGTGGGTTGGGACTCTCCGGCCGCAACCATGTCCTTGATATCTGTTTCTTTGCTGCATCTATCAATATTGGAACGATTGATGATTGGTACTGCTTAATCGGCTTCTCAGTTCCATGGAATAAACATATCCATGGATCTTCTACTAAAGGTTCCTTAGTTATTTCATTAGTTAATAGTATAATTTTCTTCCAATAAGCTTTGATAACCGGACACTCCCACCATATATGTGCCATTGTTCCTAGGTTTGTGCACCCCCTCCAACATCTGTCCAAGATATCTGGGTATAGTTTACTAAGTCTGTCTGGCGTGGCATACCATCTTGCTAAACAATAGATTTTCTCAAAATTGTCAGTCTATTTTTGTTTATAGTACAAAAAATAAATGCAATAGGTGATAAATACCACCAAAAGAAAGCTATTTGTGGGGAAAAAGGCCATAAATTTTACTTGGGTACAGCATCCCACAACTGCACAAATGTCAGTTTCATATCGCAAAAAAATGGCGTAAATGGGGTAAATCTTCCAGAGGTCGAGTGCTTAAAAGCAAACCTATCATAAAAGAAATAAAGGATGCAATGACAGTCATCCTTCTGAAAATGCGAGTTTCTGATCCACCGGCTTCAATACTTTGCTGATATGCATGTCCTAGATCCATGACTCAGAAGTCCTTATCTGCATACTTCTGCATTTCTGTTGTAATAGATTTCCTCTAAATGCTTAATAAGGTTATACAGTAGGAGGCACCTCTCCATACACCGAGTGAGTTAACTAGCAAGTGCAGCAAAAAATACTATTTAAAAATACTGGCATTGGCCTCAAATAGCAAGCCAGAATATATAGGTGTCAGGAATTCACAGCAGAGCTTACTTCAACAGAACAGACCACCTACTGTGTAACCAGCTAAAATCAGCAGCCAAGCTACAAGTGTAGAATTAGAGAAATCATCCAACACACCACTATGCCAACAAGAACACTGCAGTTTATTTTTGCCGTTATCATACAAATCAGGAAAATCCTAAACACCAAGGAAACACTACATTACTAAAGAAAACTTGTCTGTGTGCATTAGGCTAACAATATGCTGTGCAAATTGCACCTAGTGTAATATTATGTCAGCTGAAAAACTGAAGGAGCCATAGAGAAAATTGTCAGCTGAACAGTGGCTGGATTCAATCAGATGCAGCCACTGTTGGGGTATTTTGACAGCTAGTGGGGCCGGCTGTAAAAATACACTAAACCACAACAGGAGGCGTCTTCTGTTGAAATAAATAATCGGTGGTATTGTTTAACAGAAGTCCAGTTCTTAAGGCCCCACGCACATTGGGCATTTGCCCAACTCTTCTAAAACGCCTTTCTCCTGGCAGGAGAAAATCCATGTAAGTGCAAACGTGTTTAGACATTCATTTCATTGGCCAGAATATTAAAGAAGCATAGCCAAAGCTTTTTTGGCTATGCTTCTCCTATGGACCACAGTTCATTCTGCTTCTCCTGTGACCCATTTTCAGCTTACACAGTGGGCTGAAGCATTAGGGCAGCCCATATATTGCTTTAGTACTGGGTTGCCATTGAAAATGAATGGCACTACAATGCATTATTGTGTGCATGGTGCAGTACTGTGGAAAAGAGTGCAGTAAGGCATGACTTACCTCAATACAGAGGTATGAACCCAGACTTACACTTACCTGTCCATACTCCTGAGATCTATGCTGTTCGGCTCAGGGGAAGCAGCAAAACAACCACTGAGTTTTATGGTACTATGCTTTGTCTGTGCAGGAGTAGTATTGGCCCATTCCTTCATAGGGAAAAGGAGTTGTCGATTAAAAACGCACTATAGATGACTGCTCTTTAGAAAGCAATGGTGTTTGCTGTGCACGTGCACATAACAAACAAAAGACCAGCCAGAAAGTAAGGAGCAGTGGCTGTGCGACTCCCCATGGGCCATACAGTATAGATCTCGTCAGACCATGGACAGGGAAGTATAAGACTTTGGGGAGCAGTTGGAGGCAACTTAAAGTGGAACTGCAGTCTGCTCACATAATTTGTAATAAAAACATCTTTGCCATTCTGAAGCATCCCTCCAACCACTTTGCATATTATTTTATATATACCATGATTCTGTACTTGCTAAATATGCTACAGAAATCTCTCTCCACCAAGTGTGGCTGAAACCATTTTAATTGTGGGCAGCTGAAGCTGCTGCCTGTTCACTTCCTGGATTTACACAGAGGCACACCTCCAGCTCTGCCGCTCTCATTGGTCTACTTACGATTCACCCCCCCCCCTTCCTTCCTGGCAAATGTGAGAGAGAGAGCTGTGCATGATGTCATAAGCCTAGGCTTTTTACCAGACAAGATACAGGAAGTGAGCTGTATAAGGTATTTACTGGCAGCAAAAAAAAAAAAAAAAAAAAAAAAAAAAAAGTTTTACTATCCAAAGTTAAAAACAAGGGCAGAAGATTTATTAGATGGAAAGATGAAAAAAATTCCTGAAGTTCCGCTTTAAAGGATAACTATACCTAATGAATAGTGGTCAAAATCCAGATTCTCATTTCAGTGCCATAAACACCAACTTAAGATAAAGCCGGGTTAAAGCATATGTTACTCCAACATTTCATACTTCTGATGTGGGCCTGTTATATCAGTGTTAAAAGGGTATCCTGTTCTCTTTGTACTGCTTCCTTTGTGTGAAATACCTAGTAATCATGCCAGTCCCCCTGCTTTCCTGTTTCAAACTGACCACGTGTGGCATAGAAGCACATCCTTCCCAGCATGGTCAGTTTTCTGGCTGTGCTGGGAGCACAGCCTGCCTTGTCCTTTAATAGCCAAGGCTTGTGCTGATATACCCTGCTGTTTCACTGCACAGGCTGACACGTCCCCCTGAAGTCTCCAAAAGGGTTGAAATACCTTTCCTAGAGAAAAAGGATGTCCTGAGCTTTCAGTACCCCTCTCAAAAGCCATTAGTCCTGGAGCAAGCATTGGGCTGGTTCCTGAAGGGATTAATGCAAAAATAAAAACACTTTGAGGGGTGGATATCAGTCTGGAAGAGTGGACATTCTGCCTTACGTAATACCTACATGTATTTCTGAGCCTTCATGATTGAAAGAACTGAAACCCAATGAAAGGGGTAGGCTGGGAAGAATGAGTCCTTGGGAGGAAAAGGCTAGATGTGATGCCTGACATCTAGTTAGTAAAGAAGGCAGGTTCTTGCACGCTGCAACTTCATATGCACACTGAGAAACTAATTTTACAGATTTTAAAATGTGCAGAAAATCTTGGAAACCTTACAAAATAAAAGACATGAATCTCCAGGGAAGGACAATCAGGAAACAGCTAATGTATCTTGGGACAGAATAGAAATGGGAATATACATGCTAAATTTAGAACAAGAGTGCTCCTAATGCCATTCAGAGGCATTCATTATATCTACAAACCAAGTAGGAAAAATTAAAAAGAACAATTACAACATACACCGGGAGCAACTGCTACTATTTGCAAATATGGTATTATGGTATGGTATTTTTGTAGCGTTTGTTAACCCAAAAAAAAAAAAATAAATAAATACACATCCTGGTCCATTAAAGCAGATTACACAGCACAGTGCTTGTGCTGTGTAATCTGCCCCCCTCTAAACTGTAAAAAAAAAAAAAAAAAAAAACCTCCCTGAACCTGCCACTTCCTGTATGCCCCTCTCTATACTGACCACGATAACCAGGGCTGCTCAGCTCTGATCTCCGTGGTCAAAGTGCGTCCTTCCATCATACACTGCCCTGCTCTCCTCTCTCCCCCTCAACCCCTCCTTCCTGCCTGTCAGCGCACTCTGTCTCTACTCCACCCCGCGCCATTATTGAAAATAAAAAACCCAAAATTGTCACTGCCAGCCTCTCTATTTCAGGCTGGCATACCACACAGTAAATCCTTTCTAAAAATGAGCATTCTAAATAGCCATTTAGAGCTGCCTTCAGGCCGGTCACGTGACTTGCGGCCACTTTACAGCTCGGAGACTGGGCTTCTGGTAAACGCCCGTTTACCAGCAGCAGTGTCCATGAGGCCTTACACATGCATTTGAAAATGCGCCCAGACTAAACCCCTGCTTTTAACGCATACTGTTAAAACAGGTTTATTTGGTTGTCTGAGAGCTGGTCGGTAAGCAAGCTTGGTTTTTTCCTTGGATTTATCCTTGGCCCTGTTTATATGCTATGGGAAATGGCCTGCAGAGTACTGTATAGGCACACATTGGACCTGTAGGTGGCTTTCCATGATTTGGGTTTCAGTGAACTGCTTTAATTTGGTCATTTTGGGGACTCACGTTCCTCATGTCTAGAAGGTTTAACCTTTCTCAGATGAGAAGGACGATGAACTTGTCTGCATCATCTCAAGGGAGAATTGCATTTTATAGTTTAAAGGATTATTTCAAAGGAATTTTTTTACCCCCACAATACTGCATTGTGATCCTATTAATTTTAACTCTGAATCCCCGCATGGATTTTCTCAGTGAATTTTGGCTTCCTTTTCTCTATCCCAGTAATGACCGGGGTCAGTTCAAGAGACTTCCCAGCTGGGATAACAGAATTATCATTCCTTCAGTCCATTCCCATAACCTCCTGTCATCCTGGAGCCTCTGAGCCTCCACTCCATTCAGCAGTGAGAATGGTTGTATGTGGTATTTTTTGTTGTTGTATACATTTCATAGCAGCTACATACTTTGATTGTATTTCTGGCAAAAATGGTAAGAATTGCACAAATGTTCAGCACTTAAAGGGTAACAACTTGTTACTAGACAACACAGAATAAACTGTCCTAAAGGAGTAATAGTATGTACTACAAGGTGTCTGTTAATGGCAATAGCTTTATTCCTCTCTGCTGGGATACAGGCGCAAAGTATACGTATTTTAACACAAGTGTTGAAACGACCTTCCACAGTGTAGGAAAAAAACGCTAATCCGACTTACTCTTTGAATTTATTGCCATAAAAAGGTGAGATAACAAAAAGACCCCTTCTCTGACTTAATTTTTGTTACACTTTTTGTCACCAAAAGAATTCAATAATAACATAAGAATCTTGTGGCCCCATATGCAGGGTATCCACCTTGACATATTAGTGCCATGATCTATTAGGCTACTTTCACACTGGGGCGGGCGTCCGTCGTTCTAGCGGCCGAAAAAGGGTTAAAACCGCCGGCAAAGCGCTGCTCCATTGATTTCAATGGACAGGGGAGCTTTCGGAGTGGTGCATACACCGCTCCTACAGCGCTGCAAAGATGCGGCTTGCAGGACTTTTTTTTACCGTCCTGCAAGGGCACCGCTCCAGTGTGAAAGCACTCGGGCTTTCACACTGGAGAGACATGAGCGGCGCTTTACAGGCGCTATTTTTAGCACTGTCTCTATAATATACCTTGTCAGCCATTGAGCTACATGCTGGGTGTTCAGTGTGCCCCTGTACCTTTAAGAAGAGGTGGTCTCCCCTTCAGTCCACCTGCCTTCCACCTATGAATCAGAAAGCATTGTGGGGACACTTATTAGTGTTAGGGACCACAGATACCAGGGTGCCGGGACGAGGCTCTGTAGCTTACGCATGCATTCGCAAATGCATGCAGGCTAAACCCCTGCTTTTAACGCATACTGTTAGACAGGTTTATTTGGTTGTCTGCAAGCTGGTCGGTAAGCAAGCTTGGTTCTTTCCATGGATTTATCCTTGGCCCTGTTTATATCTTATGTCGCCCTCCAATGCTGCTTACTGCGATGGCCAGTTATAGATGGGAGCAGTGGCGCTTTTTGTGTATCATTTTCCACAGCAAGTAGTTGCATCTTAACTTTTTTCTATACTTCCTAGTAAAAATAGAATAATGTCTGTTATAGGCAAGCGCTTCACTTTTTTTTACATTAGCGGCTAACTGGATTACACCCATGCGATTTTTAAATAGTGGCGTTTTGCTGTAAAATTAAAAATCTTCCTGCTAGGGTCCTGGATAAGTAGCTGTCAGGTTGTTCAGCCATCGGGATATCTACCCAGTTGTATCCTGGCTTTCAACTAAAAGACCCTTTGAAATAAGCACCTAGGACACCAATACCACAATGTTACTGATAGACTAATGTTTCCTAAGGCAAGCCATACACGGCTGCTAGTGATAAGCACAAGAGAATCCAGCAGGTTGGTTGTACCCAAGTTGATCGATCAACTTTGCACATTCAGACTGCCCAGTAACAGTTCAAATCTTGGCCGGTTACTGCTGAACCTGCAGAGATTCGAACGGTGTATGGCCAGCCTAACAGTCACTGCCTGACAGCTGAGGCAATTATTTATTGAGAAAAATTGTTCCATCACACACGCCATAAAGAAGACTACCAGGTGCAGACTTACCTGTATTAGCAGGAAGTTTGCTAAAAGTACATTTTTATTTTTTTTTTACCAATTTCCTGTTGATTTGAGAATGCAAAAACCTATCCTATTAAGAGAGCACTTGGTCTTTTGTCAGTTCTGCCAACAAATACATTAAAACAGATCCAAGTTCAAAATAAAAAAACATGAGCATTTTACAAGCCTTTTGTTGCATGTTTTCTGGCAATACAGCAGCTCTCCTCCTCCTAGTGCTTTGAATTAGCTAAAATAAAAGCACCTGAAGCCTGAATACACATGTAAAATGCTTGCAAAACTCAAATGAAAACGCCTGACAATTGCTCCACGGGTTCCAATGTAACAATAAATAAACTTATGTCAAACACTTCCTTATTAGCCTAGAATCAGCTGTACCATTAAACATGACTGGGATGGTTGGTGCATCAAGAACACGTATCAGGGATAACAATATTGCGCTGACATGGAGATGGTGACAGGAAACCAACAGTTCCCAACACCAGGACTGTAAGCAAAGGCAGAACTCTGTGGTGGATCTCCGTAGAGGAAGAAAAGAACTCATCAGGGCACCATGTGAGAGCAATACAGTTATCCTGTTATTGTTTTTAATAGTAATATCGCTCCACCCTTGTTCTTTACTCTTGTTTTAGATCTAACCCCATAGCTATTTGTATTGAGAATGTTGTCTCCAAAGCAGCTTACTAAGGGAGGTAAAGAGGACACCTGGCCTCACAGCCTTAAATAACTTCCAGAGGCTCTGGTGGCTATTTGTTCCCTTACAGGTCCAACAAGAGAGGAATTTAGCTTCTTTCTCAAGGCTAAAATGCAGTGCTAACTTGTGGTATAAAATGGTTACTCAAGTCAAGGCACCCTTTAAAATTATGGATCCTAAAATGTAAAATACTAAAATAATAGTTTTACTTTATACGGTGGCACCCACACATTAAAGTGGAGTTCCACCCACTTTTACAACTCTTCAGCATTCCTCACTAAACTGTGCACTGTAAATAAATTGGATATTTTTAAATTTTTTTTCTCAGCACTTACTGTATATCTGCTGTATTCATTTTTCACTTCCTCCTCCCTGGCCGTGGCCCATCGCATCATTTCCTGTTTGCAATGCCTTCTGGGAAGGGGCGGCAACTTCCTCTGACACTGCCGTTGCTATGGAAACCTGACCTGAAACCTATTACACTGCTTGTGCTGCACAAGCATGTGCGAGATCTGCAAGGATGAGATCCAGGAAGAAATACAGTCTGGCTTCAGATGCCCAGACTTAAGATGGCCACGGCCTGCTGTAAATTTATAAAATAACAAACTACTGCTATGAACTAACAAAACAGACCTTAGTTTACAGACTAACTTTACTAGAATACATTAAGCTTGTGTATTATAGGGGTATTTTTATTTAAAAAGTATAATTTTGGCTGGACCACCACTTTAAGGACACCCAACATTAGAGGCGATTTATTCTCAAAGCGCAAATACACCTCTGCACACTGGTAATGGCACGAGTTCCAGTGTTTCTCTTTTCCCTCAGTTAATGTGACCCCAATGATGAGAAGGGCAGGAGAGAGGCAAACAAGATGCTGTGCAGGCACCCGACATCCTCCCTATTGACCAATTACATCATCGACTGTTAGGATACCAATGTTTCGCCTGCACAATACCCAAGGTTGCAACGCCACACAATAAAAAAAATCTGTGGCTTTGTGCATTTAAAAAAAAAAAAAAAAAAAAAAAAAAAAGCAGTCTTGATCCCCCGACTGTCTTGTTAATTTTTAGGCAATTTGCTAAGGCACCCCTAAAGAACCCAGAAGGCTCGATGGATGAAAAAGGCTGGTATAGAACATCTTTAAGGCCAGGTCAATAATAACATAAGAATCTTGTGGCCCCATATGCAGGGTATCCACCTTGACATATTGGTGCCATGATCTTTGGCATTTTTTATAAAAATGCCATAAATCTATCCCCTATTTTGTAGACGCTATAACTTTTGCGCAAACCAATATACGCTTATTGCGATTCTTTTTACCAAAAGTACGTAGAAGAATACATATCAGCCTTAACTGAGGAAAAAATGTGTTTTATATATTTTTTGGGATATTTATTATAGCAAAAAGTTAAAAATATTGCTTTTTTTTTTCCCCTAAATTGTCGCTCTTTTTGTTTATAGCGCAAAAAATGAAAACCACAGAGGTGATCAAATACTACCAAAAGAAAGCTCTATTTGTGGGAAAATAAGGACGTCAATTTTGTTTTGGTTGCACGACCGCGCAATTGTCAGTGAAAGCGACGCAGTGCCAAATCACAAAAAGTGCTCTGGTCAGGAAGGAGGTAAATCCTTCCAGGGCTGAAGTGGTTAAATAAGGGCATTAGCCAATGCATCCCATTGGGTAATAAATTTAAAAGAGAACAAAAGCCCTGAATGGCTTAAGTCCAATGTAA
This sequence comes from Aquarana catesbeiana, assembly GCF_042186555.1. Lineage (NCBI taxonomy): Eukaryota > Metazoa > Chordata > Amphibia > Anura > Ranidae > Aquarana > Aquarana catesbeiana. The sequence goes on along the minus strand of NC_133326.1, from coordinate 379,446,163 downwards.
AAATGCATATAAAAGCAAAGGAGAAGCCCTTCAAAAAATACTGGGTTAAGGGATCATGATCAGCATTCAGACTTTATAAAGAATGCAACAAGAAATGTAAGGGTGAAATTAGAGCGGCTAAGATAGAACACAAAAGACACGGTGAAGGAAAGCAAAATAGATCCCAAGAATTATTTACGTATGTAAACAGTAAAAAAGGGAGGACAGACTATATTGGCCACATAAAGAATGAGGAAGGACATCTGGTTACAAAGGATGGGGAGATGGCGAAGGTATCTTCATGAGGGAATCGGGGGCTTCAGTAACCAAAACTGCAGTGTTTATCCTCATGACACATCACATGAAGCACCCTCATCGTTAACAGAGGACAGAATTAAAATTAGACTTGGGAAACTTAACATTAATAAATCACCTGGACCAGATGGCTTGCACCCAAGGGTGCTTGGGGAACTCAGTCAAGTAATTGCCAGACTATTGTTCCTAATTTTTACTGACAGTCTGACTGGAATGGTACCAGCTGACTGGAGAAAAGCCAATGTAGCACCAATATTTAAAAAGGGCCCAAAATACATCCCTGGGAATTACAGACCAGTTAACCGAACATCAAATAGTATGCAAGCTCTTGGAGGGGATGATAAGGGACTATATACAAGATTTTAGTAATGAGAACGGTATCATTAGCAGTAATCTGCATGAATTCATGAAGAATCTTTCTTGCCAAACCAATCTATTAACCTTCTATGAGGAATTGAGTTGCCATCTAGATAAAGGAAGGCCCGTAGACGTGGTGTATCTGGATTTTGCCAAAGCATTTGACACAGTGCCCCATAAACATCTACTGTACAAAATAAGGTCCGTTGGTATGAACCATAGGGCAAGTACATGGATTGAAAACTGGCTACAAGGGCGAGTTCAGAGGGTGGCTATAAATGGGGAGTACTCGGAAAGGTCAGGGGTGGGTAGTGGGGTCCCCCAGGGTTCTGTGTTGGGACCAATCCTATTTAAAATTTGTTCATAAACGACCTGGAGGACGGGGTAAACAGTTCAATCTCTGTATTTGCGTAGGATACTAAGCTAAGTAGGGCAATAACGTCCCCGCAGGATGTGGAAACCTTGCAAAAAGATCTGAACAAATTAATGGGGTGGGCAACTACATGGCAAATGAGGTTTACCTTGAAAAATGTTAAATAATGCATTTGGGTGGCAAAAATATAAATGCAATCTATACACTGGGGTGAGAATCTCTGAGGGAATCTAGAATGGAAAAGGACCTGGGGGGGGGGGGGGGGGGTCCTAGTAGATTATAGGCTTAGCAATGGCATGCAATGCTAAGCTGCTGCTAACAATGCAAACAATATTGGCATGCATTAAAAAGGGGATCAACTCCAGAGATAAAACGATAATTCTCCCACTCTACAAGACTCTGGTCCGGCCGCACCTAGAGTGTGCTGTCCAGTTCTGGGCACCAGTCCTCAAGAAGGATGTGCTGGAAATGGAGAGAGAGAGTACAAAGAAGGGCAACAAAGCTAATAAAGGGTCTGGAGGATCTTAGTTACGAGGAAAGGTTGCGAGCACTGAACTTATTCTCTCTGGAGAAAAGATGCTTGAGAGGGGATATGATTTCAATTTACAAATACCATACTGGTGACCCCACAATAAGGATAAAACTTTTTTGTGGAAGTGAGTTTAACAAGACACGTGGCCACTCATTAAAATTAGAAGAAAAGAGGTTCAACCTTAAACTATGCGGAGGGTTCTTTACTGTAATAGCGGCAAGGATGTGGAATTCCCTTCCACAGGTGGTGGTCTCAGCGGGGGGCATTGAGAGTTTCAAGAAACTATTAGATAAGCACCTGAACGACCGCAACATACAGGGATATACAATGTAATACTGACATATAATCACACACATAGGTTAGACTTGATGGACTTGTGTCTTTTTTCAGACTCACCTACTATAACTTTGTGCGATTCAGAAGCGTTCCCATAGAACTGAATGAGCCTGGAATTCATACCTGAACCGGACTGCAATGCTCAGAAAACGCACAGGACTCTTTTTAAACTTGCACTGCAGATGCAACGCATATATGTTAACAGTTTCAATTAGGGCTGAAACAACTAATCGATTAATCGACAACTAATCGATTATGAAATGAATCGATTACCATTTTCATAATCGATTAATCGGCCAGTAACATAATGGGGTTAAAAAAACTAAAATGAGCCCTTTATAGTACAAAAAGAGCAAATCACTACTGTAAATATTACTTTCACAGTTCTACAGTAAAAAAATGAAGCCCTTACAGTAGTGAGATATATATATATATATATATATATATATATATATATATATATATATATATATATATATATATATATATATATATATATTTTTTTTTTTTTTTTTTTTTGTACTATAAAGGGCTAATTTTAGTTTTTTAAACTCCATTATGTTACTAAACATCTTAGATCTGGTTCACATCTATGTTTTTTGGTGCTTTTTTGCAGAAGCGCACTGCAGTTCATTTACATGGTTTCCCAGTGGACACGTTCACATCTATGCTATTTCAGCTGCTGCGTATTTGGAAAGAGTCAAGGACTTTTTTTTTTTTTTTTTTAAACGCAAAAACTGTGCTTTTGGTTGGTTCAATATACTTCAATGGAGAAGCTGCAGAAAAGCATGTAATGCATTTTTGCAGCAATTTGTGTTTTTTTTAATCTGCCCAACAACAAATTGGCCAAAAAAAATGCAAAAACGCAAATCGCTGCAAAATCAAGTGTGCAAAAAATCAAAATGCACAGCAAATAGCACTGCATAAATAGATCAAAAGCAAACTGCATAGGTGTGTAGCGAGCCTTATGCTGGCCACACGGATCAATTTTCAGACGAGAATAATTCAGACGAAAAATCTTTTTACATTCGCTGAATGAAAGAATGTTTGAAATATTCACTTGTTTTTAACATTCTGTTTTTAAAATGAATGTAATTTCTGAACAAAAACCACATACACTGTCTGAAAATTCCTTTGACCAAGAAGTTTTCTATTTCCAAATTTTCCCATCACTGTGGTTGAAAATGAACGTCGATTTGACCCCACTAACGATTAGAAAATCGAATGAACGTTCTTAAAATGAAATTTTTTTTTGAAGGAAGACATTTGATCTCTGAGTCTGATATTTATCAGATTCACCCTTTAATAGTATATACAGTATATCTCCTCTAATAGTATATATACAGTATATCTCTTCTGTCTGTTATTCTCTGAGTGGATAGTTGGTTATTTATATTTACCACTGCATAGAGATATTTAAGAATAAATTGCCTTTTTAAAAAAACTTTACATATTAACTAAATTATACACCACACTTTTTTTTTTTTTTTTTTTAAGGTTATTAACCGATTAATCGAAACAATAATTGGCCAACTAATCGATTATGAAAATAATCGTTAGTTGCAGCCTTGGTTTCAATTGAAATCAACATTATTTCATGTCATGCAAGTCAGATGCTGTTCAAATTGCATCCAATTTGCATATGTGAACTGAGCCCAAAGGTTATATTGATATGAGGAAAGTGAAGCTTCAGGAAAAGCAAAATATGTGCTAACAAAATGAATCCATAGTCAACAGATGACCACAGACTGATCAGCCAAACGTTCCCCTGGGTTTAAACCAACTGTGTCTCATGGTATAATCCTACAAAAACTTAAGTAATATGGGGCTCAGAGAAAAAAAAATGCATCTCAAGTTATAATGGTTTACCTGATAGCTTTAGGATATCTATAGATCACCAGCTCTCTCATCCAATACAAAGTTCTGTGAATTATTTACACTTTCGATTCCCAACTGCAGATCTACCGTAACCATTCCCAACTGCAGATCTACCGTAACCATTCCCAACTGCAGATCTACTGTAACCATTCCCAACTGCAGATCTACCGTAACCATTCCCAACTGCAGATCTACTGTAACCATTCCCAACTGCAGATCTACCGTAACCATTCCCAACTGCAGATCCACCGTAACCATTCCCAACTGCAGATTTCTGCAGATCTACCATAACCATTCCCAACTGCAGATCTGCCACAACTAATCTTTAAGACAGCGTGAGCAAGAAATATTGGAAAAACCTATGCATGGCAGGGCACAAGGTAACACACTATTGTTGATTGCACTGCAAAACCCAAAACATATTACAGGTCCATTGGGGTGAATTAGGCAACATGTTCACGTTTATTTAAAATTAATGGACTGCCTGAATAAAATGCATGTTAACAAGCGTTAACCTAAGTGGCGTGAATGGGCCCCCTACTGTTGCATTCTAGTTTAGGGTCAGCAGCTTTGAATATTACAAAGTCAGAGAATTAGCATTTGGCATAACACCAATCAACAAACACCGTTAGATTAAAATTCAGCAATGGCAACCTACAGATTTCTATATCTATATGTTTTCTCTAAAGAGGAACTTCCCCTGGGTGATCAATGTGCATTGCAAGGATTTTAACAAACTTTGTTGCAGAGACCTACCTTTTGTTATTCTGAAGGAATAGCTGTGTGTTTGTCTGTGTCCATATGCAATGTGAATATGTATGGGAGTGGTTTAAAATTATCAGTCAGCTGCTGCACCTGCAGGGCTCTAATGAGGAAGGCTGCTGGGTCTGCATCCCTTTAGACGCAATTTCCTTTTTTGAGAGTAGCTCACCAAAAAATGACATTTTCTTGCAGAGGATTCCAAAAAAAAAAAAAAAAAAAAAAAAAATCAGATTTGTATTTTATTGCAGACTTCTGGGAAAACCAGTAAGCCAATTACATAGCTGTGGGTGTTCTGTGCACCATCTATGTACAGAATGCCTCCAGGTAGCCATATTTCATTACAGAAAATTACAAAGCTGCAGAAGAAAAGATCATTTTTAATAACATTCAATTACAATATGACTTGTGTTGCAAATGTATACGATATATACATTTTTTATTTGCCAACTTTTTTTTCTACCGAAAATGAAGTTCCAGGGTAAATTCACACTTGGCAATGTGCAAGAACCCCAGCAGCGGTTCCCAGCAATTAGCTGTGGGAGGCAGCCCCTTTGAAAGCAATGGGTGGCTGCCGACTCCCATAGCCAATCGCAGCCGCTTGCATGGAGCTGCTAATGCAACGATCACATGCAAGTGATCAGCCCTGGATGTAGACTGCGTCCAGCAAAATAGTTATTCACTTTCATGGACATCATAAGAATAAGCACAGCTAACAGTATTGCCTACATTTCTAAAGAGATGGAATTTAGGCAAAAAAAAGTACAGCATTCTTGCTAGACATTTTAACAAACTCATTTTTTTTTTTGTTACAAAAAGTCAATGATATCAACATGATGTTAAGCTGCATACCATTGTTGGGAGATCAAAGTATCTTGTGCATGGAGGCCTAACGTACACCATTTCAGAATCTAAGGAATTTTCAGAGGAAATGAAGCTTTGTTATTCTGCACCCTGCCCAGTGCAAGCCCAAAGCCCCCTAGACATGTCTAAAATGTTATTAATTTTAAAGAAATAATCGAAACGTCAGTGATGTAGACGTGTAACGCGAGCCACAGGCCTCTGAACCAGAACAAATAAATTAAAGCAGACATCTCATACAAGATCACAGTGCAAAGCTGGACTGCAACAGCTATCTTTCTACCAGTACATTGGGCCAAGGAAGTCATAAACTGTCTGAAAGGTTCTGAGAATTACCAGTAGCATAATCGAGCAGTATAGAATACTTTAAATAAAGTAGATATCACTGCACAAGGGTTATTTAGGAAGTTTAATTAGGGGCATATCTCCTAAAATGTGTTTAGTATCGAGTTACAGCAGCTCTCTATGAACAAAATTGCTGCCTTACAAATTGGCAGTGCGGTAAAAGAAGCTGGTGATGACCCAAAAAATTATCTCCATATTCTCTTCTGTGGCAATACAGTGGTCATTTTCAGACCAGATTCTTAAAAATGCTCCCTCCCCCTTCATCCTACCCAACATATACACACACACTATATATATATATATATATATATATATATATATATATATATCTTTTTGATGTATTGTATTCTGGCTGGTCACATGACACACCAGGCCCTCTTCCATCGCCTGATCTTATATATATATATATATATATATATATATATATATATATATAAATAAAGTGTACTTTCCTATTTTTAATCCTCTTCAGGCCAGTCATGCTCCCCTGGGTCAGTAAGCAGCTGCTGCAGGGGAGAGGAGGGAGGGTATGGGAGTCTATGGGTGATGCAACAGCTCCTGGAATTCAGTCGTTATCAAGTGCTCCAAGACACAGAGGGGCAGGTTTACTTGATCGGACAAGAGCAAATTAAAAATAGGTTGGTATACAGATCTTTTTTATACAGGTTTGGCAAAATAGGTAGGAGGAGGGATCATTTTTAAGAATACTTACATTTAAGCTTTTCTTCCACTTTATAGAGAAGCTTCAGGCTCATACTTAAGCAACTCATACTTAAACGGAGGGAAGTGAGAGGAAATCTACCCCCCAGGAAGGGAAATTCACTCCAAAAAGTTATAATGGGAACAAAGGTGTCTCTACTGAAGCTTTATCACCAATCCTTGTTTCCATGACAACCCAAAATGTTCCATCCAATTGTCACAACGAAAGAAAACGAGGTGAAATCTTATGAACAGGGGCACAGACAGCAAAAAAAAAAAAAAAAAGTTACAGGGGTATTAATCATTCCCTATGCTAGCCAAAAAAAAATATAAAAAAATTATTTTTTTTTGGCATCAGTTGCACAAAAAAAATAAATAAAAAAATTTTAAAAATATGTACCCGTTACAAACTTTCATACAAATTCAACTTAGGCTACTTTCACACTGACCTGCAACAAAAACATGATAAAAAACACATATACACGTTTGCTGTGTGTTTTTCACAGGACATGTGACTCAAAAACTGCATCAAAAACGCAACACAGGTGTCTTTTTGATGTATTTTCAAAGCATTTTTGTCGCTTTTTTTTTTACTGACCAAATATGCACCAAAAATGCAGCAAGCAGGAGTTTTTACATTGATACAGAAGTGTGAAGATATACATAAAATTTAAAGGGATGCTTTTTTTCTTCAGCTTTTCTCGCGCTTTTTTTTTTTTTTTTTTTTTTTTTTTTTTATGCAAAAGCGCTTTAAAAACTGCTCAGTGTGAAAGCAGCCCAAGAACAAACCTACAGAAAATAAGAATTATTGTCATTGTAGAAAACAAATTCACAATGAAATTACAATTCTACTCCACACATTATTCATACATCACAATTATCAACCATGCATTTACCACACAGGATTTAATTATACCAAAAAAAAAAAAAAAATTAAAAAAATTATATATATGTATTATAAAAGCATATTATAAAGGAATAAAAAGTGCCCTTGTATTAAAAACTAAACAAGACAATAAATAAGATGTGACCTCTTTTATTTTATTCCTGCACTGATAGCCTTAATAGCCCTGGGAAAGAAGCTCTTTAAATTTATTTGTCCTTTTTTTAATCACCCTAAAACGTCTCCCAGATGGCAATACAGTCAAAGAAATGACAACCAGGATGAGTCTGGTCTCTCACTATTTTCCTGCTCTACAAAAGGCAACGAGTCTCTTATTTCTTCTAGAGAAACAAGTCTATACCCTACAAATTTTCTGCGCTGTTCAAACCACTCTCTTTAGAACATTTTTATCTGCCTGCGTACAACTAGGATACCAAACTAGAATACAATACATGAATGTACTCAATGGCAGAGCGATAGAAGGTCTCTAGTACCTTCCTTCCCAAGCCATTCTTCCTAAGGAGTCGCAAAAATTATAAACGCTGCTGCGATTTCTTAATAATGGCTTTAACATTGATTCTCCACGATAAGTTTTCACAAATGCATGTTCCCAAGAACTTAAACTTAGAGACCCGCTCCACGCACACGCCTTTAATAAAAAGCGGTGCTGGTTCAGGCCTGTTCCTTCTGAAATCTACAATCAGTTCCTTTGTTTTCCCTGTGTTTGAGATCAGGTTATTCGCTGTACACTTCCACTATCCTATCAAGCTCTCTCCTGTATTGCTCCTCATTGTCTCCAGTAATTCAACCAATTAGGCCCCTTTCACACTGGGGCGGTGGGGGCGACGGCAGAACAGCGCTATTTTTAGCGCTGCTGTACCGTCGTTCCTGCAACTGTATTCAGCCGCTAGCGGTGCGGTTTTAACCCCCGCTGGCGGCCGAAAAAGGGTTAAAATCACTCGTACAGCGCGGCTATAGCTGCGGTATTGCCGCAGTATAGCCGCGCTGTCCCATTGATTTCAATGGGCAGGAACGGTTTAGGAGCGGTGAATACCGCTCCTTCACCGCTCCAAAGAAGCGGTTTGCAGGACTTTTTTCACCATCCTGCCAGCGCACCGCTTCAGTGTGAAAGCCCTCGGGCTTTCACACTGAACAGCGGAGGCTGTTTAGGGGCGGTTTGCAGGCGCTATTTTTAGCGCAATACCGCCTGCAAACCGCCCCAGTGTGAAAGGGGTGTTACGGTAGTGTCCTCAGCAAACTTAACTATACTATTGGTCTCATAATAGGGGGTGCAGTCATATGTGTACAGCGCAGAGAGAGAGACTTAACACACCAGTACGTATTGCTCGATTGGAAGAAACAAAACGTATCCAATTTCACCACCTGTGAGCGATGGACCAAAAAATCCCTTATCCAAAAACAAAGGGCGGCAAATCCAATTTTTGCATTTTTTTCAACCAACTGATCTGGAATGATGGTATTAAGGCGGTGCTGTAATCTATAAACATCCTTATGTAGTTTCCCGACTGCTCCAGATGACTAAGTGGACCATGCAGCGCTAAAGCTATTGCATCTTCTGTGCTTCTATTTGCCCTATACGCAAACTAATAAGGATCTAACCTACCTGGTAATCTAGTTTTGATATATTTCAAGACCAACCTTTCAAAGCACTTCATTAGTACTGAGGTCAGTGCTATTGGTCTATAATCATCTGAACTTCCCACAGTTGACTGTTTTGGAATTTTAATAATAGTGGCCAATTTTAAACATGCCGGAACAACAGCAGATGATAGTGATCGATTAAAGATCTTGGCGAAGACTCCAGCTAATTGATCAGCACAGGCCTTAACTACTCTCCATGGGATTCCGTCTGGACCTGATGATTTCCTCGTATTTATAGCCTCAAACGCCTGCCTCACCTCATATCCCTGTATAGTGAGTGTATAGTGAGTCAGTTTCCTGGACCAAAAGAACACCCCATATCCTGGTTTGGTAACACAACCTCAAACCGCGTGAAGAACCTGTTTAATACTTCAACCAGTGAACTACTACAATTCCCTTCCATTTTTGTAGTTCCTCTATGTTGTGTGAAATACTGTATACCACTCAAGCCCTCCCTTGCATCTTTTCCATTAAAATAGTCCTCAATTTTCTTTTATAGGCTAATTTGGCTTCTTCTATAACTTCTTCTCAGATTAGCTCTTGCAATACTATACATTGCTTTATCTCCAACCCTGAATGCTCTATTCCGTTCTCTAAGAAGACTTCCTTAGTATTCCAGGGTTTCTGATTTGAAAAGACCCAAATGCGTTTATCCTCAGTAACATTGTCCGCACAAGTTTTTATATAGTCCAGAACGGTTTCTCTATACACATTTAAATCCTGTTGCTCAAATATCTCCCAATTTGTTCTTTCTAAATAACCCTGTAGCCGTGAGAGAGAGACCTCTGGCCAAGCGCTGCTTATTTTTCACTCTGGAGCTATTTTCTGCCTGATAGAAATATATTCTGGAATAAGGAATAAAGAAAGGTTGTCTGACTGACCCAGATGGGATAGTGGAATGGCTCTGTAGGCCTGCTTAAAATTAGAATGAACCATATCCAATGTATTTTCACCTCAAGTAGCACATTTTATAAACTGATCTAGTTTTGGCTGCGCAGCCCTCAAATTTGCTTTATTGAAATCAGCTGTAACTATCAAAACCCCATCAGGATGTACGCATTGATACTTGCCTATGAGATGTGACAAAAAATCCAGAGCCACTGTAGTATCCGCATCTGGCGGTATATATACACACCACAATAATGATCACCACTGTAAATTCACTGGGTAAATAAAAAGGTCTACACTTCACCAGCATAAATGCCTATCGCTTGTAACCTGAGGAGTGCCTGTAAATCATTAAACGACCTGCAGTACATGAATTTGACTTGGCATCAGTCTCTTACAATCGCCAATTCAACGGCCCTGGAAACGACTATGCCAGAGCTAGATATTCAACTTCATGACTATTCACAGATCCGGTCATTTTTCCTTAAATGAGCTCATAAAAGCCCATTCACGCTAGTGCATTGTATTGTGTGATAAAACACATTTTACTGCATGTTACTGCAATGCACAGCAAGGCATGTGCCACAGAACAGAGCGGTGCCATTCAAGTGTTGTGCGTTTTTTAAGCATGTTAGGGAGCATGGATAACCCATTCATTCTGAACACACTACAATGATGAAAATAGGCCCTGTAAGTTTTTGCATGCATGGGGTGTGTTGGCAGCCTTATGTGTGTGCCATAACAACCTAAACTACTGTTCCTACACTAAGAAATAAAATGCCTGGTGCCAACGCACTTGCAAAGGTAGGTCCCTTTTATTGAGTTATCGGGGTCAGGGTAACAGAACCCTGATGGCTCTCCCCTTTGTGCTGAAGACAGTCATTGGTCTACTCCCCACCCCGACACCCCTACAATATAAAATTAGCATTTCCGATTCAGCTTTAAAGTAATGTTTACTGATCTCCCTGATTTCTATCTGCAATAAAAGCAAACAATGAGACGGACAAGGAAAAAAAAAAAAAAAAAAGCGAGCCAGTGTCACCCCAGGTATGTAAACAAAGCCGCAGCGGCTGGCGGGCAGCAGAAATGGTGATGTGAGGGAATGTAAATTTTTTTATGAATGGATGTGATCACATTCACAATATTACAAGCAGTTCTGGTCACCAGATGGCTGGGAGTTTTTGGTCACTGAAGCAACCATACACCTACAACCTGTGAAAAAGCAATGGCATAAGGGTTACTGTATTGAGCCAGCCTGCTGAGAGCATTCCTGCGCAGACATAACCTTCATGTCCATGGCAATAACAGGGAAACCCATGTGTGGGCAAAACTTAAAATTACCTCTAAGCCATTCAGAGTAAAAAACAAACACAGAGTTGAAGGTTATAGACACTTATGTGCGTGTCCCTCACTGGCACTGCTTTCACGTGTATGGGTCCAGTAATTCAAGTGCTGCAGATATACCTGTGCCAGCCAGTCCCCTAATGCTGACATTCATCTGCCCAAATGGTTACATGTACTCATAAAGAGGGGGAGGGCAGCTTGGGAAGGAGTATCAACTTGGTGGCTGTATAGCACAGCTGTGTAATTCTCAGAACTGGATTACTAGAACTACAAACAGGTAAAAGAGCTCTTTTATAAGCATGCCGTATGTATGTGTATGAGTATATCTATCTATACACATACACACACATATGATCTTGCGCTACACAAATAATTTTTAAAATAGACTGCTGCACATTTTACGATTCCCTGAATACAGGAAATAAACCAGAATGTGCCAAACAATATAAAAAATTGAGCTGTCTGTGATAAATATTCAATGAAAAAATAAATCTAAATATATTGTGACCAAATACTAAATAATTCCAACAGATAAGTAAATACCAATAGTAATCAGGTGTCCATATTCGAGATGTATGTTCATGACGTATTCCAACAGGAAAAAGCACAGTGCACCACTCCCAGTGATAATTAAAGATGAAAATAAATCTGTGTTCCACCAGTGTAATAATAATGAAATGTGCCTTTTACCAGATCCACATGATCTCAACGTTACAGGAGCTCATGTTAAGCCAGAGGTAAAAAGGTAAGCCTGAGGTATCTTGTGTGTAGCTTCGTCCGTTGGATATGCCTACCTCCATGAGAAATGGATCAAAAGCCTGACGACTGGCGCCCCAGCTCCACATCCTATTTTCCAGACCCGCTATACACCTCACACTCAATCCAGGTTACGGATTAAAGCAAAAGGAAGGCGTCATGTGTAAAACTTAAGGGTTTATTTTGTTCTCAGTATTGCATCTCCAACAAAGTAAAATCAATCAAGCAGTAGAGAGGATAACGCGACCGCCGTATCAACAGCAGACCCGGACAATAATCACGTCACAGCTCCTTTCTCCTTCCAACGCGTTTCCCTATAAAAAAGGCTAAGTCTGGGAATGGCTGGCTTCTGTCGGACCGCTGGTGTACACATGGGCCAAATGTCGGCCCGACATTCAGCCTGTGTGTACTAGGCTTTATACTTATTACTACTTAAACTTTTCAGTAGAGTGGAAAAGGTCTGTCAAGTTTTGATAGCTGCATTCATTTTGTGGCGGTTGTTCTGTAGTTCCCATCCTACTGAGCATGTTAGGCTGGAAGAATGGAAACCTCACTACTGGGGACAAAGAACAATAAATAAAAAACTTGGCTGGAGTTGGGCTTTAAAATGGCCATGCGGCAAATAAATATGTTAAACGCACTTCTAACCTTTTATTTTGTTGAAGTGAATGGTCTGGCAACAGGGTCTGTTTGAAAAAAGGGAAGAAAGCTGCACAACATGCAGGGAATATAAAATATAGACTGTTGCAGACTGGAGTTCTGTTTTCAGTTTTATACGTCACTCTTTGAAGAGACTTTCATGTCTCAATCTGTATACAGTTATCACACCATGTGATGCATCCTCATTTTTATAAAATTTGGCCACATCTGGCTTTGAAAAATCTGCCAGATCTGGATATTCAACTTCACGAATGCATAAGGTCATTTATACAGTCATATTTTACTTACAGGTAAGCTTATAATAAAGCTCATCTGTAGGTAAAATGAATATCTCCTGAATGTGCATCGTTTAGGAGATACTCCAGTGAGCAGCAGCTGGTGATATCACCGGCGCATGCGCTCTGAAGGAAGGGCATACTCATGCCCCTCCTTCAGAGCCCTGTGCAGTAAACACTGGCATGCACGGGAGCGGCATCATCGCAGCTCAGCTATTCAAGCTGCCACAGTCCACGAACCCAGGACGAAGACCGGGTGAAGTCAGCAGCTACAAATACTATAGCTGTTGACTTTTAAACATACACACACTTGCCTGTCCCAGAATCCAGTGTCCTCACCCAACCCAGCTCTTTGCCAGTCTTCAGGTCCAGACGCTGGCATCTTAAGTGTGGGCAGACGACTGACGTCTTGTAGTATTAACAGCCAGCTGTCCACTACACATGCATCGCAATGATCCGGCCGGAAGTAGGAAAGGTACCCGTCAAAATCAGGTACCTGTTCCCCCTTTAAAAAAAAAAAAAAAAAAAAAAACTCCAAATATACAAGAGAAGGGATCAAAAAGTAGAACTCCCCCTTTTGGGGAAAGTTCTGCTTTAAGTGGTTCTAAAAGCAAAAGGCTTTTTAACTTAATGCACTAGCAGCTTTCCCCAGCCCCCGACATACTTACCAGAGTCTTTTCTCAATCTAGTGCTGTGCCCAGCTGCAGCAGCTCTCCTCCTCTCTTCCTGGATTCTCAGGAGGTTCTGGCAGCAGCGGGAGCCATTTTCTCCTACTGCTGTCTATCAAATCCTGTAGTTTGCTTTGGGGGCATTAAGAGAAGAGGATCAGAGAGTGCCAGCAGGGGGACCCCAGAAGAGGAGGTTTGGGGCAGCTTTTTGGAAAAAAAAAAAAAAAAAATTTCAGGTAAGTACAACATTTTTTTCCCCCCTAAAATAAAAACAAGTTTACCACTTTAACCTATAGTAGGGCCAGCACATTTTAGAGTTGAGCTTTAAATTTACCCATTTACTATATTTAGTCTTCTTTCACATGAGCGGTCTTGATCTGATCCACTGATCAGTTTTTTTGGCAGATCTGAACACAAGCTCCATGTTAGTCTATGGGCAGGTGGATCTAAATGGGTGTGTGTGGACATTACATCCGATTACCTACAAGTTTGAAAACCCTCCAAAAAGTAATGAAGCAGTCATGTTTTTTCAGACCTAAAAAAAACTAAATTTGAATGGACATGGATATCCCAAAAGTGACATCTGTATCGTTCGGCTTCAATTCAGCACGAGATCTGTTCATGGATTCCCCACTGATCGTAATGGGCTGGTGTGAATGGGCCCTTACTGTTATATATACTGTATACTTATAAATACAGACATATGGATATTCTAGCAGCCCAGAAGATTTGTTTTGTTTTATTAACGTTTATACTAATTTAATTTCTTTATTACATTAAACATGCTACGTCTTGTGTATGGCTGATGCAATAGTGAATTCTTGGTTGGTGCAAGTTGACCCAATAGAAGTGATACCTATGCCTTGTTTATAATAACATTTATCCTATTACATAGGCAGTTACAAGCAGGCAACCTGTGTATTGTCTGTCTGTGTAAAGTAGTATTGGCCAGCTCTTCGCTCCAGTTTTTCGGCCAGCAAAGCCCTTTGTAAGGCGGCCCAGGGTGTCCTGCCAGTGCTCGCTCATCCAGACTGATTAATGGGTTTACAGTGAACCTGAGAGGCTTTCTATTTGAGAACAGACATCTGTTGCTGGCAGAGTGAGCATGCTAGGATCATTTATCTTCCTGCTGTCTGCCGCTACACCTATATTTATCATGTGTGAAGGTGTGCCTTTTACTACTGGATGATATTCTGCTCAGTTTAAAAAAACAGAATTAATCGCAGAGTGAAAAATGACTGGCTAGTAAGAAATTTTCTTCTTCTAAAAACTTTCTGTATGAATGTATGCCATTGTCTCAAATTTCGAGGGACTGTCCCCTGTTTTGGAAAAAAGTTCCCCTGTCCCTCATTTGGTCTGATCTATATAGTTTTATATAATATATACTATTTATCTTTCAAAAAGTGTTTCCCAGTACTAAACCTTCCATCCCAATTCTAAATTGATGCATTTGTGAATTTCTGTTTCACCATCTTTGAAATCCTTTCTGGAAACTTACCAAGGACTGTATTGTGGACCCGGATTCGGACTACTATAGCCTCCACCAATTACATGTTTGACCATGCTTTTTTTTTTCTATCAATTCGGTATGGTGCTTGGGTTTACCTGCTAGATGGCAGTCGCCCCAGGACCTTTACCGTTTGCTCCCTGGAGCCTTAAGCCAGCCATATGTGGTTCGAAACCCGGCTGGTTCAGCACTGACCAGCTGAGACTGGATCCGTCTATGGGTAGACTGATTGTACCAAAGTTGATCCATAGATTAACTTGGGTACAACCGGCATGTCAGATTTCTAGCATGCAATTATTGCCATCGGCTATAGCCGCTAGTTATAATCATTGTGTTTTACCAGCAGGGATGGATCCAGCACTCCTCACCTGGGAGAAAACAATAGCTCCGGGGGGAGGCATTTCCCCATTGGCATAGGAGGGTTCAATATTAACATTTACCTACATCCACTATTTAGTGCAGGTCAGGCAGTCTGCCCATTATAGGTTTTGAGAAGTACCACATGGCTCTGCAATGTCACTGATAGCAGAGGATAACAAATTTTACATGTTGTCTGTTCCATGTATTGTGATGCACCCATAGTTTTACTGCTGCAGTTGTGGACAATTTATACAGGGGGATTTGTCACATAAAAAATCTTATGCGTGTTATTTACCTGTCAAAACCTGCTCCCTTGCATAGGCAAAATCTGAAACTTGCTCACATCTTTGATGTGATGCCAGCAACATCAACAGACTCAAAGTGGACACCTAATTGACACTCTATAGCAGCCTCTCTCAACTAGGGTTCTTCTGCCACCAAAGAGCTTATTAGCTATATGTAAGGGGGGGGGGGGGGGGGGACAATCTTCCCACTGGCCTCCACAGTAATGAGCATTCTTCCCAATGGCCATCAATGTAATAGGCATTCCTCAGTGTAGAGACCCTCCACTGAGCATCAGGGATGAGCGAACAAAACAATGACAGGAGGTTCAGTGATCCCCAAACTTAGTGCTAAACTCTACTGAAGTCTATGTGAGGTGACTATTGCAATTTGTTCTGGCCTTTTGCAAGCTTTTATTAAAAAGGGCTGCTTTTTGTGAAGAGAGAACATACAAATGGACATCTCTGGGACATTACTATCAGCTAAAGACTAGGACTCCTTAATACAACGTGGAAGATTACAATATCAATATTTCTTCTCATCCTTCTAATTTACAGACACTGCTTGGTGTGGGACATGGACATACACAGAAAGGACACAATTGTCATAAGGGTGAAGGGTATTTTATACAGGCGCAAAATATAAAAAAATACATTCCCTAGAGGGCAAACCAGAGCAAAATTCACCTAAGTTGACAAAAGATGGTCAATAAGGGAGAAAAAAAAACAAAAAAAAAAAACTGAGAATTGGTGGTGGTACCTTTCAACAAAATCTCAGATCACCTTCTCAAAATAACACCACACTGAACACAAACAAGCCCTTGCCCTAAAGTGATAGTAAACTCTTGTTTTTTTTTCCCTACAAAAATGTTATATTTCCCTGCTCTGTTGCAGTGGATTTGCAGAGCAGCCCGGATCCTCCTCTTCTCAGGTCTCTCTTCGGTACTCCTGGCCCCTCCTCCTGCTCAGTGCCCCCACAGCAAGCAGCTTGCCATGGAGGCACCCGAGCCGAGTCACAGCTCAGTGTGTCCATTCAGACATGGAGCACCTATAAAGCACCTGAAAAACGCCTCCTCTGCAGTCCCCGTGTGAAAGCCAAAAAAAAAAAAAAAAAAATCTGGCAAGCAGCATCTTTTGGGCGGTGAAGGAGCGGTATATACATTCCACTGAAATTAATGGGAACCGCTGCCGAAGCACCTGCAAAGCGCCTCAGCAGCGGCGCTACAAGGGTGCATTTAACCCTTTCCCCGGCCTCAAACGGGGGTTAAAAGCGCCCCGCTAGCGGCTGAATAGCGCCGCTAAAACTAGCAGCGTTTTACAGTCAACGCCCGCAACAGTGTGAAAGCAGTATTAGGATAAGAAAAACCTGCCTTTCCAACCCCTTTAAGCTGGCCATACACTAGATTAGGGCATCAACTAACGATTTTTATTTTAATAATCAATTCGTTGACCGATTATTGTTTAAAAAAAATCAATCAATATGCCATTTTTTTTGTTTATTTCAAATAATAATGAAAAAAAAAAAAAAACGGCATCACAACATAACTACTAAAGTAAATTCCTCATTCATTACTGAGAATGCAGTGAGGGGGCTGGCCCTGAATGGGAGAAGGGTCTGTACTAGAGGGTGGGAGGGAGTTAGCTAGTTTGGAGACCAGGCGTTAGAGGGAGTAGGTTGGGGTTTGGAAGAGAGGAGACGAATGTGGGAGAGGAACCAGACCAGAGGGGGTTGCGAGTTTGGTTGGACAAGGGACCAGACCCAAAAGGGGGGGGGGGGAGTGGGCCATTCCCCCCAGGAACACCAATGATGGGGCACCATTCCACCCCCGGAACACCAATGATGGGGCACTACTATCCCCCACGGAACACCAATGATGGGGCACTACTACCCCCGGTGCATCAATGATGGGGCACTATTCCCCCCCCAAGAAATACTTATGATGGGGGACTTATCCTCCCAGAAATAACAAAATGAATGCTTTGCCAAGTTCACTGTATTTAAAAAAAGCAAGCCGCTACCTTATATTGCAGCTCGGCGCTCACTTGACCAGCTGCTTCTCTCCTCTCTCTTCCCTCAAGGCATTAAAGTGGGCCGGGCTGAGAATACCGCGCTGACGTCAGCAGAGAGGAGAAAAGGAGAGAAGTGGATGTGCCCGGTCACATGAGCGCTGCTATGAGAAAGGTATACAGGAGATCGTAACACTCAGACAGAGGCAGGGCTGAAAGGCAGGGAGGAAGGTGCGTGCCGTTAGCAGACCAACTAATCGATAATGAAAATCATTGTCAACGATTTTCAGTATCGATTAATCTTTCAGCCCTACACTAGATTTTCAAATGGACATTTGTACAAAAATTGCCAGTACATGCGATGACTTGCCAATGTTGTATTAAAGTTATTCAAATTCTGTTTGCTTTTAAGTCCATTCGATTTTGAAGTGAATGGACTTTCCCAAATGATACTACATCGTGGTAAAAAAAAAAAAAAAAAAAAAAAAAAAAAAGTCGATTTGACCCCATTAACATTTAGAAAATTGAACGAACATTCTTCAAACAAAACAATCAAACAAAATTATATTAGTGTACAGCCAGGTTTTAGAAACAATGCCAAAAGGTGTTTTTTTTTTTTTTTTTTTTTTTTTTAAGGAACTCCCAATACAAAACCTTTCACTACTGCCCCAAAAAAAAAAAAATGGAACTTTGGAAAATTTAAATCGCAAAAAAACCCACAGAAAAGATGATACATTATTTCTGGGTCTTCCTAACAGCTATTTGAAGCCTCCAGGATATCCTTTAGGGACCCCCTGCATGTCTGGGCTGACAGTGATGCACAAAAATACTGAGGAAAGCTTATAACTAGTGAGGATAGATATCTGATGGCATATAGTGTATGTATGATCTTAGGTTGGTGAATTGTGCAATAAGATGTATTATTATATTGCCATGTTCGTCCTATTCCCTGCTCTCCTGATGAGTCTGAGAAACATGTAGAGAAGGAATGGTCATCTGTCCATTGTCACCTTATTTTATGGATTGTGGTAAAATTATTCTTGTAACTAATAGCAACACTTTGGAGAATATTGGGATACATGACTGGCTGGGAGAGACTAGGGGGCAGAAGTTGTATATATACACAAAAATTCTACTACTGTAAGCATCAGGAACAAACTGGTTTTAATATAATTTTTGGAAATAAAAATTGTTGGATACACTGAGAGATAGGTTGTTGAGATAGAAAGTCTCTGTGTTTGCCATGCTCTATTTTTTACATTGGTAGTTGGTAACTGCCATAGGAGACAAGAGAGACACATTGCTCCAGGTGAGATGATTATGCGAACTACACTCCACTAGAGGATAACCGATATATCAGCCGGCCAATTTTTGGCATTTAATTAATCGTCATCGGCCGATTGTGCTGCAAATTAGGCCAATTTATGCACTAGCCAGTTCACACAGGGGCGATCCGACTTGCGGGGCGACCCAGCACAGTGCGACTTGCAAATTACTTCTGTAATAGAAGTCAATGCAAGTCGTCTGAAGTCTCTCCGTCGGAGCGCCTCCCATCTGGGCAGCCTGCCAAGGCTGAGAACAAATAAAAGAAGCAAAGAGATAAAATGTTTCTACTTATCAAAAGGAATGAACTCCAGTGTGTAGAAGATCTCAGTTTAACCATTTAAAGACTAAATCTTTTCTGACATGTGTTGCTTACAAGTAAAAATCCTGTATTTTCTGCTAGAAAATCACTTAAAAAAAATATATAATATTTGGGGGTTCTAACAGACACCCTAGAGAATAAAATGGCAGTTGTTGCAATATTTTATGTCACACGGTATTTGCACAGCAGTCTTTCAAACGCAATTTTTTTGAAAAACAAAAATACTTTAAAGTATTTAAAAAAAAAAAAAACAAAACAAAAAAAAACAGTAATGTTAGCCCATTTTTTTTTGGCCAAAAGTTTTGATTACCTGTTTTTGTGTATTTAATATTTAAGATACATGGTTTTTTTAAATCTAAATTATACATATTATACATACAAGTGCACTGATTGGAGGCTTGTTGAGTTTAAAAAATATGTTTATTTTAAGAAATTTTCTGCATCACTTCTTATTACTTAACTGTTAGATTTTATGAGAGGGAAAAAAAAAAATTGGGCTAACATATTGGCATCATATATCAGCCATCAGCCTCCGTGATTTCCAAATATCGGGATCGGCCAGAGAAAAATCCATATCGGTTGACCTCTAGACTCCACACATGGGTGCTAGCCCCATCTCACTTCTGTGGAACCGATATCAAAAGAATTGGCTGCACACCATGACTGATCCTGAGTCCATTTATTGCAACATCCTAAGGTGACACACACAGCACAATGACAGGTACAGATGGTTGACGCGTTTCACACAAAGACGCTGTGCTTATTTATAACCTTTATTATGTATAAGCACAGCATCTGTGAAATGCCGTTTTCTTTGATAACTGCCATAGGAGACATTAACCACCACAAAAAAAAAAAGAAGCATACTTTTATGGGAAACGACTCCATTTTATGATGTCATATTCAAGAAAGAAAATGGTGTGGCAACCCCCTTTCATTTCATACCAGACCCTTATTCAGGCCCGCAGCTTGGGTATGTGAACTCTACTACTCATGCCTGTTAACATTTGGAGTGTACACTGTAAAGGGGGGAAAAAGCGTGCGTGCACGCACATACCTTAAGTTGGTTGAAGTAATAAGGACTTTATCCCCACATCTGGTCCCCAAGGTGGTGTGGGTTTTTTGGAATCTGGAAGCCTCCAATAGACTGGAGCTTAGGGTAGAAGAGGCCAGTGTTGGCACAGGGGACAGGGAAGAAAAATATTGAGTATACCCCTAATTTCCAGAGTTTAGCTTTGTCTTTCATAGAATTCTAGGGTGTACTTCAACTTAAACAGTAACTGACATTTAGTAGACATCAAGCCAAGACAAAGTCTAACTACACAGACCTTACCTAAATGTCAACAGTAGAAGATGGTAAACCAGATGCTTGGTGTTACATGTGTTTACAGTCCAGATAACATTGCAAAGACAATAGCCTGAGCTCTCCTTTACTCCTCACTGCCTCTGTGTGCATAATACAGGCACATTCTCACCGAATACAATATGGAACACAGCAAGTCCATTATACTCCGAGAGAAACACCCCATTCCAAAAAAAAGTAATGCAGCATATAGTACATGGTTAGCTAGAGTTCCCGAGTCCTAAGATTTAGTGTGCAAAAGAGTGTGTGTGTGTGAGTGTGTGTGTGTGTGTGTGTGTGTGTGGTCCTGAAGTATTGCCTGGTACACACAATGCGATTATCGGACGAATGATAGTCTGTTTTTTTTGCATGCTAGTCTCATATCGAAATGGAAGAGTTTATTGCAGGGACGAAAATTGTCATATGAAAGAATAAAAATTCAGAAGTGATATAATGTGTTGTAATGTATTTTTGAACGTCAACTGTACTGATTAACCACTTCAATACAGGGTATTTTCACCCCTTCCTGCCCAAGCCAATTTTCAGCGGTGTCGCACTTTGAATGACAATTGCACGGTCGTGCTACACTGTACCCAAATTAAATTTTTTATCATTTTTTTCCCCACAAATAGAGCTTTCTTTTGGTGGTATTTGATTATCCCTGTGGTTTTTATTTTTTGCACTATAAACAAAAGAGCGACAAAATTTGAAGAAAAAAAAAAAAAAAACACTATTTTTTACTATAATAAATATCCCAATTTTTGTTTTTATTTAAAAAAAAATAAATAAATAAATAAATAAAACTAGAAAAAAAAAATGTTTTTTTATATATTTTTACTTAGTTTAGGCCGATCTGTATCCTTCTACATATATTTTTTTTTTCCCCAAAAAAATATGTAGAAGAATACAGATCGGCATAAACTAAGTAAAAATATATAAAAAAAACATTTTTTTCGTAGTTTTAGTTTTTTAAAAAACAAAAAACAAAAATTGGGATATTTACTATAGCAAAAAGTAAAAAATAGCGTTTTTTTTTTTTTTGTTTTTTTCCCCCAAAATCGCAATAAGCATATATTTATTGGTTTGCGCAAAGTTATAGTGTCTACAAAATAGGGGATAGATTTATGGCATTTTTATTATTTTTTTTAACTAGGTGGCGATCTGCGATTTTTATCGTGACTGTGACATTGCGGCGGACAAATCGGACACTTGACACCATTTTGGGACCATTCACATTTATACAGCGATCAGTGCTATACAAATGCATCGATTACTGTATAAATGTCACTGGCAGTGAAGGGGTTAACACTAGGGGGCGAACAAGGGGTTAAGTGGGGTTACCTAGGGAGTGATTCTAACTGTAGGGGGAGGGGACTCACAAGGGGAGGAGACCGATCGGTGTTCCTCTGTACTGGGAACACACCATCGTCTCATCTCACCTGATAGGACGTGGATCTGCATGTTTACACACACACACACACAGATCCACGGTCCTGCTCAGTTAATGGGCAATCGCAGGTGCCCGGCGGACATTGTGGTTGCCGGGCACGCGCATCGGCTCCCGACCGATGCGGCGCGCGCGCGCCCCCCAGATTGCCGGGAAGCCCAGGACGTCATATGGCGCCCACCCAGGATGGGAGATCCCTCCTGCGGACATCATATGTACATGGGCGGGACGTGAAGTGGTTAAACAAAAATCATACAATTTCTGTGCTTGCCCCATCGGATAATAAATCAGAACAAATATCAGGAATATGAAATGTTGGGTTTATATATTCTTTAACTACCAGTGGACAGCACAAATTCCAGGACAAACTAGTAATTGACAGTACAAAAAAAGTCTAGGGCAGGCAGTTAGTACACTTATAAACTATAACACACATAGTAGGCAAGACTGACTGTTCAACTAGAACAACATTTTAGTTTTATTTATTTAGGATTTACAGGGACGTCAGCTATGTAAATCTTTGCCCCAATATAGGTAGGTAGGACACTGTGGATACAAAGCTAAGATTCAACTTCGGATAGATTCCAGACAAGCTCATGCTATGTGTGCCAAAACCTCAAAACCACACCTATGTGTTACAAAGGCTTCACCAAGTATGTGGCTGCACTCCATACAAATGAACGCTGTACTGTGCCAAAACACCTGTTAATGCTCTAATGAAACATACAAGGGGGGGACTAAGATTTTACCAATCGTACCTCTCCCTTCTCCATTTAGATCACATGCTTATTAAAGGCACAACGTCACCAAAATGTTGTCTTTGCTTTGAATAAATAGGGAGGGTTAGAACCTCTGCCAGGTCTTTGGTCTGTGTCACTGTTCAGTGTCCTCCCTAAAAAATATTTTCAGTCAAGTCAGTTGTAGGTCAATGAGCTGAAGAAAAAATAAATAAATAAATACAAATACAAACCGTCAGTGTTGATGGGGGGAATCCATACCGCTGTGCCATTGTATTCAGACAACAGGACTTTTCCCAGCCATCCCAATACAATGAGAACTGTTGGCGGCTTTAGGTGCCAGCAGTGATCGCACAAGAAAAATTGGACAGGCTGATTTTATTGAAGTTGATCGATGAACCAGCCTGCCCATAGATGGATTGAAATTCAGGCAGTTCCTGTTGAACTTGCCGAATTTTGATCCGTCTATGGCCAGCTTAAAGCAATACATGTTAAATTAAATACCACGTTATTGTGCATGCAGTAATGCACACACTGAGGATATGTGAATAGGGACTTAAAGGAGAAGTACAGACAAAGCTCATTTGGATGTACTTCTCTTGTGGATGACAGGCGTGCACTTCATTCTACACTCCTGTGACCCATTTTCAGTAGACAATGGGCTTTAGCTGTCACAAAGCCGATCCAGGCTGGGGAAAGATTGCGACCATGGTTGGGATACACCCAGTACCCTGGACAGTCACCAGGTCTCTGCTCAGAGCAGCGGGGAGAACTGAGCGATCAGCAGTGATTAACCACTCATTTCTCACCCTTAAGAGGCAGCGGGGGACAGATGCAGCATCACATCGATGCTGCATCCCCCTAGGTAAGTAATATTTAACAAATAAAACAAACTCAAACACTTTTAAAGTATAACTAAAAGGCAAAACTTTTTTTTCAGTTTTGGATAGAACAGAGAGGGATTAGAACGCTTGTCAGTTTTTACTGAGGTGTCCCTCTTAAAGCGATTGTAAAGGTTTGTTTTTTAACAAACATGTTATACTTACCTGCTCTATATAAGAGTTTTGCACAGAGCAGCCCTGATCCTTTTTTTGGGTCCCCCAAGTGGCACTCCTGGATCCTCTTCATCGAGCGCCCTCACGGAGAGCCGCCCGTGCGGGCACGCTCACGAGTCCTGCTGCTGCGTCCATTGACAGACAGCAAGACTCGGCCCCACCCCCGTCACTGGATTTGAATGACAGCAGTGGGAGCCAATGTCTCCATCGCTGGAACGATCGAGCTCAGGTAAGAAAAAAGGGGGGCCCTGGGGGGCAGCTGCAGCACAGGAGGTTTTTCACCTTAATGCATTAAGGTGAAAAATCACGAGGGTTTACAACTCCTTAAACCACTTAAGGACCAGAAGGATTTACCCCCTTAATGACCAGGCCATTTTTTGCAATACGGCACTGCGTCACTTTGACAGTTGCGCGGTCGTGAGACGCTGTACCCAAACAAAAATTGACATCCTTTTTTTCCCACAAATAGAGCTTTCGTTTGGTGGTATTTGATGCCCTCTGCTGACTTTAATTTTTTTTTTTTTATTTAAACAAAAAAAATAAATAAATAAATAAATATGAAAAATGAAAAGACTCAATTGAGAAAAAAACAAACAATATATTTTTTTACTTTTTGCTAAAATAAATATCCCCAAAAATTTAAAAAAACAAAACATTTCCTCATCATTTTAGGCCAATATGTATTCTTCTACATTTTTTTTTTTACCAAAAATACACGCAATCATCGTAAATAGATTTGTAGATGCTGTAACTTTTGCGCAAACCAAATAGGGGATACATTTGTGGCATTTTTACTATACTTTTTTTTTACTATTAATGGCGGTGATCAGCGATTTTTAGCAGGACTGCGTTATTGCGGCAGACAGATTGAACACTTTTTGACACTTTTTTGGGACCACTGACATTTATACAAACAATCAGCACTATAAAAATGCATTGATTACTGTATAAAGGACACTGGCAGGGAAGGGGTTAACACTAGGGGCGGTGAAGGGGTTAACTGTGTTACCCAGGGAGTGATTCTAACTGTAGGGGGAGGGTTAACACTAGGGGGCGATCAAGGAGTTAAGTGTTCCCTAGGGAGGTGTTTCCAACTATGGAGGGAGTGGACTGACAGGGAGTACAGAGAGATCGCTGTTCTGGTACTGCGATTTGGGGGAATGAGCCAACCTGCCGCAGTATAATGACGGCGGCTGGTCGGCAAATGGTTAAGGAGAGTCACCCTCTCCATTTTCCAGTTTACCATAATCATTGAAAGTAAAAGAAAATCCCAAATTTTTCCTCTCACTTCCTGTTTGGTTATGGGACAGGGAATGAAGGTAAAGCTCCCCAATGGGACACAGAGGGCGAAATAAAAAAATGTGACAGGAGTTATAACCCTCCCTTGCTCTATCCAAAATGAGAAAAAAAAAATATTTGCCTACAGTTCTTTAACCACTTCCGGCCCGGCCCATAGCAGAATGACAGCCGGGTGGTGGTTCAGTTATCCTGACTGGGTGTCATATGACGCCCTGCAGGATAACAGCCGCTGTGCACCCGCAAGGGCGCGCACCGCGGCGATCGGTGGTGCGGTGTGTCGGTCTGACACACCGCTACACCAATCTCGGTAAAGAGCCTACTGTCAGAATACAATAGCAAGAGGATTCCCCCATCCACACTGGGGGTAAATCAGGTCAGTTTTTTTCTTCGTTCGACCTGCAGGTTGAAAAAAAGAAAACGAAAAAAAAAAAAAAAGAAAGAAGTTGCCCTTGCAAGTAGTGGTGCACTGAAATGAAAATTTTGGTACCGAAATCGAAACTACAGGGTGCACTTTCCCAAAAACTTAAACTAAAATGGACATTTAAAAAATAATAATACATTTTTATATATAAATGTATTATATTCGACTTTTTAATTAATATCAATTTAAATAATTATAAATTCATTTTTAGCCCGATAACCCTATTTTCGGCCAAACATTTTTTTTGCCACCTTTTTCTCCCCCTCTATCGGCAAAACAAAGATAACCCTATTTTCGTCTGATAATTTTCAGCGGCCGATATGTCGGTGCATTCCTACTTGCAAGCCTTGTGATGTTACACAGAGTAAAAACAAAAAAGTTTCTTGCTACACGATCTTCCATTCTTCCTAACAAGTGCAGAGAGTTCTCACAGCTGGAAAAAAAAAAATAAATAAATAAATCCAGGCAGCCTGCCAAGTTTTATCACCACACTAGAATAAGTAGAAACAAAGTATCTTTTCCTTCTTTCAAAGGAAACCTTTTCTGACATTCGTTGCTTACAAGTAAAAATCATTTTTATGCTATAAAATTACTTGGAGAGAGAGAGAGAGAGAGAGAGAGAGAGAGAGAGAGAGAGAGAGAGAGAGAGAGAGAGAGAGAGAGAGAGAGAGAGAGAGAGAGAGAGAGAGAGAGAGAGAGAGAGAGAGAGAGAGAGAGAGAGAGAGAGAATCATGATCTTTATTCTAAGCAAAAATAAAACTAAAAAAAAATGTATGATTCTCATTTTAGCCAAAATCGTGCAGCTCTACCTAAAAGGTGGTAAAAAAAATAAATAACAATCCTGGGACATGATTTATTAAGGAGGTAAATGTGGGTAATGCCTGGGCATACACTAACATTTCTAGATGTTCCGAGTTTGATAGCAACTATTCCCTTTTTGATTTTAAGCAGGGTGGATTTGATTTAAATCAGGATATAAATCATGCTTTAAATCACTAGTAAAAAGGGCTTGATTAAAATCATATTTTGTAAAGAGCAGCTGTCATCTCTGTCCCTCAGCGTCTCCTCCTCTGACCTGCTGTTGACTCACCGACAGTCCTATTCACTTTACTGGGACGGCTGGTGATGTGGCAGTGACACAACAAGGTGAGGGGAAGTGGTGCAGTAGGTGAGTGAATGCCCGATAACAGGCGCTGCCATGATGGATCTGAAAAATGACAGGTGCTCTTTAAATGTAAGAACTCAAGCTGTCAGGCTAGTAAAACAGTGATATCAGAACCAATATTTGGTTAATAGGCTAATCACACAGAGAACTACTCAAATTCTTTTATTTAATTAAAACAATAACATTGCCAGTGCATGTTCTCAGCTTGCAGAGCTTGGATTCATTGAATGAGTTTACCAAAAATGTAAATATTGCAGAATATACAGCGCATTGCTACAAAACAAAGCTTAGTTTCATGGTGGAAAAACTAAATTATTAACATATCTTAAAATAGAAAACTATCTTTAGATAGATTTTTACTCCAAAAGCATTTTATTAAAATAAGTTTGATAAAAAGCAAAAAAAAAAAAAATTTATCCACCCTGATTTTAAGTCTACTTTATCAGCAAACTAGTCCAAGCCATCCATAACCGCAAAACATTACAAGACGTTATGAAATATACAATGTATGTTTTATTAGCATCTACAATCTGAGATAGAATATTCTGTAGAGTTTTAGCAGCACATTTTGTGAAAGCTGTGTAATATGTATGTGGGTGGACTGTTCCCCAGCATAACCTCACCCGTGACATTGCTCCCATCAGATAGAAGCACAAAGTGACACTGCAGGCTGAGCAAGTTTCCTTTAGAATGCAGTCATGCTGGTTACAAATCAGTACATGGTGCACATACAGGAGAGACGACCACAAAACCGCCAGTCATTTCAGCAGAAGATAACTCTGCAGCAAACTTCATACAACATTATGAGAACATCTAGAAAAAAGGGGAACTACAGTTTCTCTCATTTTTTAGGGGTCTGAAAGGATTATTATATAAAAGTATCAAAAGCAAAAGGGAGATGAAGATATTTAAAAGCGGAATCCCTAGTATGGATATTTTATCAAGTATGTGACAAACACAGGAGGCCGCCCGCTCATCATCAGCGCCATTTAGAGAACACTTTGCATTTTTCACACGAAATGCAAAGCATTCCCTAATTGGAAGAGGCGAAGAGAAGGGTGGTGATATAATCTCCACCTCGTCTAATTAGAGAATGCTTTGCTTTCCGCACTGAATACATGCCAGTCATCACAAGGGCACATACAATAGGTTTCTACATGCCCTGGTCACACCACAATGCTGGTGCGATTTAGTACACAAAAAAAAGGAAGGCATGTTGCGATTTCTGCAACACACGGTGTACGGAGACATGAATGAAGTGACACTTTGTGTATGTCAAATAAAGTTTAAAAAAAAAAAAAAAAAAAACACACCACACAAAAAACAAACAAAAAACACACCACAAAACAAAAAAGAAAACAAACAAACACACACCAACACCACCCCCTCACTGCTGAGAAAAATTATGCATTTACAACGCAGGCAGTGTGAATAAAACCTAAAGCTTTTTGTTTCCTCTCATTTAGCCCATGGACTGAATGGGAAAGAAAATAAGAAAATGTTTCATTTCCCTTTCCACAATAAACAGCATGGATAGAGGAATCTCCCCACCTGGCTACTGTATTCAAGCTATCGCTCGGTTTTTGAATACCTAAACAGAAGCCGATAGGCTGCAGTCACTGTTTGGCTCCTTTGATTTGTCAATCATAGTTTGTTGGGCCAGATGATGCTGACAGGGCCAGTGTAGCACAAGGTCAGCATTAAGAGTGCAGTATATGCGCTCATGCATATACAGTTGTGCTCATAAGTTTATATACCCTGACAGAATTTATGATTTCTTGGCCATTTTTCAGAGAACATGAACACCACAAAAACTTTTCTTTCACTCATGGTTAGTGTTTGGCTGAAGCCATTAATTGTCAATCAACTGTGTTTATTCTTTTTAAATCATAATTGCAACAGAAACTACCCAAATGACCCTGATCAAAAGTTTACATACCCCAGTGATTTTGGCCTGATAACATGCACACAAGTTGACACAAAAGGGGTTTGAATGGCTGTTAAAAGGTCACCATGCTAACCATCGCTGCCCCGATTTTAAAAAGTAGTTTCTGTACTATTAGCGATTTCGGGCTACGATTTACATTGACATCTGTGCAGAAACCTGCACAGATGTTTCTGAAATTGCGTCCGAAAATTGGGACTGACATGCGGGCGTGAAATCATGCGAGTTCAGCTGAACTCGCACGACTTCCTTTCCCGCAGCTCAGTGTGAACCTGGGCTTAAAAGCATCTGTTTTGCCGCATTTGGAAAGGTTTTTTGAATTATTATTTTCCAAACAGTTAAAAATTAAAAACGCCTGTAAACGAAATGCGGCTAAACATGAGTTACTGCGTTTACAGGCGTTTGCCGTTTCAAATGCCTCTGAACATCCATTCTGAACGCTTTTGCTTTTTGCTTTCCAAAAAATGCTTCTAAACTCAAATGCCTAAAAACGACTGTCAATGACTATAAATGACCTTGTGTACATGTACTGATAAGATAACAGAGGAGAGTTCAGGGACAGCTGAAAAAAAAAAAAAAAAAAAAAAAAAAAAAAAAAACGCCCAACTGCTCCTAAGCCCAGGTTCACACTGAGCTGTGGGAATGAAGCCGTGTGAGTTCAGCTGAACTCGCATGATTTCACTCCTGCATGTCAGTCCCAATTTAAGAGACATCTGTCAGGTTTTTGCACAGATGTCAATGTAAATTGCAGCCCAAAATTGCAAAAAGTAGTACAGAAACTACTTTTGGAAATCGGTGCAGCGCCGCACTGATAAGGACGGTGCCATTGACGGCAATTGCCGCTGATTTGACAAATAGCTCTAATGTGAACAAGGACTCAATGTCTGTTTACCAGCAGCAGTGTACATAAAGCCTAACAATGTGTAATATGTGTTGCTTTTTACTAAGGATCTCTTTCGGATCTCTTATGTACATGCCCTAAACCCGAAAGCAGGCCGAGAGATACCAGTACGTCACTTTGCCTGCAAGGGCCGCTTGTCCTCAGTACATTGCAGGCGGGCGGTCCTTAGGTGGTTAAAGGAACCCCGTAGAAAGAAAAGTGAAGTAACTAAGTTGGCACGACTCTTAGCTGCTGCCTGTTTGCTTTAGAAGAGAGATTCAAAGTTTTGAAGCCAGACAGCCAGAAGCTAGCCCTTTCAGAAGGAGCAGCAATGGCAGCCTACACTTTTCTCAGAGTACAGGTTTCTTTTACCTGCACAAACACAACAGCTTTTGCATCCAGGTTACAGCAGGGTTAAGGCCCATTCACACAGGCACACAGTCATACACTTTGAAAACACTAGCGTATCTTTGTGCCCAGGAGTGACACTTACTGCACACGTGAGGATGAGCCCTTTATTATTAATACAAGTTTACAGGAAAATCTATCTTTGTCATTACTGATTAGGTGGGTTACAAGCCAGAAGAACATAGGCAATGAGGTTGTCTGTGTAGAAGTGTCGAAAACAGAAAAGAACAGAATAAAAAGCAACTTAAACCCACTTTTGCAGCCAAAAAGGGATAACATCTACTTTATATCTGTTCCATGTTCAGATAGCATAGCTTAAAATATAAAAAAAAATGCAGCTTCATCCTTTTAGATGTTCTATTCTGGACCCTCCAGCAAGGAGAAATCCTACTAGTTTTCTTTGTTCCTGATGGGGCTAGAAAGCGGTGTTTGCCATATTTAACCCTGTCTGTACTGTGCATTATCAATTGTAAATGGACCTGAACACTGTACGTCCTAACAAAGGGTTAAATGTGTAGGGGCTGGGCTTCTTGCACTGCATATTAATGAGGACAGACTTAGGTGGTCATAGACGGTTCAAATCTCCACCAGTTTAGCGGAAACTAGCTGAGATTCGAACCATTAATGGGCAGGCTGAATGTACCAAGTTGATCGATCAATCAAATAATTCCAGGCATCTGAATGTTATATATATTTTTACATTGATCAAGGTTAGGCCAGGGTTTCTTTAACCACTTGCCAGCCGCCGCATGCCGATATACGTCGGTACAATGGCAGCAGTGGACAAGTGGGCGTACCTGTACGTCGCCTTTAACTGGCGGGGCTAAAGGGCATGCTCCCCCTACTTACAGCATAACCGTGCCCATGGGACTGGCGGACTCCATGTCTGCCGGAGCCACAGAACAGGGAAGTGCCTATGTAAACAAGGCATTTCCCCATTCTGCCTTGTGACATGACAGAGATCACGGCCATGCGTCTTGAAGCCCCCCCCCCACAGTTAGAATCACTCCCTAGGACACACTTAACCCCTTGATCGCCCCCTAGTGTTTAAGCCCTAGCAAAAAGTAAAAAATATTGCTTTTTTTTTTTCAAAATTGTCGCTCTTTTTTTGTTTATAGCGCAAAAAATAAAAACCGCAGGAGGTGATCAAATACCACCAAAAGACAGCTCTATTTGTGGGGAAAAAAGGACGTCAATTTTGTTTGGGTGCAACGTCGCACGACTGCGCAATTGTCAGTTAAAGCGACGCAGTGCCGAATTGCAAAAAGTGCTCCGGTCCGGCAGGGGATAAAATCTTCCAGCAGCGGTTAAAAAGTTCACTTGTATGGAGAAAAAAAAAAAAACAATTTTTTGCTGGAAAAATAAAAATGCATATTTTTTTTTTCACAGGAGCCTGCAGCGCATTCCATCCGCAGTCAGTGGATTGTGGGTGCAATGTCAGGCTCCTACTGACACCGCTCTGTGCAGGCTGTCAGTTTCAGAGCTGTAGGAAGTGTAAATGGATTACAAAGGCCCTCATCAGTGCCCTCGCCGTCCACTGGAGAACTACAAGCTGAAGCCGTCTGCTGCGGTGACAGACGGTGACAGACGGGACTTGCAATGTCTTCATTTTACAGATCCCTGTGAATAAATTGGCGTCACACAGCAGCGCCAAATTTTAAAATGTCACAGTGGATGCCTACTGTCACAAGGGAAGTGGTGTGTGTAGCACCAGGGCAACTGAAGAGTATACAGAGGCCAAGATGCCATCTTCCTTGGCTGCAAAGAATAGGAGAGCTTAATTCTAATTTTATTAAAAAAAAAATAAGTTAATTTAAATTAACAAAAAAAAAAAAAAACACACCTTTACTGATAAAACATGAGATCTTTGTCACACTGATTGTCATGCCAGCAGCACCATCCTGAAAATACAACTGTGGATGTCACTCCCTCACTGTTCAAATCGCTTCAGAATCTGGATTGTTAGTGAGGATAAACTAAACTTCAACAATTCTGAGGCTGGCAAGGCATTATTAAATTATTAGCATAATATACAGTGTATATAAAAAGTCTTGACAGCCCTGTTTTTTGCCAGGTATTTGAGGCGTAAAAATAAATTATTTAAAAAAAAAAAAAAAAAAAAAACACACACACACACACACACACACACACCACAACAGACCAAGATAAATCATTTCTGAATTTTCTCCACCTTTAGGACCTAAATTCTGTACAAGTCAATAAAAAAACAAAACTGAATCCAATTAGATATAGAGCCCTTTTACAAGAAGAGGAGGCAGAGATTCCCAAGGAAAGATGTGCAATGCTGACAGACGCCTAAGCCCAAAAGACAATGCTATCAAAAAATAAAAAAGGTGCTTCAAAATATTTTAAGGGTGTGTATATTTATGCAACTACACTATTGTAAGTTTATTGGTATTTCCCCCCCCCCCCCCCCTTAAAGGTTTCAGTTTATTTTAATTGATTTTTAAAACAGATTATAGGTCACAACAACCCACTAACAGCACAACACACACAAATGCTACAACCAGGAGGTAGGCTTTAACCTGGGCACGGTATATAGGTGTTCCTGTGTTTGTGCTATGAACGAGAGCTCTGGGTCTCGTACCAACGATTGGGACCTAGGACTCCCAGTCACCTGAACACCGATAGCCTCTCACCGACCATCACGTTGATCAGTCACTGTGCAGCCCAACCATGTGGGGTTTTTTTTCTTTTTTTCTCAATGAAGAGAGAAAAAAAAAAGTACATTGCATGAGAGAAAGAGAAAAATATATTATATATATATTATAGCTAGATCAATGTTTGATCTAGGTCAGGGTTAGTGTTATGCCCCGTACACACGGTCGGATTTTCCGACGGAAAATGTGCGACAGGACCTTGTTGTCGGAAATTCCGACCGTGTGTGGGTTCCATCACACATTTTCCATCGGAATTTCCGACACACAAAGTTTGAGAGCTTGCTATAAAATTTTCTAACAACAAAATCCGTTGTCGGAAATTCCGATCGTGTGTACACAAATCCGACGCACAAAGTGCCACGCATGCTCAGAATAAATTAAGAGAGACTAAAGCTATTGGCTATTGCCCCGTTTATAGACCCGACGTACGTGTATTACGTCACCGCATTCAGAACGATCAGATTTTCCGACAACTTTGTGTGACCGTGTGTATGCAAGACGTTTGAGCCAACATCCGTCGGAAAAAATTTGTGGATTTTGTTGTCGGAATGTCCAACCGTATGTACAGGGCATTAGTGTCAAAGGTCAAAGCCAGGGTCGGCATATTTTAGGTAGGATTTAAAAAAAAAAAAAAAAGCTGGTACATCTGTGCATGGTAGCCAATCAGCTTCAGCTTGTTCAAGTAATCTTGGACAAAAAATAAACCGGAAGCTGATAGTTTCTACGCAGAGCTGCACTATTTTTTCTGGGCCCTACTACAGATAACAACTAACATATATGTGATATCGCTGCAATCGTCAGGAGCAGGAGAATTTATTTAGGGTTGTTCTTTGGTGGTAAGGCCTCATGCAGACTGGGCATTATAGAAACGCCAGTAGCATTAGCTGTAGAATGCGTTTTGCAGCTTTTTTTGCAGTAGCGTTTTTCAGCGTTTGAATTTTTAGCAAAAACTATACTCCCACAAAAGCTTTTAACTTTTTTTAGGCTCCATGCCCACTGGACGCTAAAATAACGTTATAAAAATGCCAGTAGCTTTGCAGTGAGCTTTCAGCGTTTATTAAGATTTTTCCGTGTTATAGTTTTTTTTTTTTTCCTCAATGAATCAAAAATGTTAAATACTGGTGAGCCACGTTTGAGCGTTTGGCGTTTTTTGTGGTCAGAAAAACGACTCCTGAACGCGTTTTTTTTTTTTGGCGTTCAGAAAACAGCCCATAAACTCCACTGCTGATAAACATCCAAAAACGTCCATGTGTGCATTGACACATAGGATAACAGTGGGGAGTTTGAGCGGTTAAAAAAAAAAAAAACGCCCATTTATGAGCTTCAGTGTGCATGGAGCCTATGAGCTTAATTTTTTTTTTTTTTTACTATTTTGGACCAGTTTTCCTGTGATAAAAAAAAAAAAAAAAAAAAAAAAAAAAAAAGGTATAATCCATCTGGATGCACAAATTAGTCGCAATCATACGTACAGTTTTACTAACACATAACAGAGTTGTAAAATCAGGTCTGGGTTTTAAGGTTTGTTTTACCCTCTGGCATGAAGAGGTTGAAGGTGGAAAAAGAAAAATCAGAAGCGATTTATATTGGTCTGATTTTTTTGAAATCTCAAAAATCTGGCATTTTTACAGGGGTGTGCAGACTTGTTAACCCAAAGAGATAAAACCTCAGGAGGCATCCCAATTAATCAAATATTATTGGATTGTTTTTAATAAAATGATCAAATCATTTTGTGAACTCAAATACCCAGAGACCAGAATTGTGATAAAAGCTCTACATGGCTTCTAGAATAAATAAGGCTCCTGTGGTAATGATGTTGCAAAATTAAACAGAAATAAAAGTAAATGTATTCCAAGAGTACAGGAAGACACAAAGGACTCTTGTCGTGCCAAGGACTGCGGTTGGCTGGATACTTTGATCTCTATCCAGGGATTGATTACAATATGCTTTTTAAGATAATGCACAATTAGGAGCTCAAGATAGAGCTGTCAAAGTGGCAAAGGACAGGCTGGTCCCAGCTCCAAATATAATCAGCTCCCAACCTCTACCATAGTGGAAAATCCTGAACACAGTCTATGGAAAGATAAAAAAAGAAACAATGTAATGTGTAGTTAGAAGAAACAATCTTGCACCATGTTTTCCTTTTCAAGTGCTGTAAAGGAACCCCAGACTGTGTGATGTTCATGTTGAAGGCTAACAGTGCAGAACTGCAATGGTTGAAGGGAACGATTAGGTACAAGTTCAACCGAACTGTCAGTTAACCGCTTGCCGACCAGCCGCCGCAGTTATAATGCAGCAGGGTGACTCGGCTGCGCAAATCGTCATAGGTGTACGTCGGTCCCTTCAATGGCTATAGCATGCACATGCCCCCTTTCTCCCTCCAGAGAGGCAGAACGGGGATCTGTCAATGTAAACAAACAGAACCCAGTTTTTTTTTGTTTATAGCGCAAAAAAAATAAAAACTGCAGAGGTGATAAAATACCACCCAAAGAAAGCTCTATTTGTGGGGGAAAAAGGACATCAATTTTGTTTGGGAGCAACGTCGCACGACTGCGCAATTATCAGTTAAAGCGACGCAGTGCCGGATTGCAAAATATGGCCTGGTCATTAAGTGGGTAAATTCTTCTGGGGCTGAAGTGGATTATCAGCTAAATACATTCCTGGTGCTCCTCACTGCGTGATGCATGTCGCCCAAAAAGTAGCTCCTGAACTTTTTTGTGAGCGACATTTTTCACGAGAAGCGGGTTGCTGTGATTGCAGCACAATTTATTGCACAACAATCGAGGCAAACCTGCACCACGATTTTAGGTGTCATTCAAATGAATGCTATCTTAAATGTGAGCCCTGCGATTTGTCATTTACACATCAGTACTTTCAAATGGCAGCAAATCAGCCCGGGATTCAAAACGCTGAAGTGTGAAAGCGGCCTTAGTTCGCTGGATAGAGACAAGCACACACTATAGAGGGATAGGATTTGTTCACATTTCATGTCTGAGGTTTACATCCCCATGCAGGCAGTCCATAGATGTCTATTAGAACATGCAGCTGCACGGACACAGTCATTATGTTAAAATGTGACATCAGTGTGGGAGCGTGTCAGGGGTGTGTCTCTAGTAGAGATGGCTGAGCTGGAGAAGAGGGGTAGTGGGAGAACCCACAAGACCACTGAAAGAAGTGGATTCTTTCCTAAATGTACATTACCTATAAATGTTAGTACTTATTTATATAAAGTTGATCCAGGGAATATTCGATTGCCTCTGCTGTAGCAAACTGGTTAATGCTTTGCTGGGGTGTTTGCCTTCCTCTGGATCAACTGTGGGTATAGGATTGTTTATAAGGCCCCTTTCACACTGGGGCGGTAGGGGGCGTCGGCTGTAAAAATAAAAATATAGCGCTGTTTTACCGCGGTATTCGGCCGCTAGCGGTGCGGTTTTAACCCCCCGCTGGCAGCCGAAAAAGGGTAAAAACCCCTCGTATAGCGCGGCTATAGCCGCGGTATAGCCGCGCTGTCCCATTGATTTCAATGGGCAGGAGCGGTTTAGGAGCGGTGAATACACCGCTCCTTCACCGCTCCAAAGAAGCGGCTGACAGGAGATTTTTTCTTCTCCTGCCAGCGCACCGCTTCAGTGTGAAAGCCCTCGGGCTTTCACACTGAACAAACAGCGGAGGCTGTTTAGGGGCAGTTTGCAGGCGCTATTTTTAGCGCAATAACGCCTGCAAACCGCCCCAGTGTGAAAGGGGTCTAAGTTATTGTATGACTCACTATGTGTAAACCTCTGTGTGAAAGGGGTCTAAGTTATTGTATGACTCACTATGTGTAAACCTCTGTGTGAAAGGGGTCTAAGTTATTGTATGACTCACTATGTGTAAACCTCTGTGTGAAAGGGGTCTAAGTTATTGTATGACTCACTATGTGTAAACCTCTGTGTGAAAGGGGTCTAAGTTATTGTATGACTCACTATGTGTAAACCTCTGCTGCAATCAAGACAGACAATGCTGGACTCCGTTATCTAGTATTTTTTTTTTTATTTTGAGACAGGGACCAGTAGTACAAGTCCACATTATTGGAGCACACAATCCAATGACCTTTTAAAATAAGTTTTCATACTAAACAGTTATGGGTTTGTGTGTTGATTCCTTGTATAGAAGAACTATTAAATGTATTACAAAACATTGCAAAACCTGGCAGAATCCTTCAGAACAAAGTTTTACAGATAATTTAAAACATGAAATTCTCCAAAAAAAAAAAAAAGATCTCTTACTAAAACACTATGTGAATCCCATCTAATTAGGACACCCCCCTCTTCCAATTTAATGGTCTTCCTTTGTACACAGCGTTTTAATTGTGGTTGTGCGAAGTATGCAGCAATTGAATCTATTCGTAGAGGAGAAAATAAATTTAAAGTGTCCAAAATAACTTTTTTTTTATGCATAAGTGGTACTAACAGGGATATATAAAAAAAGGCCTACAAGACAGCCATAAATAACTGCAGTAGCAGTGTTACTTCAGGGCCCACTAAATCATGTCTATAGTACTTCCTGTCCATTAAAAGCCTGGACACAAACACTAAGATTTGTTAAAGTAAAATTAAAGGCCAAACTTTTTATTTTGAATAGAGTTAAGAGGGTTCTAACCCATCAGGATTTTTTTTTCAACTATCTGTATGCCATTAGGGAGATTTCCTTTCACTTCCTGTTCCATAGCCAAAACAGGAAGCAAGAGAAAATTCCTGCGAAGTGAGGGGATCCCTGGTTGTCACCAGAACTAGTGCCCCTGGCTATTCTGGTTCTGGTGACAACTCAATATGTCGGATTTTCTTTTCACTTATACTGATAACCATAAATAAGATAAATAGAGCTGGTGAATCCCCCCAATGGGGCGCAGAGAGTAATATATATAAAAAAAAAAAAAAAAATCCTAACTCTTTACCTCTATCCAAAACAAAAAAAAACCAGATGAACCAATGACAATAGGAATCTATCCAACTACCACTATAGATTAGTTATTGTAGGCTGTAGGTTGGGAGGGAGAACATTCAGTACTTCTTCCAAATCTAATCAATAATAAAGCTTTGAAGAATGTCAGGAAAAAAAAAAAGGTGAAAAAACAAAGACTGGACGAGGTGGAGATGGTGATGTCACCTCCCCACCTCATTCAATCAGAGAAAGCCTTGCATTTAGTGAGAAAAACTTATTGGGCTCTATGAAGACACCCATGGATGCTGGAAAGGGTCAGATGATCAGCAAGCAGATTTTGAAGTACTAGATTTGTGGCAATATTCATGAATGCATCTGATGACGGGACACTCAGACATAATACAAATGTGCAATCCAACACTTCAAAAACGTAATGTACTGTCAAAACTAGCCAAAGCAATCAACAGACAAACTCAACTGTACTAAGTATTATGCATCCGTTAGACCCCTTTCACACCAAGGCAGTTTTCAGGCGCTTTGGGGTAAAAATAGCGCCTGAAAAAACAGCTCCCCTGCAGTATCAGTGTGAAAACCCGAGTGCTTTCACACTGAGGCGATGAGCTGGCAGGACGTTTAAAAAAAAAAAAAAAAAAAAAAAAAAAAAAACCCTCCTGCAACAGCATCTCTGAAGCGTTGTATACACATTGAAATGAATGGGCAGCGCCACCGAACCGCATTGCAGGTCTTTTTAACTGTTTTTCGGCCACTAGCGGGGGTTAAAAGCGTCCTACTAGCAGCCGAAAACCTCAGCAAAATAGCTTTGCCGCTGATGCCGCAGTGTCAAAGGGGTCTAAAGTGATACTAAACACACACCATTTAATTTTCATTGTCCCTTCTCTTTCTGTATGATGGCACTAAATTGTTAACCACTTCCAGCCCACAGACGTCATATGACGTCCTGGGCTTTGAGCAGGTATATCTGAATGATGCCTGTAGTTACAGACATCATTCAGATATTGCCGGTTTCAGCCGGCGAATCTCTACACCATAGGAACAATCATAGCGGCCGTTCCGCCGCTTGATAGTTCCTATGGGAGGCGAGAGGGGACGTCCCCCCCCTCCCGCCGCCCTCCGGTGCTTGCTCCGACTCACCGTTACGATCGGTGAGGCGGAGAGCGGATCCGCCGGCGCCGGATGTAGATCGTAGAGATTTCCGGCGGACCAGATGGTCCCCGGAGTCTCTATGATCGTCGGAGGCCGGGCGCGATGTTATGACGCCACGCCCGGCCTCTCCATTCAAAAAAACGGCGCCGCTTCGGCTGGGAAGCGGCGATCGTTTTATTTATTTTTTTTAATTTCAGGCTTCCCAGCCTAGTGGTGAGATATGGGGTCTTATTGACCCCATATCTCACTATTAAGAGCACCTGACATGTCATATTGCTATTACAAGGGATGTTTACATTCCTTGTAATAGGAATAAAAGCGATCAATTTTTTTTTTTTTTCAAAAAAAGTGTTAAAATTAAAAAATAAAATAATATTTTTAAAGCGCCGCTGTCCCCGTGTGCTCGCACGCAGAAGCGAACGCATACGTAAGTCCCGCCCACATATGAAAACGGTGTTCAAACCATACATGTGAGGTATCGCCGCAAACGTTGGAGCGAGAGCAATAATTTTGGCCCTAGACCTCCTCTGTAACTCAAAACATGTAACCAGTAAAAAAAATTATAAGCGTTGCCTATGGTGTTCAAACCATACATGTGAGGTATCGCCGCAAACGTTGGAGCGAGAGCAATAATTTTGGCCCTAGACCTCCTCTGTAACTCAAAACATGTAACCAGTAAAAAAAATTATAAGCGTTGCCTATGGGGATTTTTAAGTACCGAACATTGGCGCCATTCCACGAGCGTGTGCAATTTTGAAGTGTGACATGTTAGGTATCTATTTACTTGGCGTAACTTCATCTTTCACAAAATGCAAAAACATTGGGCTAACTTTACTGTTTTGTTTTTTTTTTTAAAACACAAAACAGTTTTTTCCCCCCCCAAAAAAACGCGTTCGAAAAATTCCTGCGCAAATACTGTGTGAGATAAAAAGTTGCAACAACCGCCATTGTATTCTCTAGGGTCTTTGCTAAAAAAAACATATATAATGTTTGGGGGTTCTATGTAATTTTCTAGCAAAAAAATGATGATTTTTACATGTAGGAGCAAAGTGTCAGAATTGGCCCGGTATTGAAGTGGTTAAATATAAATATATATATCTTAAGGACTGAGCCGCTTTCTGAGATTTGGTGTTTAAGTTAAAAACTGTTTTTTGCTAGAAAATTACTTAGAACCTTAGAACCCCAAACATCTATCTATCTTTTTTTTTTTTTTCTAACACCCTTGAGAATAAAATGTCGGTCGTTCCAATACTTTGTCACACCGTATTTGCACAGCGGTCTTACAAGCGCACTTTTTTTGGGAAAAATACACTTTTTTGAATTAAAAAACAAACAATAAAGTTTGCCCCCCCCTTTTTTTTTTTTTTAAATAGTGTGAAAGATAATGTTACGCCGGGTAAATTGATACCCAACATGTCACGCTTCAAAATTGCGACCGCTCGTGGAATGGCGGCAAACTTTTACCCTTAAAAATCTCCATAGGTGACGTTTAAAAAAAAAAAAATCTACAGGTTGCATGTTTTGAGTTACAGAGGAGGTCTATGGCTAGAATTATCGCTCTCACTCTACCGATTGCGCCGATACCTCACGTGTGGTTTGAACACTATTTTCATATGCGGGCGCTACTCACATATGCGTTCGCTTCTGCACGCGAGCTTGGCGGGACGGGGCGCGTTTAAAAAGAAAAAAAAAAAAAAAGTTTTTGTAAACATCCCTTGTAATAGAAAAAAGCATGACAGGACCTCTTAAATATGAGATCTGGAGTCAAAAAGACCTCAGATATCATATCTACACTAAAATGCAATAAAAAAAAAATGAAATGTCATTTTAAATAAATAAAATGTTGCTTTAAGAGCTATGGGCGGAAGTGATGTTTTGATGTCACTTCCACCCTGCAATGATATGGAGACGGGTGGGGGCCATCTTCCCCTCACTCCTCTCCATACCAAGCCAGGGAGAGGACTCAATCGCCTACACCGTTATCAACGGCTCCGGTAAGCGGCGGAGGGCACCTGAGAGCAGCGGGAGGGCCCCTCTCCCGCCACCGATAAAAGTGATCTCGCAAAAAATTCGCCAGAGACCACTTTTATCTGAAACCCGACCGCTCACTGAAGAAGAGTATACTGGGGTTATGTTAGCTAGCTACTGCCATAACAACAATATCCCTCTTCAAAGTGCTGACGTATATCGGCGTGAGCCGGTCCGGAAGTGGTTAATATTTGCAAACAAAATGAAGAAGGTTTCCCATTTAGAAAGCGGTCAGGTTAGTAAAGCAGCGATAACAGAACTGATTCAATCATACAGATTTAAAAAAAAAAAAAAAAAAAAAAAGGGATAAGGGAATATTCCTGAACTTTGTTTTATCTCATGGTTACTGTGAAATTGTGTGAATGCATCAATGCAGTGCATGTTACCTCGGCATGCAAAACTTGGATTCGTTGAATGAGTTTACCAAAGATGTAACTATTGCAGAATATAATGCCTCAAGCTACACAATTTAATTTATTCAGCATGAAATTAAGCATTTTATTAAAATAGATTTGATTAAATAAAAATCATTTTTTTAAATCATTGATTTTTATTCCCCCTGGCTGCTGGTCACATGTTCAAAATAAAGAAACAGCCTTTTACAGCGTAAAAATGAATATGAAAACTATTTTAAGTTGTCATACAAATATACAGTATATTTGAAATCAAATCTTTACTATTTTATTAGTTTGGTAATAACATGGTGAGGGCAGATTTCTGCCAGTCAGGCTGTGTCTGGAACACAGACATCCCACCAGTCATCCGGGTTTTTCGTGTTGAATGGCGACATGAGGATAACCTAAGGGAGCCTGGAGATTTACCCCCCATAGGAACACCGGGAGCGTCAGCAAGCTAAAAGGCCTTGGCTAGGCTAAAGCCACTTGCCCTTTTATGCTTGCCATCTGGTAAGCAGGCTCTACTACTAGGGTGGATTGTCACTACTGCTTAGAAGTGCACGGTGGTGGTGTTTTCACTTTGAAATAAGGACTTGGAGAAATCCCCTTGATGTCATTTATATGAACTTTTAATAATTTTAGCGCAGCTTTTTACAGGACTCTAGATTTTGGTGTGATCGCACTATATGCTGCTGCTTATATGTTTTTGTGTTAGCGCGGTTCTTCCTATTTTACAGGCTGTGTCACATCCCTCTAGCTTGTGTCTTAGAATAAGAGGAAGATGAAGCCACCATCAATCTACATGTAATATCCTACCCCTTTTGTGTTTAGCTGGTTAGTGGGCATGGAGGAGGAGGAGGAGGGAGTGGGTTGTCATTTACCACTGTGTATACACCCACGTGTGACTCTATAGTCATATAGGCTGCTCAGATGTGATAGGGAGGAAATGCTCAGCAAAGAAACTCACTGAAAACGGAGCATGTGCAGAGTTGCCAACACAGCTGAACTGGGGACATGGCCAGAAGGGGGAGATAGAGAGCAGCAGAATCAACCAGGTTCTTGTTGAACCAGCTGATATTTAGGCTGTATATACCCAAGCATAGAGGACAGAAACAAATAATTTAGGAGGAGGTTAT
Organism: Aquarana catesbeiana; assembly: GCF_042186555.1. Classification (NCBI taxonomy): domain Eukaryota; kingdom Metazoa; phylum Chordata; class Amphibia; order Anura; family Ranidae; genus Aquarana; species Aquarana catesbeiana. Next base: position 379,403,776 of record NC_133326.1, on the reverse strand, counting down.
TGACTAAATTTGTACCCGCCACTGTCAGAATACAATCATCAGCTGACTGTCTGGAGCCGCTGATCGATAGAAAATTTGCCAACATGTCCCTTCAACAGAAGTTGATTAAGCAATTGGAAGGGAGAAAGAGTCATCAAGAGAACCTGGCACTTTTACCCGAATAGACAAAAAGTGACAGGTGTACTTTAAAGCGGAAGTAAACCCATCCATAAAACTGTTTCATTTACGGCACGTGCCGGAAATGTAACACTCCCATTGGTTGTGCTCTCAACCAAACTGTCAAGCCATCCAATGGCTGGTGTCATAACTGATCACATGTGCAGCATCATGGCAGTTGTAGATTAAACAGAGGCAAAGATGGCAGCTTCTTTGGCTGAAAACGATAGGAGAGTTTACTTACACTTTAAAGCAAACAAATGAGGATAAAACTTTGGGAGCTTTTGACAAGTCCTTAAAAAGGTGCAGGCTCCCGACTGTCTTCTGGATCCTGGGTCTTCATTACCTAGTGAGCTGCTGACCTGGAACAAGCATGGAGGAAGGAGGCAGAAAGTTTTCACAAACTTGTTTAGTAATGAAGCCAAGATGAACATGACAGCTCTGGGAGCTGCAGCAACAAAACCAAGTCAGCAATGGTGGCCCCCATATTTCTCTCGTCACAGGTTCTTTAGCCTTGTCAGTAAAATGCTACACAGCATTTAAAGGGTTAGTTCTCCTCTACAGAAAAAGAAAACAGCAGACACCCTACCCCACCCGGTCCTCGCTGTTAGCAACCCCGCAGCCCCTACAGCGATCCACTCTTCTCCATGCAGCACTTCCAGGGCAGATCAGATCAATTCACTGGAACTGTGCTTACCAATCAGAATGGATCTGGTCCATCCTGGAAGCATTGCCCAAAGAAGAGGATAAAGAGCACGGTTTACAAATCCCTTTTCAAACGGGTGGATCGGCTGTGGGGTGCTGCCAGCTCAGCAACCGCCGGAGTTTAGTAGTGGCAATGGGGGGTGTACGGCATTAGTTCACCTTTACATTTTTTTCGGTAAAAGTGAGCTGACACTTTAACAAAAGAACTGAATGCTTATCTAAAATTCAAGTAGTCTTAAAGTGACGCAATCCCTAAGGGCCATACACACAGTTCGAATTTCGGGTGGCATCGACCCATGTGTATGGCAGCCAGGCCGGCTTCTGTTGAAGGGGTAGGACCAGAAAAGATCTGCCGATCGGCATCCGATCAGTGTTCTTAGCCATGACCTGTGTGTTGTGGTGGAAGGCCGTCCTCCTGTCAGAACACAACAGCTCAGCGGGGGGAGATCGTGTTGTTCTAACACTGGATAGTTACTACAGCAGTGCCTCCCGAGCTTTTCAGTTTTTTTGCGTTCCACCTGCTGGGTTAAACAAAAAAAATATACATAGTGTGTACCCGGCTTTAGGCTGGCCATACATTAAATTATACAATCTGCTTGTACAATTTTCCTTTAGAGATCTTTGACAGCTCAGTCACTGTGCTTGGAGCACACTCAGGACAGAATGCTCTGCTGACCATGGACACGTGTGGCATGTGTGCGTTAAAGACCACCCTCTTTGCAAATGTATATACACCTTACGTGAAGGTTAGAAGCCCTGTAAAACTATTTTTAATTAAATTACTGTTTTTTTTTCTGTTTCCTTGTAACATCCTCTAAACTCTCAAACATTTCTTCCTCCCCTTCACTTTCGTTTAGAACGAGCAGAACAAGTCAGTCATGTGCTCATGGTCATGCTCTGTGAAATCCACAAATACATGAGCTGCATTAGCCATTTATTGAAGTGATACCATGGTTTGTCTTGGAGGCTGCAACTGGATTATAGACTACACATATACTCAGGCCAATTACCCTACCAGCATGTCTTTAGAATGTCTGAGGAAACACAGGAACATGGAGAACATGCACACCCCAAGCAGACAGTGCCCTGGCCAAGACTCAAACCAAGGACCCCAAGGGTCCGTTCACACCAGGCTTATTGCTTTATAACCCAGTGGCTGGTGTTTGGCGCAGTCTGTTGGGAATCACTGCTTTGTACAGCACGTCCCCCTCCCCCCCCCCCCCCTTTTTTTTTTTTTTTTTTTTTTTTTTTTTTAAACTTTACTTAAATGTCACACAGACTTTTCATAAAAGTTCCATTGCCTGCTGTGCGGTGCCTTACGCATCGGAAGAAAAAAAAAAAAAAAAAGTAGCGCACGCACTAGTCTTCTTCAGCGCACTGTGCCCGCACACCACCGCAAGGCTGCGGTAGGACTGTGCTGGAATAACCGCCCAGTGCAGTCCCACCACATCTGATGTGAATGAAGCCCAATGCTGCAAGGCATAAGTACTAATAATCACTAAGCCATGGGGCTGACCCCCATTATCTTCATTTGCTTCTACTTCCCATACTCTAGATTTGTGAACTAGAAATACCAGAGGCTTTACTTTAGCAAAGAATGTGTTAATTTGTCATGCCCCTGTACCAGCACAGAGGAGATGGCAAACATAGATAGCAGGAGATGAAAAGATTTCCACTTTTATTGGAATTCCAGCTCCTGGAGTACATTGTGTAACACACTATACTTAGTAAAAGAACTTCTATGAACAAAGCCCAGCCTGGAAGATACAAACGCAAGAACCAGAGGTGCTGTCAAACAGCTGGGCGGCACAAGTGGCATCACAGGGGAGGAAGGTCACTGTCACTTGGCTAGAGGCTTATCTGTCACATGCAAATCACTATGTAACTTCTACACTGCTGTACAAGACACATTCTACTTACAAAAAGCTGCAAATTAAACTTTACACAGTATATTCTGAAGATCCTTTCTAAGCTAGCGAGTTTATCAGTAACTTATTTGGCTATTGCAACAGCACATTTAAGGGTAACCTAGTCCGGAAAGACCTGCAACATGGGATTGCTTTAGCACTTTTATAGGTTACCAAGTCAGGAGACCTACAGTAGATCGTGGCGTTGCTATGGAAAGAACACATTTAAGAGTCATCAAGTCAGGAGCCTCCATATCATGATACGGCATGGCTATAGAACATTTAAGGGCTACCAAGTCAAGGGTCCTATATCATGGCTCTGCAAAAGTACATTTAGGGGTCACCAAGTCAGGAGACCCATATCGTGGTACTGCAATAGTAAATTTGGAGCTCAAGTCAGGGGCCCTATATCATGACATAGCATAAGCACATTTAAGGATCATGACTTGGTATAGCACTACTAAGTCAAAGAGCGCTAAATCATGACATAACATCGCAATAGCACATTGAACAAAGTCAGGACCCCTATATCAGGACAGGACATGACATGACACTGCAAGAGTCAGGGGCCCTAAATCATGACATGGTATTACAATAGCACCTGGAAGAGTCATCAAGTCAGGGGCCCTATATCATGACATGGCATTGCAATAGCACACTGAAGGGTCATGAAGTCAGAAGACCTTTAGAATTTCATAGTATGTCAGAAGCATACGTAAGAGTCACCAAGTCCCAGTCAGGGGTCCTATTTCAAGACATTGCAATACAATAGCACACTAAAGGGTCATAGAGTCAGGAGACCTATATCATGGTATGGCAAAAACATATATAAGTCATCAAGTCAGGGGCCCTATATTATGACATGGTAATGCTGTAGCACATTTAAGGGACATCAAGTCAGGATACCCATATCATAACATGGCATTGCAATAGCACATTGAGGCCAGGTTCACACATACGCAAATTGGATGTGGGTTTCTCTGCATCCAATTCGCATAACAGGAGATTGTGACCGGCTCTCTATAGAGCCAGTTCACATATCTCCACAGCGGCTCCGGTGCGAATTGCACAGGAGCCCTGTGCATCTTTTGGTCTGTTTCAGGTAAAAATTTAGCCTGAAAATCGGTCCTGAAACGGTGAAGGGAGACGCACTGGACTCCTGCTGTGAGCCGCTGCATGTTCCAGTGTGAACCCAGGTCATGAAGTCAGAGGCCCTATATCGTGACATGGTAATAGATAGGGGGGAAGTCAGGGGCCCTATATCGTGACATGGTAATAACACAGTGTGAAGTCAGGGGCCCTATATCGTGACATGGTAATAACACAGTGTGAAGTCAGGGGCCCTATATCGTGACATGGTAATAACACAGTGTGAAGTCAGGGGCCCTATATCGTGACATGGTAATAACACAGTGTGAAGTCAGGGGCCCTATATCGTGACATGGTAATAACACAGTGTGAAGTCAGGGGCCCTATATCGTGACATGGTAATAACACAGTGTGAAGTCAGGGGCCCTATATCGTGACATGGTAATAACACAGTGTGAAGCCAGGGGCCCTATATCGTGACATGGTAATAACACAGTGTGAAGCCAGGGGTCCTATATCGTGACATGGTAATAACACAGTGTGAAGCCAGGGGCCCTATATCGTGACATGGTAATAGCACAGTGTGAAGTCAGGGGACCTATATCGTGACATGGTAATAGCACAGTGTGCAGTCAGGGGACCTATATCGTGACATGGTAATAGCACAGTGTGCAGTCAGGGGACCTATATCGTGACATGGTAATAGCACAGTGTGCAGTCAGGGGCCCTATATCGTGACATGGTAATAGCACAGTGGTGTACAGTCAGGGGACCTATATCGTGACATGGTAATAGCACAGTGTGCAGTCAGGGGACCTATATCGTGACATGGTAATAGCACAGTGTGCAGTCAGGGGACCTATATCGTGACATGGTAATAGCACAGTGTGCAGTCAGGGGACCTATATCGTGACATGGTAATAGCACAGTGTGCAGTCAGGGGACCTATATCGTGACATGGTAATAGCACAGTGTGCAGTCAGGGGACCTATATCGTGACATGGTAATAGCACAGTGTGCAGTCAGGGGACCTATATCGTGACATGGTAATAGCACAGTGTGCAGTCAGGGGACCTATATCGTGACATGGTAATAGCACAGTGTGCAGTCAGGGGACCTATATCGTGACATGGTAATAGCACAGTGTGCAGTCAGGGGCCCTATATCGTGACATGGTAATAGCACAGTGGTGTGCAGTCAGGGGACCTATGTGACATGGTAATAGCACAGTGTACAGTCAGGGGACCTATATCGTGACATGGTAATAGCACAGTGTGCAGTCAGGGGCCCTATATCATGACATGGTAATAGCACAGTGTGCAGTCAGGGGACCTATGTGACATGGTAATAGCACAGTGTGCAGTCAGGGGACCTATGTGACATGGTAATAGCACAGTGTGCAGTCAGGGGACCTATGTGACATGGTAATAGCACAGTGTGCAGTCAGGGGACCTATGTGACATGGTAATAGCACAGTGTGCAGTCAGGGGACCTATGTGACATGGTAATAGCACAGTGTGCAGTCAGGGGACCTATATCGTGACATGGTAATAGCACAGTGTGCAGTCAGGGGACCTATATCGTGACATGGTAATAGCACAGTGTGCAGTCAGGGGACCTATATCGTGACATGGTAATAGCACAGTGTGCAGTCAGGGGACCTATATCGTGACATGGTAATAGCACAGTGTGCAGTCAGGGGACCTATATCGTGACATGGTAATAGCACAGTGTGCAGTCAGGGGACCTATATCGTGACATGGTAATAGCACAGTGTGCAGTCAGGGGACCTATATCGTGACATGGTAATAGCACAGTGTGCAGTCAGGGGACCTATATCGTGACATGGTAATAGCACAGTGTGCAGTCAGGGGACCTATATCGTGACATGGTAATAGCACAGTGTGCAGTCAGGGGACCTATATCGTGACATGGGAATAGCACAGTGTGCAGTCAGGGGACCTATATCGTGACATGGGAATAGCACAGTGTGCAGTCAGGGGACCTATATCGTGACATGGGAATAGCACAGTGTGCAGTCAGGGGACCTATATCGTGACATGGGAATAGCACAGTGTGCAGTCAGGGGACCTATGCGACATGGTAATAGCACAGTGTGCAGTCAGGGGACCTATGTGACATGGTAACAGCACAGTGTGCAGTCAGGGGACCTATGTGACATGGTAATAGCACAGTGTACAGTCAGGGGACCTATATCGTGACATGGTAATAGCACAGTGTGAAGTCAGGGCCCTATACCAATGATAGGACTGGGTTCCCCTTGCCTTGAAGTTGGTGTCGGTGATATGAGCCCCCAGTAGTGGTGGGTAGTGGGCCCCTGAAGTTACAGATCTATATAAAGTGGTGATGCCCCTATAGCAGAGCTTAGAGCTGGGTGTAGGATGGCAGAGAGAAGTTGTACTATGATGAAAAGTTTGCCATGTGTGCCGGGTATCTCTCCGGAGTGCCCATACACATCCGGGGCCCGTGTCCCCCCACATTCCCCCGTCATCACTCACAATGCTCCGCTCCACATCAGTCGCTGCCATGGTGTCTCGGCAAGGCTCAGTCCCCGGCACGGTGTCCCCGGCTGCTGTGTTCTTGTGAATTGATGCAATCCCAGCTCATAGATCTCAATGGGATCCAATATGGCCACTGGACTTCCTGGAAACTCCCATCTGCATCAGTGAGTCCTATCACCTCCCACCTAGGTCCGGACTGAGCGCCCTATACACCCGGCTCCGTACAGCTCCCAGTATACACAGCACAGTCCGCTCCCAGCACACAACTACATACACACCGGGCGGCCACTGATCACAGCGCCCCGAATCTCCGGCCTGGCCCCGCCCTCCCGCTGCGGAGCATGCTGGGAACTGTAGTCCGGAGCCCCGCTACAAAGGTGATGCTGTCACTGCTTTCTGTACACAGCACCTAGGCGGAACCAAAGGGATCGCACACCCGAGGGATAACCCGCCACAAAACACTGATAATAAGGGCTCAAAGAAACCGGCAGCGCGCCGCTCGTTAATATCGATGTTTGTATTCAAATTGTACAGAACCAAAGGAAGCCCTGGGCCTCTGCCGCCCTCTACTGGACGGCTGAGGGTATTACAACAATCACAATTCTACAGCTAAACCTCATTCACTCAATAACATAAAGTGTTACTAAAGGAAAAAGCTTTTTTTTTTGCTGTTGTTTTGGACAGAGTGTAGATGGATAAGAACACACGTCAGTTTTTGTCACTGTCTGTTCCCCCTTTAGGCTAGGTTCACACATGTGCGGCCGCGGGTTCGTGTCTGGGGTCCGGAGCGTTCCTGTACACCGCTTCAGGTGTGATTTAGCCTAAAGTCACACTTGAATTTTGAAAAAAACACAATTTTTATTTTACTTTTAGCTATAATACATATCCAAAAAAAAAAAAAAAAACGCATTTATTCATCAGTTTAGGCCAATATATATTCTAAATCGCAATAGACGTATATTGATTGGTTTGCACAAACGTTATTGCGTTTACAAACTATGGGATAGATTTAGGGACTTTTATTTTTTCTTATTGTTTTTACTAGTAATGGTGGCGGTCTGCGACTTTTAGTGGGACTGTGACATTGCAGCGGACAAATCTGACCCCAAATGACACTTTTTGGGGACCAGTGCTATGAAAATTAACTGATCAATGTAAAAATGACACTGGCAGGGAAGGGGTTAACACTAGGGGCTGATCATGGGGTTAAGTGTGTTCCCTAGGTGTATTCTAAATGTGGGGGGGCAGACTTCCAGGGACATGACAGAGATCACTGAGAACAGTAGATCTCTGACATGTCCCCTGTCAGAACGGGGATTTGCCTTGTTTACAAAGGCAGATCCGCGTTCTGCCTCTGTATTAGGCGATCGCAGGTCGCCGGCAGACATCAAGTCCGCCCAACCCGCGGGCACGCAGGAGCGAGAGTGTGCCGCCAGGGGCGCGCACCCGCCCGCAACTGCGCCTGCGTGAGCCACTGTACAAGTACAGCAATTCACACAGGAGAGCCGACCTGTCGCAGTATTTCTGGCTAGTGGTTAATTAAAATGCCCCCATAAAATTGCACTTATAAGAAGTAAAATAAAAAACAGCATTTCTTAATATCTCGCTCGTGAGATCACTACAACACTCAGCCTCTCTGTGATCACATAACGATTCAGGGCTGGGCTCCTGGAGGGCACGCGCACCGGGTGCCCAGTGACACGGCGGGCACGCGCGATCACCGTCAGCGGCGCGCGCACGCCCCCCGGTGGCCCGGGAAAGCGAGGCCGTCATATGACGCCCACCCACAACGAGAGCTGCGCCGCCTGGCCGGCAATTGACAGCCGGCGGTCAGCAAGCAGTTAAACCCCTTATATTTCAGCAAAGCCCCCGAACGGGGCTCCTAAAAAGTATGTAAAAAAATAATAGAAAAATACAATTATAAAAAAATAATAAAAATAAAAACTACTGACACCATCCACTGCCTTACTGACACCAATCTCTGCCCTACTGACACCATCCAATGTACAGTAGATGGAGTGATGAAGAGAAGGAGGACTGTTCACATAGCTTAAACAAACTTGCTGGGGCAAGAACTAATGTAGGTATACCTGCTTTATATGTTCCCTACATTAAAATAGCATTTAACCCTTGTAGTGCAGGGAGTGCCACTGCAGGGGTTACACTAGCAGAAGCCCTCTGAAAACTGACCTGTGGTGAATCACCTTCTATTTCAACCCCTAAAATCCTCACTCATTATGTCGCCTTCTCACCACCTGTTTTAACCCCTAAACAAAGCCCACATTACCACACCACAAACGTATGCATTGTACAGAGTTGAAGCATGGCCTCATTTGCTTTAAAGAGTTGCACTTGAAGGTTGGTACTATCCTCCAAATATCACAGGGGGGTCATTTTTGCATGTGCATACTTCTGTACGGCTACCTTTACAGCTTTTTTTTTTAGTACATTGTGCATTTACAGGTGCCAACATCGACCCGCCAGACATTACGGCGTTACAATACAATAATTATGTAAGACCAGACATTGTAAACAGAAATAACGGACTTCAGGGCAACATCTAACACAATGCAGCTGACAGGCCAGACAGCATGTACAGGCCCAATAGAATACTCAAAGAGTAACAACCTGGATCATCTTGATCAAAATATCACAATTGATGGGCATTGTTGTACCCACTGACCGGCTGTCCTACTCTAGGACATTACAATAAACATGAGCTAATCCACACAATGCGTTATTTTCCCAAGTTGAACTGACATAACTTAACAAAAACAAGAGGGATCAGAAAAGAAGAGAGGACAAAAAGCGGTACAACAAAAAGGGACAGGAGACAAGTTGTTGGGGGACATTAGAATCAAAGGTGGGCTAGAGGGGTGGGAAGACACTGCTCCATCTGCACCCATCCCCTCCCCCTCAGTGGGCGGGGGGCGAGGCGTCGACTGAGGACCATGGCGCGCCACCATGCATTGGGCTCTACTGTTCTAATAGAAGAAAACATTGGTATACTGAGGCGTGCAAGTAAAGGCTGTCCATGGCAACCAGGTATCTCTAAATTGATCCTCTCTTCAATGAAGGGACGCTGGTAAGCTCTCCATTGTTCTGGTTTTGTCTAGTCTGGCAAACCAGCGTTTTAAAGAAGACGGTGAGGTAGTGAGCTTCCAGAAGTCAGAGATTCAACCCTGGGCAGCTTTACCTTTAAAGCTAAAGGGGGGGGGGGGTGGCAGTAAAAATGCAGTTCAACTTTTTACCACTCCCCAACCACAATGGTAGATTGGTGAGACATTGTGGACTGCCATCCTTAAAAACCATAGTTCTTGTCAATTTCCAGTTTAATGAGTGGAGGGGTTTTAAGACTTGTCAAATAGGAGTAAGGGGGGGGGGGGGACCCGGAGGGGTGGGTATAAGTGACAAGAAAGGGGTGAACAAAAGGGGGGGTGTAAGAAGGGATTAATTAAAGGGTCAAGGATGGAGGTGTTGGTGTAGTAATTTTCTGTCCTCAGCCTGAGATTATGTCTTCTGCTGTGAACTGGAACTCATGCCAGTAACAGATTTTCCAAAAATGTTCTTACTGGTGTAGAGAGGAGGTTATGTCCTCCGATCTCTGGATCTCATTACTTTTTAGGTACGGGCTTCTGTACATTAGCTGCTAGGAATATATTGGGGGCACAGGGGATAGAGAAAGAAGGTAGAAAAATAGATCTTATGTGGGTCTTTTTTATTTGGATATTTCTTTTAGAAAGTTACTGTATCTTTGCTAATTTGGTGTTGCAATAATGTTACTGTTTACTCTATTTTTGGTTGCATCCTCATAAGTACATTTGTTTTTATGGTTGTCAAGGAATAACAAATACACACTTCTAGAATGACTACTGTTAGAATTGTCACAAATTTGTTAATGTTTCTTGTATATGTAGAAATTGCAGCAACTACTCCACTATTGTATCCAGGTCCTGACTCCTGAGAGCTCACTTTTGCTGTTTATGCCTGTTTATCCTTAACTCAGACATCCTGAATCGCCTATTCAAGGGGAACTGGGACTCAATTTCTCTTTCTCTCTCGAAACAGAAGAGAAAAAGAAAAAAACAGAAGAAAAAAAATCTAAATCATATCTTTATTTGGCGTGACCACCCTTTGGGTCCAAACTTTTATCAGTTCTTTTAGGTACACTTGTACACAAAGGAACGCAGCAGGTAGGTTGTTCTAAACATCTGGGAGAACTAAGCACAGATCTTCTGTGGATGTATGCTGCCTCAAATCCTTCTGTCTTTTCATGTAATCCCAGACAGGACCGATGATGTTGAGATCAGGGCTGTGTGAGGGCTTAAAAACCATCACTTCCAGGACTCCTTGTTCTTCTGTGGTGGTGGATGACACTGGATGAGGTGGGGTGTTGTACATCACTTGGAGCATATTTGATGTAGAAGAAGTGCACTTGGGAATATATCTTGAACGAACATATTGAACACATTGATTGTGAAATGTGATCAAGATATATTTGAAAAGGACTCATTTATGCACATTGAAGGACATGCTGCAGGGCTTTTTTTCTCAGAAAACACAAGAACTCAACCACGGCCCCTCAAAACCCCCTCCCCACCACATACACACACCCTCCAAACCGCATCAAATAGAGGGTGTGGTCAAATTTCACTAACAGTGGAAGGGTCTTAAAGGGGCATTAAATACCAGGCGTGCATTATGTACAGAGTGAAGAGTTCAGGGGTGCGCTGCATACAGAGTGCAGAGTTCAGCCTTCTTCCACAGCTGCTTACCTCTGAATCCTCCATCTACTTCTTACTTTCACCCCAGAGCTCTGACCTCTTCATTCAACCCCCCCCCCACCACTGCCCCCAAGAGACAAGCTGTTATTTGTAGAAACCGAAGCCAGACTTCTGTCCTTACAAGTAATAGTGGTGAGCAGAGAACAGAGGGCCTGAGCCAGAGGTGGTTGCAGAGAGAAATTGGTAATGGGACTTTGAATGAGGCGTGTCACAAATGAAAAAGTAACAATGTAAATCGCATAGAAGGGTACATAAGTAAAAATATTTATTTTACCAGCTGAAACATTTCATTATCTCAAGGTACAAAATACAATTGGTATAAGAACAGATCCCAAAAAGGCCATTCTAAGCTGACACATGATAAATAACAAATAAAGCTTAATTCATAGAGATAAATGCATAATGATGTTTGCAACCATAGGTATATGATGAGTGTTCCTAACATTGAGGGCATGATGTGAACGCTACACATGTTTCGTGGATCTGTCCACTCGTCAGGAGTACAATGCCACAAATAGATATAGATCTAAATTATAAAATAGCGTATTGGTAAAAAGTTACCTAGGTTTAGAAAAAAAAGGGGGCCAGGAATCCCATACTCACATGCCAGCTCAGAAAGCCAGCCCAGCCACTGATTAGGGGAAACGGAGGATGCCGGATACAATGCTAGGTCTGGGGCTGAGGTGGGGGCCCCCCACCCAAAGCAAGGGTGCAGTGATGCAACAAACCAGATAACCATTAAGTGATAATGTGAGGGGAAGCTGGGAGGACACACCCGACCAACTAAAACTAACTGGTGTAGGGTGATTGCCTGAGTGAATAAAAATCAAAGTGTCTGTGCAGTGGAGACATCGGAATTGAAATACTGGACGTTGGATGCTATAAATACCCAAGATGGTGGGCGGGTCCCTGCCAACATCATGCAAGCACCAATGCGGAGAAAGGAAGGCAGAATGGTAAATCACAAAACCCGTGGGAACACCGGAAGTGAGTCCACCGCCGCCCTAACCCCGGAGCTAGATGGTGGTGTCCCTGATTTTGGCTATCACTGAGATAGCACAAGAGTATCTATATTACAAAACTTACTATGTTATTTGGTAATGTTGATTTGTTGTATTGATTAATGGGAAGTGGAGATATTCATAAACGGTCCAATTTAAATCTAGGAGAAAAGCAACAATGGCAGCTGCTCTGATCTGTTTGAAACCAGAAAAATTAGAAAGGCTCACATGGGAAGGATAACATTGCAGTGCCTTGCAAATGTATTCACCCCCTTGGCTTTTTACCTATTTTGTTACATTACAGCCTTTAGTTCAATGTTTTTTTAATCTGAATTATATGTGATGGATCAGAACACAATAGTCTAAGTTGGTGAAGTAAAATTAGAAAAATATATAAATAAAACTATTTTTGAGAAAAAAAAAACTGATAATTGGCATGTGCGTATGTATTCACCCCTTTGTTATGAAGCTCATAAAAAGCTCTGGTGCAACCAATTACCTTCAGAAGTCACATAATTAGTGAAATGATGTCCACCTGTGTGCAATCTAAGTGTCACATGATCTGTCATTACATATACACACCTTTTTGAAAGGCCCCAGAGGCTGCAACACCTAAGCAAGAGGCACCACTAACCAAACACTGCCATGAAGACCAAGGTACTCTCCAAACAAGTAAGGGACAATGTTGTTGAGAAGTACATGTCAGGGTTAGGTTATAGAAAAATATCCAAATCTTTGATGAGATTGAGCACCATCAAATCTATCATAACCAAATGGAAAGAACATGGCACAACAGCAAACCTGCCAAGAGACGGCCACACACCAAAACTCACGGACCGGGCAAGGAAGGCATTAATCAGAGAGGCAGCACAGAGACCTAAGGTAACAATGGAGGAGCTGCAGAGTTCCACAGCAGAGACTGGAGTATCTGTACATAGGACGACAATAAGCCGTACGCTCCATAGAGTTGGGACTAAAATTGAACTTTTTGGCTATCAAAGAAAACGCTATGTCTAGAGCAAACCCAACACATCACATCACCCAAAGAACATCATCCCCACAGTGAAACATGGTGGTGGCAGCATCATGCAGTGGGGATGTTTTTCAGTAGTCGGAACTGGGAAACTGGTCAGAGTTGAGGGAAAGATGGATGGTGCTAAATACAGCGATATTCTTGAACAAAATCTGTACCACTCTGTGTGTGATTTGAGGCTAGGACGGAGGTTCACCTTCCAGCAGGACAATGACCCCAAACACACTGCTAAAGCAACACTTTAGTGGTTTAAGGGGAAACATGTAAATGTGTTGGAATGGCCTAGTCAAAGCCCAGACCTCAATCCAATAGAAAATCTGTGGTCAGACTTAAAGATTGCTGTTCACAAGCGCAAACCATCCAACTTGAAGGAGCTGGAGCAGTTTTGCAAGGAGGAATGGGCAAAAATCCCAGTGATAAGATGTGGCAAGCTCATAGAGGCTTATCCAAAGCGACTTGGAGCTATGATAGCTGCAAAAGGTGGCTCTACAAAAGATTGACTTTAGGGGGGTGAATAGTTATGCACATTGACTTTTTCTGTTACTTTGTCCTATTTGTTGTTTGCTTCACAATAAATAAAAAAAACACATCTTCAAAGTTGTGGGCATGTTCTGTAAATTAAATGATGCAAATCCTCAAACAATCCATGTTAATTCCAGGTTGTGAGGCAACAAAACACAAAAAATGCCAATGGGGTAAATACTTTTGCAAGGCACTGTATATCTATGTTTTTAACCGGCATTGTTGAAACAGATTAGTTAGTTCCTTCTTTTGCTACCTAGCTTGAAAGAGTGCTGGGGATTCTCCTTGCGCCATTTTATAATGATCTGCCTAACTAAAGCCGGCCAAATCTGTTGGATTTTATATGCGAATATTGCTAGCGGCTAATATAGCCGCTAGCGGAAATCACTTTGTTCTCCTGGCAGGGACAACATAATGGCTTCACAGGAGGGAGCCACTGACTGTGTTGATGGGGGAATCAAGCGATTTTCTTTCCTCCATCCCGTTGACCTTAATGTGCACCTTTCCATTTGTGCTAGTTTCAAACAGATTAGTGCAGCTGTCGTTACTTATTTGGATTTGATGAAATCCACACTGGAAGACTTCCACTGACACCTATGTCTTGGCACACACCTCTGCATTTTTTAGCGCATTTTTAAAAGTGCAACAATAGATTTACAATGGTTTGGACAAAGTGAAGGAACTTTTGTTCATGCAGGAAGGTGCATTTTTGGGTCCATATACTTCCACGGAAGCGTTCAAAACAGACAACAGAGAGTCTAGCTGAGAATTACTACTTCAGTTCAGAACACAAACAGCTTCTTCTGCTATTCCTCATAAGCAACATCCCGCTCAGTGAAGTTCAGAGTAGCATTGGTAACACAGGCAAACAGCTGGAGGGGTCCCAGGCCACATGACACAGTAGGGTTACTACACTGAAACTAGAATACTCTGGTAGCAAGAAAAGAAGGGGCTGTTCACAGTAGCTGGGTCTTCCATGGAAGCTGTATGCTCTTAGGCTGTTTTAACCTTAGTATCTGAAACAGAATAGTTTGTTTTTTGCTGGCTAGCTTCAAAATGAGTTGTGATCCCCCTTGTACTGCTTTAAGTCTAAAGGGTTGAATTACTAAAGGCAAATAGGACGATTACTTTGCAAGGGAAGTTGCACTCTGCAAAGGAATTTTTCCAAGAGCTTAGTGAACGTGGTTTGCAAACAATACCCAATTACATCCAATCAAAATAAAAAAAAATATATATTTATTTTTTCACATGATTGGATATTGAAAGTCAGCAGAGCTTCACCTCATTCACTAAGCTCTGGGGAAATTTCCCTTTGCAAAGTTCAACCTACATTGCAATGTGAACTGAGTGAGTCTATATGCCTTTATTAAATTGAGAAACACAAGGCTCAAGCCTAGCAGACACTATTCTTTTTTTTGCGTGCAACCCTGCAGGTTAGTACCGAACTGAAGAGCTTGGTACTAACTATGCAATGTAAGTACAAGTACAGTGATCTCCCCCGCTGAGCTATTATGTTTTGACAGGGGGACGCACCCCACCAGAACACACCGCTCAGCGCTCTGAGACATTTATCGGTCATGCCTCTTCCACTAAAGCAGGCCAAACGACTGGTTTCTGTCTGAGCGGCTTCTATACACACGAGTTGAATGTCAGTGTCAATAAAAAATGGCCAATGCTGCCTGATATTCAGCCCATGTGTACGGCCCTTAAGAATTTACTCTGCTTTCCACCATTTGGACCACAATGTTCCTATTTACTATGCAATCCAGCTGTCCGATTGTTCAGTGTTAACAAAATGAGTATTCAGTCTACTAATACAAGTGATTTGTTTACTGATTATGAGTTACTGACTGACCAGGCTGATAGCTGCATTGAATTGGCTCTAGTATAACACATAAAAGTCTACTATATGAATGGAGTTGACCAACATTGTATGTAGGCGATGAATACACTTTAGAATACTATAAAAGCTCTGTGTCATTGCCGGGTGAGAGGCTTATCATCAAGAGATCTGCTCATGACACTATTTGCTTACACTGCCCTTAAGTTAGAACTTATGTAAATCATATAAAATGTCACTTACAATGGTTTCATTATAAAGATTCATAGAGGCGGAATTGTATGAGTAGTTGCTGTGCCCCTTCATTTACATAAATAACCAGCAGACATCTTCGCCAGCACAATCCAAATTGCTGTGTAAAATTTATCAAACATTGTGTCGGTCTCACTTAAGCCTAGTACACACCACTAGTTTTTCAGTTGAACGAAAATGCTGTACTAATAATTCAATGTTAGTACAACAATCTCCCCTGCTGTGCTATTGTGTTCTGACAGGGGGACGGCCCCTCTGCCAAAAAAACTTCGATCAGCACTCTCAGCCATTGGCTGAGTGCGCTGATCTGGAGCCTGTCGACGGACCTTTTTCGGTCATGAGCCTTCGACAGAAGCCAGCCGAATGGCCAGCTTTTGTCGGACCAGCTGTCGTACACACGGGCTGAATGTTGGACGGTATCTATTAAACCAGCCGATGCCAGCCGACATTCAGCCTGTGTGTGCTAGGCTTTAGGGCTGCTGCTTACCTCCACAGTTCAATTTAAATTGAAATTAATATAAAAGAAACAATGCCACATCCCCATACAATTATAAAACATATAAAGAAAAAAGTTGTTTCAAAAAGTGGGACTTTTGAGGCACATCATCTTACATTAAAACAGTACTTTTTAATAAAGTTAACATCCATAAAATGCTCTTCATTTTGATGTAATATCATAAGACACTACATTACAAATCAAGCATTAAAACATGCTTGTGACTAAACGGTATATATTGTCTCAAAATACTGATTTCTTGTGGTCCAACGCGTTTCATGGACATTATCCACTTCTTCAGGAGTGGTCAGTATATTAATTCATCCACAAAATCATCTGTACAAAAATAAAAACAGATGAAACTAAACCCATTGATTTAACTATCTCAAAAACAGCTACACTCAAGGAACGTTGTGTCAAACTGTCAAGCCATTAAATGGCTGGCCTCAAAACTGATCACATGTGCACGGCATCTGCAGATCAAACAGAGACTAAGAAGGCAGTTTTCTTGGCTTTAAAGGATACAAGGGTTTAGTTCTGCTTTATGAAGTCTATCTTACCAGATCTAATTTTGGTCTAAAAGACATTCTTCATTATGATGCATAACACTCATAATTAAAAATGAAACCTTCAGATGTGTAAGGGAACTACCTGCTAAGTACTTCTGTTTTCCTGTAGTGCAACTTTTTTTTAAAATTTTGTTTTGAACGCATCCCTGTAGTCAGAATTAAGTTTCCTGCTATTCATTAATGTCTGAAGTTGGGTGGTTGCCTGTAGGAAAGCATTTGAAGTTTTCAGAAGATTTTTTTCATCCTCTGTTGCAGCTCATTGGTTATCTTTCCTATCTCTTCTAGTGCTGGATTACATGAGGTTACTAATTATAACTAGCTATTTGTTTATATTTTTATTTTCTCGCTTTGTGATAATTGAGATTTTCTTTTTCAGTTTTCAAGACCCCGTTCTGACCATCATGCAGCCACCCAACCTCGGACCTAAATGAATCAACAGGAGACTTAATTCTGACTACAGGGTCACAAACATTAGAATAAAACCTGTGCAGCCACATCAGTCCACTATAAAGTATCACACACACAACAGGAACCTTCGGTATTATTGCATCATACTTCTGCCCCTCCAGTAGGGTGGTATAATTTCATTCAATGCAACAAATTCAGTCATGGATGTTAAACTGGTGAGGTATGTCGGAAAGGACAAAAACAAATGAAGCCTCTTGGGTAAATTTAGATGCTCTCTGCCTACCAGGGAGCAGGAATCCATTGATAGGGTCTGCTCATGGTGCTCAGGTGCTGCTCATGTTGTCTGAATGGTTCACACTGGTCCAATAGGGGGGCATATTGGACAGTGGGAGGAAACCTGACAAATGAGAGCACAGGCATAGGTACAGCACTGGCTATTGGCAGAGGAAAGTGCCTCAGTGCATGCTGGGTGACTGTATATATGCCAAGGGAACATGTGCTCGGGGTCTTCGGCAGGAGAGCGGGATCCAAGGTAGAGGTAGCGGCTGCCCGTCCTCTGTAGAAGCTGCCATGAGGCCTTAGGTTGCTGACCTGAGGGCCTGAATGTGAGAATAGCTGCAATCCAGATGTCCTACAGAGCTGACTGGAAGGGGGACACGCCAGAAAGGATCTGTTTTGGTCTACAGTGAGTACAGATCTGTGTCATGGGGCCTGTCCTATGAGGGCCACCCCTTCAGCTAGAAGAGTCAGTGGACGGGTGTTAGTCAAAAGTCATACTAGTGAGTATCCTGAAGATAAACAGTTTCATTAAGTCTGCTACCAAAGTAAAGGACTTATTCTTCCCATACAAGTGTTGTATGGGAAAACAGCAAGTCTGTTACGACATCTAACCTGTGAGGCCAAGTGAGAATTGTCCTCAATTGTAACTAGTTCCGGTTGGATATCCCGCTATTCCCTTCCCCTATCCAAGTTCCAAAAATAAATACAAAAAAAAAACAAACCCCTGGATTGATTATTGGAAACGAGCAGATGAGAGAACGGGCGGTTGTATTAAAACTAGTAACTGACTGCAAGATAAGACGGGGAAAAGCCCAGGGAAATCTACACACAGCAACCCCTATGGGGCAGTGCTACATATGGAATACTAAATGTTTTAGTTCTTAAGGGAAAACTGTAAAAAAAAAATTCCGGGAAACAGAAAATTTATTATCAAATACTTACTGTAATTTTCCTTTCCTGATGGACTCCATGGCAGTCTAATGCCCTGTAC
The DNA here is from genome assembly GCF_042186555.1 of Aquarana catesbeiana. Taxonomy (NCBI): domain Eukaryota; kingdom Metazoa; phylum Chordata; class Amphibia; order Anura; family Ranidae; genus Aquarana; species Aquarana catesbeiana. The sequence goes on along the minus strand of NC_133326.1, from coordinate 379,385,222 downwards.
ACACGGTCGGACATTGATCGGACATTCCGACAACAAAATCCTAGGACATTTTCTGACGGATGTTGGCTCAAACTTGTCTTGCATACACACGGTCACACAAAGTTGTCGTCAAATCTGATCATTCTGAATGCGGTGACGTAAAACACGTATGTCGGGACTATAAACGGGGCAGTAGCCAATAGCTTTTGTTTCTTAATTTATTCTGAGCATGCGTGGCACTTTGTGCATCGGATTTGTGTACACACGATCGGAATTTCCGACAACGGATTTTGTTGTCGGAAAATTTTATAGCAAGCTCTCAAACTTTGTGTGTCGGAAATTCCTATGGAAAATGTGTGATGGAGCCTACACATGGTCGGAATTTCCGACAACAAGGTCCTATCACACATTTTCCATCGGAAAATCCTATCGTGTGTACAGGGTATAAGTGTGGGTTAACCCCGCCTCCTCACCAATGCTATAGGACCCCACTCCCATAAATTTGAGCTCACCACTTGAGACTGCGTTCCTTAACTAGCCAACTCTTGACCAATGGGTGGGAACTCTGCCATGGAGTCCATCAGAAAATTATGGTAAGTATTTGATAATAATTTTTCTGTTTTCCTGACAGACTCCATGGCAGTCTACATGTGGGAAATAACTAGCCAGTCCACACGGGTGGGTATGCTAATCAAAAGAAATTTAATTTGGCCCGTCAATTGACAGGATTCTTAAACCAAAGTTCACAGAAGACAGAGAAGCAGGTTCTATGCAGTAATGTGACAAAAAGGTATTAATGAAGGCCCACAAGGCCGTTTTGCAGATGACGTCTGAAGCCACATGCCGGGCTGCTGCCCAAGAAGCCACCATACCCCTGGTGGAATGTGTCATCACCGCCTCTGGAGGAGCCAAGCCCTTAGCCCTATAAGCCTGCTGGATGGACTGGACGATCCAGGTCACAATCGTTCTGGTCGAAGCTCGCTTCCCTCTGTTATTGCCGGATTGCAAGATAAACAGGTAGTCGGATCTAAAGGAGGAAGTAGCTTGCAGGTATTCCTTCAGTAGTTCGCCTATATCCAGAGGGTGAACTTCAATGGACCCCGGGGCCCTGAATGTAGGTAGGACAATTTCTTGGTTTTCATGGAACACTGAAGTAACTTTCAGGTTTGAGCCGAGCATAAGGATGAGGACCATCCGGTCCGGGAAGAAGGTCAGGAATGGTTCTTCATGACCCAAGGACCAAATCTAAGAAACTCTTTTGGCCAAAGTGATGGCGACTAGGAAGGCAACTTTTGCATAAAGGACTTTGATAGAAAGCGAATTAGATCCAGCGGTACTGAGTCCAGACAGTGAGTCTAGAACAAGGGTACGATCCCATTTGGGGAATCTTGGCTTTCTTTGGGGCCTGAGTCTTGCTGTCCCACGGAAGAATTGCTGGATTAGAGAGTGAACAGCCCATGATGTTCCGGAGAAGGCCGACAAGGCTGAGACTTGGACCCTGAGAGAGCTGATGGATAGAGACAGATCTAGGCCGGATTGAAGGAAGCTGAGGATATCCTGAATTCCTGGATCTTTGAACGATCTGCCTGTAGAGGATGAGAATTTAACAAACTTGGCCCATATTCTCCCATAGACCTTACTTGTACTCGCCTTTCTTGAGCTCATGAGGGTGAAAATCACTCTTGACGCGCACCCGAGAGTTTCCAGCCTCTCCCTCTCAAGAATCAGACCATCAGTCTCAGTAACGCCGGGCAAGGGTGCATGACTGCCCCCTGAGAAAGAAGGTCCGGCCTGAGAGGAAGAGGCACCGGGTACCGGAAGCTGAGCTGGGCCAGGAGGGGAAATCATGACCTGTTCATCCAGTAGGGCGCTATCACCACCACCTCGACCGCTTCGAGTCTCCATAAATACCTGAGGATGATCGGGAGCGGGGGAAAAGCGTATGGCCTGTTGAAGCTCCACCGATCTGTCAGGGCATCTACTCCAAAGGCCTGGCTGCAACGGCCCCGAGTGTACTGCTTCTTGATCTTGAAGTTGCAGGGGGATGCAAATAAATCTACTTCGGGATTGACTCCCAAGGACAGGATCCATTAGAACGTCTGCGCATAAAGGGACCACTCGTTGTCTAACTGTGTGCGAGACAGGAAGCTTGGACTGGACTCCGGGGATGAAGACCGCTGAAATATTGGCCAGGTTTTTCTGAGCCCAGGGTATGATGGGCTCAACTTCTTTGAGCAAGGTGGAGCTCCGAGTGCCCACTTGCCTCTTCACATAGGAGACCGCTGTGGTGTTGTCCATTATCAATAAAACTGATTCCCCTTTCAGGAGATGAGTGAAGGATTGAAGGGCGCACCAGGCTGCCTGTAGTTCCAGGACGTTTGAGCCCTGGTTGTGAAGACGGGCATCCCACCTGCTTTGTGCAAGTTCTGACCTGCAGAGGGCTACCTATCCAGCACCGCTGGCATCGGTCGTGACAGTGACCCATGAGATGGGGGCAATGGAGTGGCAGGTGAGCAGATTTCGCGCTAAAGCCACCAAAAGAGGCTGTTCCTCATCACTGATGTTTTGCTGGAGAAACCCTCTCTGGAAAGGGCGTAACCTTTACAGAGATCACTTGACCAAGGGGGTCGTAGAGACCATCATGCCGACAATTTTTAGGCACTGTGAGGCCCTCAGGCGTGAGGCCCGTGAAATTCTCTCTCAAATGACTGGGATCTTCTCCACTGGAAGAGAGATGGTACTTTCCACCACGTTGAACTGGGCCTTTAAGCATATCAGGCGCTGGACTGGTTCCAGATGGCTTTTCTCCAGGTTTAGGAGCAAACCAAATTCGAGCAGTGTGGTGATAACCTGCTCCCTGTGAATCAGCAGCTGCCCCCTGTATTGGGATAGAAGCAGGAGGTCGTCAAGATAGTGGTACAAGCGTATTCCTTTTGTTCTGATGAGGGCCACCACGGCCAGAAGAACTTTGGAAAAGACTCGGGGTGAGGTCATCAACCCAAAAGGGAGGCAGGTGAACTGTAGATGTTCCTGCCCGACCCTGAGCCGGAGGTTTTTGCGGAATTCTTCTGCCACAGGCACGTGAAAATAGGCATCTTTTAAGTCGATTGAGAATAGCCAATCGCCTGGCTGCATGGCTTGCTGGATGGTAGACAGAGTTTCCATTTTGAATCTTTCATATTTTATAAACTTGTTTAGATAAGTTAGGTCTATCACGGAGCGCCATGAGCGCCATGAACCGTTTTTCTTTTGCACCAAGAAGAGAGGGGAGTATACCCCCTGGAACTCTTCGCCTTTTCGGGACAGGCACCACTACTCCCTGTGCAATCAGCGAATCTGCTTATTCTTCTGGATAACTGGGGGGGATGAAACAACGCCACCTAAGGTCTGTCCGTGACAGGACTTCAAGGTTCAGGCGTTCCCTGGACGGTTAGGACAAGACTTCAAAAAGTGACCTGCCTGGCCACAATAAAGGCACAATCTCTCCCTCCTCCTAGGGGGTTCTCTCATCCGCAGAGAAACGAGTGAAGCCCAAGTGCATGGGTTCATCTTCACTGACCGACACGGTACCAGGAGGCATGGGAGGTGAGGGAGGCAAGGGTGGGACTGCAAAGCTCGGAGACAAATATATAGGCTTCCGCAAGCACTCCTCAAAAGAGAATCTTTCTCTGAGTCTGGAGTCAACCAGGATGGCAAACGTGGTCAACTTCTTCAGCTCAGTGGGTATATCTCGTGCTGCTATCTCATCCTTGATGGTATCCGAGAGACCATGAGAAAAAGCAGCCACGAGGGCCTCAAGCAACCTCTGCTGCCAGAGTATGGAATTTAAAGGCGTAGTCGGCAACAATTCTCGTACTCTTTGATGGACACGAGGCACTTGGCAGCAGAAGCGGGAACATCAAATACCCTTTTAAAGGAAGCCACAAACTCTGGGTAACTCAAGACAACAGGTTTTTGCATCTCCCATAGAGGGTTTGCCCAGGCCAAGGCTCTCTCAGAAAGCAAAGAAATCACGAAACCTACTTTGCTTTTGTCCGTGGGAAACGCCTGGGGCAGCATCACAAAGTATATCTCAACTTGGTTGAGAAACCCTCTGCATTGGACTGGATCACCCCCAAATTGCTGGGGAAGCGGAGCGGAACCAGACATACCTCTTATAGAGGTAATACTCGAGGCGGGTGCCTGCACAGAGACTGAAGCAGCAGCAGGGACAGCCTGCAACACAGGTTGTATCGGAGCAGCCACAGTGGGAGTATCCAGGTGAGCCGTGCGACTCAGGCAAACTGATCCATGCAGTGATCCTGCTCATCCAATTTGTAAAAAATATTACCAACAAGTGGATTGACTGATCTTCTGAATTCATGGCCTTCGCCTACTGTCAGGAACCATGAATCAGACTGAGACAGAAGTACAGTTAAATCTCACTTGTTTAATAATAATAAAAAAGGTAAACAGAGTAAACGTAGTCAAAACATAGCCAGAGTTCAGGAACCAGAACGGATAGTCAGACAAGCCAAAACGTCAGGGAGCCAGAGATGAGCGTAGTAGAACAGCAAGCAGGATCTGGAGCCAGAAGGAATGTCAGCCAAGCAAGTTTTTAACAGGAACACAGGAGAGCATCTCTAGAGATGGGACCAAGGCGAAGGCAGAGATCATCTGGGCTGGACAGCTTAAGTAGGCAGGACTGACGAGCAGGATATCATCAACAGGTGAGGCACTGTGGAGAGATAGGAGATGGCAATTAGCCAACAGATGAGCGGCCAGCTCAGAGAAGGAAGGGCTGAGTCCAGCCCTGACACTCTGTCCAGGCTTCCCTAGCCTTGGACATGGCCGCGAGGGCCAAGGCGGGTTTGCAAGCCATACCGGCTAGCCCGTAAATTCTCTGGAGGTCTTGTCTATTCTCCTCTTGAGCCCGTCCTTGAAGGATACAGCGTCCTCTAAGGGAGAAGTGACATGTTTGGCCAGTGGCATCAGTGTTGCATCTGCAAGGGGAGCGTTTTCCAGATGTTTCACTTTCTCTGCCTTGAAGGGGTATAATCTGGAGGTTTCGTCTCCTTCCAACTCACTGTCTGAAGACCCAGGGGAAGCATCATAAGGCTGGGAGTAAAAGGAAAGCAAGATTACAATAACATCAGATAGGTGTGCTACATTTACAGACATGACCAGATCTTATCAGAAAAAAGAAAAAAAAAAATATAGGTGACAAGTATGACATTAAGAACAATGATAGGTTGCAACAATAACAATAACAGTTGGTAACATTTCAGTTGTTCCAACAGGGGAGGGTAATTGTTTATATGTGTATGATGTTCAGATTATATATGTTGCTACCATCACTATATTCCTTTCCTAATTTACAACCATTATGTATCTTGGAAAACTAGGAGATAATAAGGCCAGTCTCAACCTGAAGTAAAAACACCAAGATGCCTCCATCCCTAAATGCTACGCGAGAACAAAAGAAGTGGGGTTGGGACTTTACATGAGGCATGTTGGTGTATACAATGATATATAAAATAAACATAAATGAGTTGAATGTCACGATCCCCTAGGGGTACATCGTAATAGATGTTAATAATTGTAATAAAACCAATAGCAATGAAACGTTTATGATACAAAATGTAATCATAAAGAGTCAATATATAATAATAATAGATTTAATAATGAATGATTGATTAGAGAACATGATTTGTGACAAACAAAGTAAATAATAATAAGCAATCAAATACATACAAATAGTTCATACATGATTAACATGATATGTGAAATTGATGCAGGTTGTAATATGATACAGTTATTAGGGCAAACTTGTATTTGGCATCCATAGATGAACACTCAATGCATTTCATGGCCTCTTGCCAATCGTCAGGAGTTGGATGCATGAGTGAACTAAAAATTAATAGATAGATAAATTATTATGTGGTTTATAGGGATCAACTATTCCCCATAGAGAAAGAGAGGAGAGAAAGAATGGAGGAAAAAGGAAAAGGAGCACTATCAATGTTACTTACAAGGCAGCCCATAAGTTATGGTCAGTACCAGGGTATGGAATAGAGCAGTGTCCTGGCATAGGTGGTCCCAGCCGGGGGTTGAGGCGGGAAATCCCCAGAAACAGGACCCTTGGGGAACCATGACCAGGGAGCAGTTCGGACAATCACTGCACATTGCCATGTTGTGAAATATGTGCATGTATGGCTGCTGCCCACATTTATGTGAAGATATGCAATAAAAATGTAAATAAAAAGCAAAAAGTGAATTGGTGAGGGACAATCACTGCAAAATGCTAGATTGCTGGTGTGGATGCGAGGTGAATGTGAGTATTAGTGCGTGCGGAGGTGATGAATGTGTATATGTTATAGTTGATTAAATTGATTAATATATATATTAAATATATATAGATGGGCTACCTTGTATGTAACATTGATAGTGCTCCTTTTCCTTTTTCCTCCATTCTTTCTCTCCTCTCTTTCTCTATGGGGAATAGTGGATCCCTATAGACCACATAATAATTTATCTATCTATTCATTTTTCATTGCTATTGGTTTTATTACAATTATTAACATATATTACGATGTACCCCTAGGGGATTGTGACATTCAACTCATTTATGTTCATTTTATATATCATTGTATACACCAACATGCCTCATGTAAAGTCCCAACCCCCAACCCCACTTCTTTTGTTCTCGCATTATGTATCTTGGTTAGTGTGTAGCGATTTGGAGAGTAGATTTTGAATTGGAGTTGTCTACTTGTATACGTGTGTTCAGCACAACATTTGTATTTAGATCTGGTCTTGTATAAGGAATTAATGGGGGGGGGGGTTGGCATGGGGGGAACTAAAGGAGAGTGGGTATGGGAGAGGGTTTGGGGGGTAGAAGAGGAGGTAAGAGGTGTGTTGTGATAGTTATATGAGGGAGGGACGAGTAGGTTTGTTATAATGAGATTGTTTGCAAGTATTCTTTGGAGTATTGGAAATGGGTCCAGCAAGCCCATACAGTAGTGAATTTATGCAGAGAATTCTGAGAAATTGAGATGAGTTCCTCCATTTCTGAAATTGTATTTATTCTTTTGTACCAATCTGAAATGGAGGGTACTCTGGATGTGCCCCATAGTGTGGGTATGCACATTTTAGCTGCGTTAACTAACATCATGGCTAATGATTTATAGTAAGGTGTGTCTTTTGATTCATGGTGGTGGAGTAGGAACTGCGCAAGTGTAAATTCCAGAGAGTAAATGTTTTTTTTTATTAGTTCGTGGACCTGTTTCCAGTAGGCGTGGATAGTTAGGCAATTCCACCATATATGCAAGAGATCGCGGGTGCTTGTCAACATTTCCAGCATTTGTGTGAGCTGGATGCATCAATTCTGTGTAAAATAAAGGGGGTGCGGTACCAATGTGAAATGATTTTATATTTGTTCTCTTGGCTAGAGACATTTATGGAGCCCTTGGGTACATTCCGGTTTATATTTTCCCAGGAGATGTTTGTCAGGTTTATGTCTAGATCTTTAGCCCAGGCCTTACAGGCTGTTCCCTCATCAGCCTGGGTATTGTCCCAGAGCATATTGTGGATCTTAGAGATGAGATGGCGTTGAGGCGTGTGGCTGAGGCATAGGTTTTCAAATGTGGTTAAGGCTTCGGATAGGTCTGTTTTGCATTGAATAGAGTTTATGTAATGTTTAATTTGCAAGTATTCTAGGAAGCTTAGGTTTGGTTCAGCCCAGAGTGTGTTCATGTGCTCTAGGGTAAGCAGCTTACCATCCCGAAGAAGGTGGTTTATGCGTATACCTATGTCTGGTTGTTTACTGGAGAGTGGATGAGGGGCCATCCGTGGAGAGAATTGAGGGTTCATTAGATTTGGTGATAGAGGGCCCGGTGCCCTGGAAAGTTTGAGTTTATTGCAGACTTTGGTGAAACACTCCAATGTGGGGCCTAAGTTGGGATGTTCTGTTTTTTGGCATGAGAATACGACGGATCCATGGGACGCAGCTAATGGGGTATAAGGAGAAAGAGTTTTCTAGGGCTACCCAATCTGTTACTTGATTGTGGGTATGCCAGTCTATGATGCGTTGCAAATGACAGGACCAATAGTAATGTTGTATGTCAGGTAAGCCTATTCCCCCTTTGGTTTTGGGTTTTATTAACTGGGTGTGTCTAATTCTGGGGTGTCTTTGATTCCAGAGATAATTCCTACATTTTTTTTTTGATTGATTGTATAAAGGTATTAGGAAGTTTGATAGGAATCGTTTGAAGGCGGTATAGTATGCGTAGCAGGATATTCATTTTAATAATAGCCACTCTGCCAAACGAAGAAAAGTGTGCTTTGTTCCATTTTTTAAGATCTTCAGTGTTAGTCTTGAGAAGTGGTAGATAATTTTTCAGGTAAAGGTCGGTTAATTTTGCAGGCATTTGGATCCCTAGGTAGGTTATCGCATCTGTTTTCCATGTAAATGGGAAGTTTTGTTTGCATTGCAGGACTTGTGGTTTTGTTAGCGTTACGTTGAGAGTGTGCGACTTTGTGAAGTTGATTTTGAAATGTGCTATGAACTGCAATAGACGGAAGTCTTTGAGGAGGTTTGGTAGGGTTATGAAGGGTTTAGATAGTAATAGAAGAATGTCGTCGGCGAAAGCGGCCATTTTGTATTGTTCGTCAGCTATGGCGTTTCCGTGGATATCTATATTTTCATGTATCTTACGTAGGAAAGGTTTGAGAGTGAGAACAAACAATATGGGGGATAGGGGACATCCTTGATGTGTGCCATTTTCTGATATGGAAGGCGTTTCACAGTAGCCCGTTTATGCGTATTTTCCCCTTGGGATTTGTGTTTAGAGACATTATAAAGCCTATCAGACGTTCACCAAAGCCTAGATTTTGTAGCACAGCTTCTAGGTAGTCCCAGGTCAACCTGTCAAATGCCTTCTCTGCGTCTAATGATAAGAAGAAGCCAGGAGTATTGGATTTGGTGAGCCAGTGATGGATGTTCAGAGCTTTAAGTGTATTATCCCTGGCTTCTCTGCCTGGGATAAATCCTACTTGATCTCTGGAGATTAAATTTGTGAGTAATGGAAATATACAGTTAGCAAGAATTTTTGCAAAGATTTTTAAATCGGTGTTCAAGAGTGAGATAGGGAGATAATTTGAAGCTATTTTGCGTTCTTTTCCAGGTTTTGGGATAAAACAAATGTGTGCTTCCAATAGGTTGTTGGATATTGTATTTGGTTGCGATAATTGGTTAAATGCTCTTAAGAAGGAGGCAGTTAATAGTTTTGAGAAAGTTTTGTTAAACGTTCTCCAGCTTGTTCTAGTTCTTTTTGGGTATTTCGTGCTGTAGTAAGTTTGTGGGTCCGTTCTGGGATCAGTATCTGTTTTAATAGGGCGTTAATAGAGTCTTGTTTGGCGCTCTTGCGTGTTGCTGCCATTTTAATACATGATCTACTGACAACGCATTTATGGGTTTCACATTGGGTCAAGTGGGTTGTGTCAGGAGTATTATTGATTTTGAAGAAATCCTTAATGTTTTTGTTGATTGTGAGAGTGTGTGAGGGGTCTGTGAGTAGTGATGCATCCAGTTTACAGGTTTTGGAGAAGTGTAAGCGATCTGGGAATGTTAAAGTTGAATTTAGGACTAGTGCCCCCATTGGAGATTTACCCTCGATTACTGTTTTGAAACAACCCTAAATTTGTGATTTTCAATTATTTTCACTTTTGATGATAATGGTAAACAGGACAAACATAGAAGGTGAATCTCCCTAACAGGGGCACAGATAGCTCACGGGGTCAATTAACTACACAAGCCAGTCCAACTGCTATGTCAAAGACGTAGAAACTCCCAAAAACTTACCCACATACGATACATTGCACCTTAGAACTGTCTTGACTTTACCACTCATACAATGAATTCAAATGAGGGCATGACTTTATTTTTGGATAGATCTTGGCTTGGTTTGATCAAGGGTAGTTCTTAATGTGTCCTTTGGGGCAGTGGTTCTCAACCTCAGTCCTCAAGTACCCCCAACAGGCCGTTTTGCAGGTTTTCCTTTATCTTGCACAGGTGCTTTAAATCGGAGTCAATGGCTTGGTGTTTTGGACAGCTATTTTATCCAAGAGGGATTCCCAAAACATGGCCTGTTGGGGGTACTTGAGGACTGAGGTTGAGAACTACTGCACTAAGGGCCTGACCTTCACCATAGCAGACTGTGCAACTGGTATGGGGTCCATTAACATGGGGGGGGACAGCTGTACGGCTATATAGTGATTTATGAGGTAGCAACAGTATTGGGAAAATATGTTTACAACAAATTAATTTGTATAAAGTTTCAGAATTTCTATTTGCTATGAAAACAATTAGTATTCTACTTTACTAGAGGACCTGCTTTGAGACAAAGATTAGTCAAACTTGGGGGTCCATTAATGTTTTGCCATCGGGCCCAATTACACATAGTTACACCCCAGGTGTCCTATTTTTTCGTATTTGAAGCTTTGTTCTGTGATGTAGAATGAGTGTGCGGAGGAGGTGAATACACAGTAAGCCACATGAAAGTCTGCAAAGGCCCTTGCTATAAGGAAGTTATTTTCTTTTTACTTTATATAAATTAATTCTGTTTTGTTTTCATTTTTATCTCCTTAGTGAGCAGACTTTATTAAACCCTCTAGGAGTAGCTGATTTTCTAAATTAATTTAAACAGGATTTTCCCTTTTCAAATAACGTCAACGAAGTATTTGAGCGCATTAACCATAGAACAGTAAAATATGTTAATCCAATTAATAATAAAAAAAAAAACAAGATCATTGTTGTTAATCGCTCCCTTCCACAACCCAAATTTGCGAAGTTCACATTTACGTGAAATCACTATTGTTTACATTGCACTTGACAGCAGCTTTAGCAATGTGACAGTTGATGCGTGATTCAGCCGGATAAAGAGAGAGACAGGGAATGCATGTGTTTATGGGTGTCGCTGCATAATGTAAGCCCTGTCATTACAACTGGATGTGCTCAGAGTGAATAGAGAAATAGGAGGCAGGCAGCCTGGGTAATTACACATAGAATCATTTGAAAGGAATGTGTAACTCACTGTGAGAACAGGGGATGAGAACTACTGTTATAAACATAAACAATCATATTCATCCAGGAAACATCAGGCATTTAGGGAACTCTATAGTAGAGGAAGTCTTCATATAACAGTTTAGATTTTAGATTTTTTCCAATTTTTTTTTTTTTTATTCTTTATCTTCTGCAAGGCATATACAGTGCAATGTCAGCAAAAAAAACAATGAAGTGACAGCAATAATCAACTGATTACAGTATGTCAGAAAAACAAGACACATATAAAACGTTGTAATCTATAAAAAATATTGTGGATAAACAGTGCATCCGGGAAGCATTCACAACGCTCCACTTTTCCACATTTTGTTACGTTACAGCCTTATTCCAAAATGGATTAAATGTATTATTTTCCTCAAAATTCTACAAACAATACCCCATAATGGCAACGTGAAAGTTTGTTTGAAATCTTTGCAAATTTTTTTAAAATAAAAAATAAAAAAAAAATCACTTGTATTCTCAGCCTTTGTTCAATGTCGAAGCACCTTTGGCACCAATTACAGCCTCAAGTCTTTTTGAGTAGAGGAGCGGTGGGAGGTGAGGACAGTGGCATGGGCACAGCCTGACTGGTGTTGATCCAGGTCCTTCCCACAAGATATCGAGTTATTCGATTAGAGGGTTGAGCTGGAGCCCATGCTGAGTCCTATGTTCATGCATGCATTACACATACTTCTGGTAAGGAGATTGGAGTGACACTGGTGTGGTGTGCTGTGCAGTCGCACTGAAGCTGGTGAAGGGATTTCATCTTTTCCTCCTCCAAAGGCTGTTTGCTATAGTTCCATTTCAGAGCCGCATTTGGACATTGGACATTTTATTTATTTTATTTGCTATCAAACAAATTGTGCTGGGTGCTTCTTTGGAAACTTCATTATGCTTAGTAGGGCAGATATTTCACTCTGTTTTATTGTATCACTTTTTGAGTATGATGCTAAAAGCTTGGCACACCTATTTTTGGGCAGTTTTTCCCGTTGTTCTTTGCAGGACCTCTCAAGCTCCATCAGGTTGGATGGGGAGCGTTGGTGCACAACCATTTTCAGATCTCTCCAGAGATGTTTACCTGGGTTAATGTCTGGGCTCTGGCTGGGACACTCAAGGACATTCACAGAGTTGTCCCATAGCCACTCCTTTGTTATCTTTATTGTGTGCTTAGGGTCGTTGTCCTGTTGGAAGATGAACCTTTGCCCCAGTCTGAAGTTCAGAGCGCTCTGGAGAACGTTTTCATCAAGGATTTCTCTGTACATTGCTGCATTCATCTTTCCCTCAATCCTGACTAGTCTGCTAGTTTCTGCCCCTGAAACACATTCCCACAGCATGATGCTGCCACCACCATGCTTCACTGTAGGGATGTTATTGGCCAGGTAATGAGCAGTGCCTGGTTTCCTCCAGACATGACCCTTGCTATTCAGGCCAAAGAGTTGTTTGTTTCATCAGACCAGAGAATTTTGTTTCTCATGGCCTGAGAGTCCTTCAGGTGCCTTTTGGCAAACTCCAGGAGGGCTGTCATGTGCCTTTTACTGAGGAGTGGCTTCCATCTGGCCACTTTACCATATAGGCCTGATTAGTGGAGTGCTGCAGAGATGGTTGTTCTTCTGGAAGGTTCTCCTCTCTCCACACAGAAATGCTGGAGCTCTGTCAGAGTGACCATCGGGTTCCTGATCACCTCCCTGACTAAGGCCCTTCTCCCCCGATCGCTCAGTTTGGCCGGGCGGCCCGCTCTAGGAAGAGTCCTGGTGGTTCCAAACTTCTTCCATTTACGGATGATGGAGGCCACTGTGCTCATTGGGACCTTCAATGCTGCAGACATTTTTCTGTACCCTTACCCAGATCTGTGCCTCGATACAATCCTGTCTTAGAGGTCTACAGATAATTCCTTAGAATTCATGGCTTGGTTTGTGCTCTGACATGCACTGTTAACTGTGGGACCTTATATAGACAGGTGTGTGCCTTTCCAACTGAATTTACCACAGGTGGACTTCAGTCAAGTTGTAGAAACATCTCAGGGATGCTCGGTGGAAACAGGATGCATCTGAGCTCAATTTTGAGCATCATGGCAAAGGCTGTGAATGCTTACAGTATGTACATGTGATTTTTTCATTTTTTATTTTTAAGAAATTTGCAAATATTTCAAACAAACTTCTTTCATGTTGTCATTACGGGGTATTGTTTGTAGAATTTTGAGGAAAATAATGAATTCAACCTGTTTTAGAATAAGGCTGTAACATAACAAAATGTGTAAAAAGTGAAGTGCTGTGAATACTTTCTGGATGCACAGTATCTCTGAAACCAATTCTATACATTACATTATCTATTTTACTGGGGTCGTTTAATCTATTAAAAAATATATTTTACACCATATGCTATCTGCAGCTTGCACAATTGTAGCGTTGGCAAACAGCAACTATACTATCAAAAGGGAAATAGGTTTTTTAGTTGAACGAGAATAAATCTATAGAAGATATGATTTTAAAAGGAAAAGAACAAATCTGAGCCTTCCCCAATGGCTTGGTCCCAATAGGACTACTTTAGGTCCCTATGGAGTTTTCTTCCTACTTTAAATAATCTAAATAGAGTGTAAGGTTGTGCATAGATGGCCGTTTTTTTTTTCGATCAACCTTCTGATCAGATTCTCCCATCCATACAGCTTGTTATGTCTTTACTCAGGCATTGCTTACATTGATTGCATTGTCAAGCATTTTGATGATTTTTTTGACTGTTTTCAGGATTCTCCATTCCTGACACAGCATGACAGCATATACGTATGGGTAGGCTCCGCCCCTGCCCTATCTCAGGACCGTCAGGATTTTTATTTTTCCCTCACCTTGCCAGATGCTTCTGGCCAAGCCGCACAGGTTCAAGCCTCTCCTGTGTCAAAGCTCCCCGCTGTACAGGCAGATATGAACGCCTATATGGGGGAGACCTCCCCCTCTCAGGATCCAGGAAGCAAGGGGGGTGAGGGCATCTGGTCTCTAGGGATTGCTCCTTCATCATGATGCTATGGATGGACATTCATTGGACTTTCTGTTTGGTCATGAAGCATGCAGGTGGTAAGGCACCACATGGTGCACAAATCAATAATATTCAGTTACTGCTGCAAGTATGTTGTTAAGCTTGCATCTCTGAAAGGTTGTGGCTTGTGTCTGCAATACTGCTAATGCTGATAGCAGGTGTACTGTGCTGGGCTGAAGCCTTCCTATTAACAAAGTAAAGCCTGGCCCTACAGGCTTGACTTATAGTCTGCAGGCATGCTGTTAGTTTGCATTTCTGAAAAGCATATATCACACAAATGCGAATCTTACTGGCTGTCCATAGGGCCACTCTGTTTACTAATGTTTCACAGGTTGAAGTCTGTGTCTGCAGTATTGCTAATGTTTAGACTGATAACAGGTGATATTAAGCCCTTTCCTATTAATGCAGGGCCTGACCCTGCAGGCTGGGCTCACTGTGTATTGATGCTTGGTTGTGGTATGATCCTTAGCGGTACATGTGTCTAAGGTAGGATAACCTGCTAGTACTAATTGTCGGATGACTATTAACTTGCGCTGTGTGCCTGTGATTACATTAACTCTACAGTATGAATGACTGCTATGTGTTCATTCTATGCATTTACATGCTGACTTTGGTGCTAAAATAAATGTCAGGATCTGCTTAGTCGCATTTCCTTAGTACTTACCTGTAGCAATATGTAAATTGCTTGTGTTAGTTGTAGTACCCCCACAGAGAGATATGTGGTTTGTAGTGGTTACTACTGATGGCTCCTACTGACGCCAGGCTTTCAGCTCACCTGTGAACCAGTAGCAATCAGCCTTCCTAGAGACCAGCAAATTTAACTAAGGTGAGGGTAGGTAGGTATATGCTATATCCTAAAAGAGTGCACATTATGGGCATAATCAGTGTAAATCTATCCAGCCCTCAACACCAACACCAGTCAAACTGCTTCTGCAACAAGGGACAGGCCCTCTTCAGCCCTGAAGGAACCACTATGTATTTAACTGCCAGAAGAGGCAGATCAGGAAACCTCTACAGTAATCATAGTGGTCTGGTGGTAACTGGTGTGTCGGCTAAAATGTAAAACAAAGTTGCAGGCCAGAGGCAGTGACAAATGGGCAGAGACTGAGAAGCCTACAGTCACTAATAGTTCCATACCAAGCCTAATCAAACAACTGTGTTTATTTAAAGGCAACCTCTACCTCAGAAGCAGTTGACCAGGGAGTCTTTATCAGACTGGCCAGAGGGGTCAGCCTTAGCTTGTTTCTGGGAAATTGCAATGGCAAGTTGGCATATCAGAAGCAAAAGGTGGATACTTTAACCCCGTCCAAACTGACTGTGTGAAACTCAGGTACTAAGCTATTCAAACAAAGTCATCTAAAGCGTGCCTCAAAAGCAGAAACCCTGGGACAGCAAATGGATCTGGAGATGAAGAAGGTTCATACTACTATCAAGTAGTGTTTTGTGACCTGCGATTGAGCTCACTTCGTTAGCCAGACTGTCATGACCCCAGACAGGATGAAATTAGAGCTCTGGTCAGTGATGGCGGATCCTAGGTAGAAAGTGGAGTAGCCAATGATGCAGTTCAGCCACTGCGGATACAAGACTGTATGCTGTTTCTCCAGTAATCATTGTGGTCAGTGAACCCTTATTGCTCACCCCACAAGTAATCACATACCGCTTTTAAGTCAGAGTGGTGACTGTTCAAGTCGGATCTGGTGATATCTAGAAGGAGGATTAATCCCTTATGTTAATCGCCAATGACCAGAAGATAGCCAAAAGGCAAAGTAACGAAGAATAAATGACAGGTTAAACCTGGGAGAACTATGGAGGAGAATAAAGAATCAATAATCATCTTTATTTGCCTAAAACCAAGCTGCCCAGTAGGGTCAGCTGACAGAGTGATGTGTAAATTTGAGCTTAGAATCCGTGCGTCCTATGCATTAAGGAAACCGATGGAATTTTCATTCCTCTCTGCCAATTCTTTGCATTCCCTCCATGATGCATTAGAGCACAAGGGTTGTGACTACATGGTCGTTAGTCAAAAGTAAGCCTTGAATAACAAGCAGCAGGATGAGGATCCAAAATTGCATAGGCTATCATTGCAATTAATCTCTCCAGCCGTCAGTAAGGCGTGGCCTCCACAAATCATACCCCATGGTTTTCAAGGAGTATGGTTCATAGCAGTGCGACTCCAAGTCGCAGTGGCTTCAAAGTAGTCCCTACACTACCTTTGATCCTACTGTGATGTACTTGGGGTCATGGACATCAAGAATACACAGGCATTGATTCAAGTCGCATAGAAATCGCAGTAGAATCGCATGAATTTTAGGTCGCAATAGTGGAATCCTAGGCTAAGACTGTAGATGGTCTTTAGACCTAGCAAGTTGCATAATCACATGACTGCATAGTGGGTGAGGTTGAGGAATAGACACAAGTAGATCAAGTCCAACCTATGTGTGTGATTATATGTCGGTATTACCTTGTATATCCCTGTATGTTGTGGTCGTTCACAAGTTTGTGTGAGACACCCATGTTTTGGCAAGTACCTTCGCTTGGCCATTAGAGTTTACTACGAGTTCATCTGGCAGACTGTGACCTTTCCACAAACTCCGGGCATTTCCCGGGATATTGGGTCCAATAGGGGCCGACTTGCAGGAGCAAGGACTTCTGGTGAGCCTTGTTTGGGCAACAGACTGGCACAATGTCTTCCAGGTTCTAGGAAAAGAGTCCTAGTACAGACTTTGATCGAGTCGGGAGGAGCCATCATCTAGAGACCAACTAGTCTCATTACATTGATGGCCTACCGGGAAGCAGTTCTGAATCTCTGAAAAAATACAATAACGTTACCCTCAGAGAGAGCAACAGTATAAGTATCTTACTTGAACAAATAGCTCTTTCCCATTGGTTGCAGCCCAGGGTTGAAAGAGCGGTAAAAGTAGCCTGTAGTAACCCATGTGGTCCAAGGGGCCCAAGGGAAGGTTGACAACTGTATTAACTGTTTTTTTAGTAAGGAAAGACTTACTTCCTGCACCAGGAACAGTGACTCCACAGAGGAGACAAGTCCCCTTTTGGGGAGGTAGCTAAGCTAACTAATCTTTCAGCGTATCAGCTATTAGGCATACCAATCATCACAAGTTGTTACTCGCCGGGTATTCATTCCAATGGAGGACAGGGGTCCAAAAGTCAGAGTTGCAGTGGTCGTAGACTGAAGTCTTTTCAAAACGCAACAAAAAGGGCCTCAACTATGCTGCAAAGACTTAGCAAAATGGGGAAGGCCTATCTTCGCTGTCAAGAAGAAATGCAAAACTAGTCAACTTCTGGTATCTCCCAGTCAGGTCTACCAGCACGTTAGGTTAGGGTTTTCTAGAACTCACTGCCAGACAGCGTAAGGTACAAAAGCCGATGACAAGGGACAGTCTCCAAACCAACAAACTGGTCAAGGGATTGGCAACAAGTAAGGCTATCAAGATATTGGTCTGGCAGTAACCTGGGTGGCTTCCCAGACGGGGAAGCAGAGAAACTAATGACAGCCAGCTGGGTCGGCAGATTAGCCAATATGTATATTGAACTAACCTAATAGTCTCCAGGATCCTTATCTGGATTCGCAGCCGTTCGGTGGTGATAACAATAATTGCCCTGTGGCTTGCAGACCATGATATCCGCGGGTACAGTCTAGGTCCGAGATCCTCCTATTCTCCTTCCTGAGATCCAACACCTCATACAGCATGGCCAACAGTATCTTCCAAACTCATACAAGTTATATCTAGATGCTGGAGACCAGGAAATGCAGGTCTCACCTTTAGTCTTTGAAATCCTATGCAAGTCAGAGCACCTACTCCAGACTTCAAGTACATTAGATATGAGAAAACCCTACAGAATTTAAAGGATGGAATTCTCTGTTCCTTGCTGTAAGGATTGAATTGTATACTAGTAAGCCTAGAGACGGCATTAAAGGATAGATGAAACTCAGTCGTGTCCTCACTCTCTGGGATCCAGTAACGGTTGCATATCTTAGCAACCAATTCTGAAAGACCTGGGCAGATTATTCTTTCCCCCTGGGGTCTTCCAAATAGTGTGAGACACATTGTCTCACTCTCCATTCAGAGGGATAAGATATCCTCAATATGGTCAGTAACGCGGAATAAGTATTTTGTATGGATAATAGGTCTAGAATGATTTTAGACATCCAAGTGTCAAGCTATAAACTACATTGTTGCTGAAATTATCAGGCAAAATGGCTCTAGTCTCTTCCTCAACACTATACAAAGGTTGGTATCTTTTGCAACCTGGGTTAGAACATTGTCCTTCTGGCATATCCAAACTAAAGTGTTTGAAGTACCACAAACATTGAAAATAGATTCAAGGTTGAAGTGAGACATAGAATTGGCCCTTCTTCAAGGAGAAAACGATAGGCTCGTCAGGCCTAACGACATCAGAGGACAAGCACTGTCCAACGAAGACAATCACAGGGGTGTGGATCAAGTCAGTCAAAGGGCTTAGATGGCTAGGACAAATCTATCAGATAAGGGCAGAGACCGCTCTTCCAAACTGATTGTGCATCCATGGATGTAACTCCAAAGGAGTCCCTCCAGAGTTAATATGTAAGCTACGACCTGGTCTACATTCAACATGCTGGGGGTCCATTCTTGTGGACCCAGCAGCCTTAACTACAATGCATCTCAGTAGTTAGTGGGGATAGATCTAATCCTCAACTTAAACACTTCAGCAGTACCCACCCTTGTCGTCTGGTGAGTTGGTACATTCCATATGTATATGCTGTCATGCTGTGTCAGGAATTAGGAAAATTTTATACTTACCTAACAGTAATTTTCCTTTCCTGATGCAAGCATGACAGCATATAGGTCTCTCCCGAAACAAAAAAAAAGGGCTTCGCAGTGATACTAAGTTACGAGAATGCTGCGGGCAGGGAGGAGACAGGGAGGAATATAACCGGTCCTGAGATAGGACAGGGGGCGGAGCCTACCCATACATATATGCTGTCATGCTTGCATCAGGAAAGGAAAATTACTGTTAGGTAAGTATAACATTTTCCTCATTCACACCGCTACATTGTACTGTATGGAACTGCACTTGCTAAAAGTCCTTTGTTCTGTCCAAAACAATGCAATAAAATGCATTGAAAATTCATTAAATATGTACAATGTCTCAATAAACCTGTCACAAAACAAAACTCTGAATCCTGCTATGCAGTTAGCTTTTATCTTCAACATTGATGATGTACAGGTGACATGCCAGTTCTGAGGCAGCCCCATCACTTGCCAAAATTTATCATTTTATTATCTTAAAAAAGCATTAGTGTTTTGAAGTTAAATCTCATGTTCAACTTTGTAAAGAGTAGTTATTACCTGTTTTACACAAGTACAGGCTGTTAAGGAAGAACTAAACTGTGGACGCTGTGCCCAAAAAAGGGAAGGCAAATAACTAGTCCTCAGTATTGTAGTGGTCTCCCTGCAGCTGATCTTTTCTCCATTCCTGACTTACCATACCTTGTTCTGCACTGTGTCTGAGTGTAAGCAGCCAACATGGTAGAGGCAGGGCTTTTACTTCCTCTTGTTACAACCTCCAGCAAGGAGAACAGAGAGCTGCACAGTAGTGATATAATCAAATCTCCTGAGAGAAGTGGTCAGAGGCAGCAGTGTTTTCGATCCCAAACTGCAGAAACACAGCTGTGAGGCTGTAGGCACAGAAATGTCTAAGCACCCTCACATACAAGGAAATGCATTGCTTCTGTCAGGATGGGCATACCAGTAAACAAGATAACTCCTCTGGACAGACTACCGTGCACAGACTATAACATATTCCCTTTTGTGCTTGCAAGAATTGGGCTTTGGCTAATAGATACGTGCATGCACGTACTCACGCGCACACACGAGCCGTCGCACAATGCTGGCGCTTGCATGGCCTGTGACAGATGCTGGCACCATAAGAGCTATTTAAACTCAGCCAGTGCTCATGATCAGTGCTGCTTTGTCTTCAGCCTCCCGTTTACCCTGTGATCGTGTGAACCTGTATCCTGCTTCCAGTTGCTGATCCATCTTGTCCTGACCATTCTCTGAACTCCACCTGCATTGACCCCGGCTTGTCCTCTGACCTCCATTTCTGTCTGCTACATTGGCTCCTGCTTCACTGATTGCTTCCAGACCTGGCTTGTTCCCTGACTGTGCCCTGTACCCGATCCATCCTGTCTGTGTATGACCCGGCCTGCTTGACTCTGCTATTCTGTCTGCTGTTGCCTGCTTGCTGAAGCCATCTGATGACTTCACCTGCCCAGCGAGGACATCTGCCCTGCTGCTAGCAAGTCCTACAGGCACTCGTGCTACTCTGCACTCCTGCGCCTTCTGTCTACACTATTGCCGCGTACACAGGATCGGATGTTCCGACAACAAAACCATGGATTTTTTTCCGAAGGATGTTGGTTCAAACTTGTCTTCCATACACATGTGTATCAAAAAAATATATTTTGCGCTAACCATATAGAGATCCAAAAGGTGCAGTTGCTTGTGTAAGTCAAAAATACAAAAAAGATCCAAAAGAATTACAAAAAAATGACAAGCGCGCCACCAATAAATAGGTATCATATACCCTGTATACAATAAATATGTCCACAGGATTTACCACTATTTTTGTGAAAAAATATTTAAAAAATATTAAAAAAAAAAAAAATTTGTGATGCATTTATCAAAATAACTAAAATAAACTATTGTGCATAGTGTTTTTATGTCACAAGTAAAGTGCAACTAAGTTACTCCATATATTTGTAACCTAATACGAACATGTTTAAATAATATATAAACCGTTTGATACTAATTACTATGTGCCTTTTAAATCTAGCGTTTGTTTCAAATAAAAAGCAATTGTGTTGATCTATGTGCTCATAACTTATTATCAGCAATCTTGTTGCTCTCACTTCACAAACCAATTAAATTAATAATTGTTCCTCTGCTGAAATAAAAATAAACACCCTCGTGATATATCCTAAACAATAAAGTCCATATGAGGATATCTTGTATTGTAGATCAACCATGAATCTTCTGCTTTGAAACACACAGGTGATCTTCCCGCTCTAGGTAAAGTAAAAATACTCGCTTACCGACTCAGTTGGATCTCAGATTATAGAGATCTTAAAGGCTTGTTGCATTCGCCTGCCAGCATCTGTGATCTCCACCTGTATAACAATCCAAAAAGTTGTCCTCTTCTCCTTTCATGGAACAGCAAACAGACACTTCCTTTGGGTTCAGGTGTAAATTTCCACAACCGCGGGAGGGAAGATTAATTATCTTCCCTGGATCCTCCACATGTCCAAACCCCTCAATGAAGACAAAATGGGGGAGACTCCATAGTGTAGATGTATAAATTTCATTTATTATAAAAAGTCACTTATAACTCCACCGCAATTGCGCACAGCACTTAAAAACACAGCATTCCGGGAACTGCAAGCTAAAAGGTCAAATCAAATAGCACAGCAAAATACACCGCAAATTGTGCACAGCAAAGGGCACCGGATAAAAACGTTAGCAATAGCTCACAGGCAGCAGAGGGTTGAGCCTTCTTACTGCATGGGGAAAAAAATGAATGAAACGTGATGGCATCTCAGCCACTTGCTCCACCTGATGCGCATTTCCCCTCAACAGGCTTCCACTGGGAACGTATCCAGTTCCCTTTGCTGTGCACAATTTGCGGTGTATTTTGCTGTGCTATTTGATTTGACCTTTTAGCTTGCAATTCCCGGAATACTGTGTTTTTAAGTGCTGTGCGCAATTGCGGTTGAGTTATAAGTGACTTTTTATAATAAATGAAATTTATACATCTACACTATGGAGTCTCCCCCATTTTGTCTTCATTGAGGGGTTTGGACATGTGGAGGATCCAGGGAAGATAATTAATCTTCCTTCCCGCAGTTGTGGAAATTTACACCTGAATCCAAAGGAAGTGTCTGTTTGCTGTTCCATGAAAGGAGAAGAGGACAACTTTTTGGATTGTTATCCAGATGGAGATCACAGATGCTGGCAGGCGAATGCAACAAGCCTTTAAGATCTCTATAATCTGAGATCCAACTGAGTCGGTAAGCGAGTATTTTTACTTTGCCTAGAGCGAGAAGATTACCTGTTTGTTTCAAAGCAGAAGATTCATGGTTGATCTACAATACAAGATATCCTCATATGGACTTTATTGTTTAGGATATATCACAAGGGTGTTTATTTTTATTTCAGCAGAGGAACAATTATTAATTTAATTGGTTTGTGAAGTGAGAGCAACAAGATTGCTGATAATAAGTTATGAGCACATAGATCAACACAATGGCTTTTTATTTCACACAAACACTAGATTTAAAAGGCACATAGTAATTTGTATCAAACAGTTTATATATTATTTAAACATGTTGGTATTAGGTTATAAATATATGGAGTAACTTAGTTGCTCTTTACTTGTGACATAAAAACACTATGCACAATAGTTTATTTTAGTTATTTTGATAAATGCATCACAAAAATTTTTTTTTTTAAGTATTTTTGAAATATTTTTTCACAAAAATAGTGGTAAATCACATGGACATATTTGTTGTATACAGGGTATATGATACCTATTTATTGGTGGCGCGCTTGTCATTTTTTTGTACTTCCATACACACGGTCACACAAATGTTGGCAGAAATTCCGAACGTGAGAACCCGGGGACGTACAAGACGTACAACGAGCCGAGAAAAAGGAAGCATGCATGAGCTTTTGTGCAACGGACTTGTATACACATGATCAGACTTTCCGACAACAAATGAAGTTGGTGGAAAATTTGAGAACCTGCTCTCAAACATTTGTGGCCGGAAATTCCGACAGCAAATGTTTGATGAAGCATACACACGGTCAGACTTTCCGACAACAAGCTCACATCGAACATTTCCCGTCGGAAAGTCCGACCGTGTGTACGTGGCATATCAGGGGCCCCAAATCAGAGGTGTAAGGGAGGCCTTACTCATCATATCAGGCTCTGCTACCAGGTACGTGATAGCTTCTTTTCAGAAGGCATTTCAGGCAAAAAGTACATTTTTCAGGGTAATGCTTAGGCACAACTGACATTTCTAAATGTTCCCTATAACATATCAAATTTTCACTTTTTCAGTTCAGTTCCTCTCTAAAGTTTTTGTATGGCGTTCAATGTAGAATGTTTAAACGTTTCTCTTGTTGCTGTTATGGAAATGTGGCTATAGCAATGATACAAAATACAGCTGTGTTTTTTATGTCTCTACACACACACACACACACACACTTCCTAAACATAGTGGATTCCATAGTCTCCTAATGGAAACAAGTTAGTAAGAATCTCATGACCTGTCACCCATTTATTATGCAGTTTTTGGTTGGTCTCATCATTTGTCAGTGGGACTGTTCCAAAAATTGAATGTAAAAACAAGGGTTAAAGAACCCGAACAGCTTGAATCACCTTGCGATCGGAGCTTGCATCAGCCAAGGTCTGAAAAACCACCTCATAGAACTTAGAGAATGTGTAAACAGAGGACCAGGTGGAAGCCTAGCAAATCTGGGAAACAGATGTTTGATGCGGAAGAGCCCAAGAGACACCAACAGCCCTGGTAGAATGGGCTCTGACAGGGAAAGGAGGAACTTGGTTCCTAAAGGCAGTGGTCAGTGGTCTCCAAACTGTGGTCCAGGTCCAGATATGGTCATTTGCTTGCCTTTATCTGGCCCTTGGGGCACTATGCCACTAACTGACACCAACGATGGGGTACCATTCCCTATGCTGACACCATCAATTGGTCACTATTCTTCTCATTGATATCAACAATGGGACACTATTTCTCACATTAAAATCAATAATGAGGCATTGATGCCAGTGCATTTTCTACTCCCACTGGGCATAGTCTTGTCCCCAGAGGACAGTAAACTGGCCCCTTGCTTTGAAAGTTTGGAGACCCCTGCCTAAAGGCATAGGCTCTGAAAGTAAATGGTCTGATCCACCTAGCAATGGTGAAGCAAAAAGCAGCATGCCTTTTGCGAGAGCCCTCAGGCAGATCAAAGTCAGTCTCAGTCTTGCGAACAGAGACAGTGGCTGGTAGGCAGACCTTGAAGCCCTGACCACATCAAGGAAATGTAGGACAATTTCCTTGTCATGTTTTGGGGCAGGACAAGTAGAAGTGAAAAGATGAGACCACCTTAATTTGGAAGAATGGTCTCAAAACCATCTTCTCCTTGTGCAAAAACAAGAAAGGACTCTGTACAAGAAAGAGCTGCCAACTAAGAAACATGCTAAACAGATATAATGGTCACAAGGAAAGTGAGGTGTTCCAACAAAATATCTCTAATCTGTTAAAGAGCGGTCTCTGAAAAACAGAGAGCACCAGGTTGGAAACGCAAGGTGCCAAATGAGGTTGAATTGGGAGATTTATATGAACAATTTCCTGAAGAAAAGTTTTGATTAGGGAACCCAAGGCAAGAGGTTTCTGCAATAGAATAGATAAGCAGAAACCTGTTCTTTAACCGCTTACAGACTGGAAAATTTGACTGCTTAATGACCAGGCCATTTTCTGCGATGCGGCACTGAGTCAATTTAACTGACAATTGCGCAGTCATGCAGCGTTTTACCCAAACAAAGTTGATGTCCTTTTTTCCTACAAATAAAGCTTTCTTTTGGTGGTATTTGATCACCTCTGTGGTTTTTATTTTTTGCGCTATAAACAAAAAAAGAGCAACAATTTTGAAAAAAAACGATATTTTTTACTTTTTGCTATAATAAATATCCCCAAAAATGTTTTTTAAAAACAAATTTCTTCATCAGTTTAGGCTGATATACAGTGGGAATGGAAAGTATTCAGACCTCCTTAAATTTTTCACTCTTTTTTATATTGCAGCCATTTGCTAAAATCATTTATGTTCATTTTTTTCCTCATTAATGTACACACAGTATTTATTTTTACACTGTTTAAAAAAAAAAAAAAATGGTGTCACTTTTATTCCTATTACACAGGAATGTAAACATCCCTTGTAATAGAAAAAAGCATGACAGGACCTCTTAAATATGAGATCTGGGGTCAAAAAGACCTCAGATCTCATATTTACACTAAAATGCAATTAAAAAAAAAAAGTCATTTAAAAAAATGACATTGAAAAAAATGTGCCTTTAAGACGTATGGGCGGAAGTAACGTTTTGACGTCGCTTCTGCCCAGCAGTGTCATGGAGACGAGTGGGTGCCATCTTAGCCTCACTCGTCTCCAGGCAGAGACCACTTTTATCTGAAAGCCGACCGCCGCACGAAAACAGGGATACCGGGGTTATGGCAGCTAGCTGCTGCCATAACAACGATATCAGCCGGCAAACTTTGGACGTACATCGGCGTGCGGCGGTCGCCAAGTGGTTAAGTTAATTTTTTTTAAAAAAGAAAAACTGAAATAGCACATGATCCTAAGTATTCAGACCCTTTGCTCAGTATTTAGTAGAAGCACCCTTTTGATCTAATATATCCATGAGTCTTTTTGGGAAAGATGCAACAAGTTTTTCACACCTGGATTTGGGGATCTTCTGCCATTTCTCCTTGCAGATCCTCTCCAGTTCTGTCAGGCTGGATGGTAAATGTTGGTGGACAGCCATTTTTAGGTCTCTCCAGAGATGCTCAGGGCTCTGGCTAGGCCATTCAAGAACAGTCACGGAGTTGTTGTGAAGCCACTCCTTTGTTATTTTAGCTGTGTACTTAGGGTCATTGTCTTGTTGGAAGGTAAACCTTCGGCCCAGTCTGAGGTCCTGAGCACTCTGCATAAGGTTTTCGTCCAGGATATCCCTGTAGTTGGCCGCATTCATCTTTCCCTCGATTGCAACCAGTCATCCTGTCCCTGCAGCTGAAAAACACCCCCACAGCATGATGCTGCCACCACCATGCTTCACTGATGGGACTGTATTGGACAGGTGATGAGCAGTACCTGGTTTTCTCCACATATACCGCTTAGAATTAAGACCAAAAAGTTCTATCTTGGTCTCATCAGACCAGAGAATCTTATTTCTCACCATCTTGGAGTCCTTCAGATGTTTTTTAGCAAACTCCATGCGGGCTTTCATGTGTCTTACACTGAGGAGAGGCTCCTGTCGGGCCACTCTGCCATAAAGCCCCGACTGGTGGAGGGCTGCAGTGATGGTTGACTTTCTACAACTTTCTCCCATCTCCTGACTGCATCTCTGGCGCTCAGCCACAGTGATCTTTGGGTTCTTCTTTACCTCTCTCGCCAAGGCTCTTCTCCCCGATAGCTCAGTTTGGCTGGACGGCCAGCTCTAGGAAGGGTTCTGGTCATCCCAAATGTCTTCCATTTAAGGATTATGGAGGCCACTGTGCTCTTGGGAACCTTAAGTGCAGCAGAAATTTTTTTGTAACCTTGGCCAGATCTGTGCCTTGCCACAATTCTGTCTCTGAGCTCTTCAGGCAGTTCCTTTGACCTCATGATTCTCATTTACTCTGACATGCACTGTGAGCTATAAGGTCTTATTTAGACAGGTGTGTGTGGCTTTCCTAATCAAGTCCAATCAGTATAATAAAACACAGCTGGACTCAAATGAAGGTGTAGAACCATCTTAAGGATGATCAGAAGAAATGGACAGTTAAATATATGAGTGTCACAGCAAAGGGTCTGAATACTTAGGACCATGTGATATTTCAGTTTTTCTTTTTTAATAAATCTGCAAAAATGTCAACAATTCTGTGTTTTTCTGTCAATAAGGGGTGCTGTGTGTATATTAATGAGGAAAAAAAATTAACTTAACCACTTGGCGACTGCTGCACGCCGATGTACGTCCAAAGTTTGCCGGCGGATATCGTTGTTATGGCAGCAGCTAGCTGCCATAACCCCGGTATCCCTGTTTTCGTGTGGCGGTCAGCTTTCAGATAAAAGTGGTCTCTGCCTGGAGACGAGTGAGGCTAAGATGGCGCCCACTCGTCTCCATGACACTGCTGGGCGGAAGCGACGTCAAAACGTCACTTCCGCCCATACGTCTTAAAGGCACATTTTTTTCAATGTCATTTTTTTAAATTACTTTTTTTTTTTTTTTTTTATTGCATTTTAGTGTAAATATGAGATCTGAGGTCTTTTTGACCCCAGATCTCATATTTAAGAGGTCCTGTCATGCTTTTTTCTATTACAAGGGATGTTTATATTCCTTGTAATAGGAATAAAAGTGACACAATTTTTTTTTTAAACAGTGTAAAAATAAATAAAATCATGTAAAATAAATAATAAAAAGTTTTTTTTTTTTTTTTTTTAAAAACCCCCGTCCCGATGAGCTCGCACTCATAAGCGAGCGCATACGTGAGTAGCGCCCGCATATGAAAATGGTGGTCAAACCACACATGTGAGGTATCGCCGTGACTGGCAGAGCAAGAGCAATAATTCTAGCCCTAGACCTCCTCTGTAATGCAAAACATGCAACCTGTAGAATTTTTTAAACGTCGCCTATGGAGATTTTTGAGGGTAAAAGCTTGACGCCATTCCACGAGCGAGCGCAATTTTGAAGTGTGACATGTTGGGTATCAATTTACTCGGCGTAACATTATATTTCACAATATAAAAAAAATTGGGCTAACTTTACTGTTGTCTTATTTTTTTATTCAAAAAAGTGATTTTTTTTTCCAAAAAAAGTACACTTATAAGACCGCTGCGCAAATACGGTGCAAAAAAAAAGTATTGCATTGACTGCCATTTTATTCTCTAGGGTGTTAGAAAAAAAGCAGTATATAATGTTTGGGGGTTCTAAGTAATTTTCTAGCAAAAAAAAATGTTTTAATCATGTAAACACCTAAAATCCAAAACGAGGCTGGTCCTTAAGTGGTTAAATGATTTTAGCAATTGGCTGCAATATAGCAAAGAGTGAAAAATTTCGGGGGTCTGAATACTTTCCGTCCCCACTGTATATTCTTCTAATTATTTTTGGTAAAAAAAAAATAACAATAAGCGTATATTGATTGGTTTGCCCAAAAGTTATAGCGTCTACAAACTATGGGAAAGATTTTTGGCATTTTTATTATTATTATTACTTTTTACTAGTAATGGCGGTGATCTGAGATTTTTAGCATTACTGTATCATTGTACAGTAACAGTTCGGACACTTTTGACACATTTTTTGGACCACTGACATTTATACAGCGATCAGAGCTATAAAAATGCACTGATTACTGTGTAAATGTCACTGGCAGGGAAGGGGTTAACACTAGGGGCGATCAAGGGGTTAAATGTGTTCCCTAGTTAGTGTAACTGTATGGGGATAGGACTGACTGGGGGAGGAGACATATCGCTGTTCCTACTCAGTAGGAACAAACAATATGTCTCCTCTCCCCTGACAGAACAGGGATTTGTGTTTACACATACAAATCCCTGTGCTAGCTCTCCTTCCCGCAATGGCGGGTGGCCGACTACGGCGGGTGGCCGGCCATGCTCATCGGGTCCCCCGTCGTGCCACGGGTGCGCGCCTCCAGCGGCTCTTAAAGGGGAAGACGTACCTGTATGCCGATTCGCGGGAACGTAACACTTGGCCGACGTTATCCGGTCGGCAAGTGGTTAAGGGTACTCAGGGCCAGACACTGCTCAAGACCAGATTGAAAACAGATCACAGTCACCTTCCTGCCCTTGCACCATGAAAAGTAAGCCTTCCATGTGTGATGGTAAGTCTTGTGGGAATTGGATTTTCTTGTTCTGAGTAAGATGGGAAAACAGTGCGTCATGCTTACCCCAAACGCAGGTGGTCAGACACTATAGTTAGCTACTGTGTTCTTCACCTATAGCAGCCCCCTTTCCCATAAGGTAAGCAGGCTTACCGATACTCAGTTGCCCCCAGGACTTATACACACTGCTATAGTGCCTGGCCACCACGCTAGGGCAAGCAAACAGGTACTTGCGGTTGGCAGACAGGCAGAGTGATTCAATGACAGTCCAGGTAAAAGGCGGGCAGAGTTCAGAGAATAGTCCGATATGCGATCTGAGGTCATACATAGGGAAATCCAATCTAGCAGAGCAGGGCAGCCAAACAGGCAGCTTGATCAACTATAATGCACTC
This sequence comes from Aquarana catesbeiana, assembly GCF_042186555.1. NCBI lineage: Eukaryota > Metazoa > Chordata > Amphibia > Anura > Ranidae > Aquarana > Aquarana catesbeiana. The sequence continues at coordinate 379,356,097 of NC_133326.1, read as the reverse complement.
TATCACAAGCGTGAGACTGCTATCTTGGCTGACTTATATCAGGTTTGGTCTCAGAGTCTGGCCACATCAATCACCTTGCAGATGGACTGACAGACAAAGAGGATGTCATAGCCAAAACTAGGATGCTGGAATGAGGAGCATGAGTGCTAGATGCTCCTGACACAGAGTCAGAAATCCCCCAATCATTTTGAAATTGGGTTTCAACAGCCATACCATTAAAGCCAACGACTAAGAAGCAGGATGGAATAGGGAGCCTTGGGCCAGTAACTCTGGTCTATTTGGAAATGGCCAAGGCTCATAAACCAGCAGTCTGAGTTTGTCTGTTTGGATGACTGAGAAAAATAAATGTGAGTTTCTGCCTATAAAAGTATCAAACTTATTTATTTTAGGACAACTGGACCTCTTTTGTGCCCCTCATGGTTTATTTAGGCCACTGCTGTGGCATTGTCTGACTGTACCCTGACTGGTTGACCTTACAAAAGGCAGGTCCAGTGTTGCAGAGATAACATGATGGCTCTCCTTTCCAGAATATTGATGGGAAGTTTTGACTCCTGTGGGGGCCAGGTTCCCTGGACAGTCAGGGAGTTGTAAACTTGGCCCCAGCCTGTAAAACTGGCATCTGCTGTCACCATCTTCCAGAGCATGTGAAGGAAAGAATCCCAGTGCCATGGCTGGATGGGAGATCCACCATGTCTGGGAGTGCTTTTTCTGGCTGGATAGAAGCATTGGGTTATCCAAGGATTCAATTTGCTAGTTCGACATCATGGTTATGCTGGATTGAAGAGGTCTGGAGTGAAACTGAGCATTTTAACCAACTTGCTCTTGAGGTAAAAAATTCTGGCTTGGCAAAGTTAGACCCAGGTACTCCAGATGGTGTGAGGACTGCAGAACAGACCTTGGAAAGTTGTTAATCCAGTGAAAGGTTTGAAGGAACGGAAACACCCCTTGGACATTGGCAGACAGGGTTGTGACTGAGGAGTCCTTCAGAGGTTTTCCAAGTAACTTGTGACATAAAAAAAAAACCTGGGTTCACAGAAGAGCTAGAAGCAAGGCAAGCACTTTTGTGTACACTTGGGCTGTAGAGGAGAGCCTAAATTGTAGTGGTAAATATTGGAAGTGTTAATTTTTTTCTGCAAAACACAGAAAGCGCTGATGTGAGGGGGAGATGAGGATGTGTAAAAAGGCATCTTGTATGTCTACTGATGCCAGATATTTACCTTGTCTGAGAGAAGCAGCAACAGATCCTTGCTTATTCCATCCAGAATTTTGGTATACAAAGAAGAAATATGTTTAGAGATTTTAATTCCGGTATGGAGAGTATGTTCCCATCTGGTTATGGGACTGTGAATCGGTTTGCAAATAAACCCCTAAAAACATTCTTGTGCCTGAAGTTGGTGCAAGGTTAACATTGAATCGACTTTCTTTTGGTCTGAGGCTGGCAGATTGGAAAGGAAAAAGTGAGTAGGGTGTAGAGAGGCGAGCCCGTGCCGCTGTTTATTTTGGCAGTTTTGGCCAGGTTTTGCAGACAACAGGCACACTAATGAGCCAGGTGTGTGCTAGGCTTATGTTAGAGCTGGGATTAGAGATGAGTGGCCCCACCCTCCCGAGGGAGTCAGTCTGTGCAAGGGAGCTGTTAAGAGCTTGTTGCTCCATATTGTCCACCCTGGGACAGTGAAAGGCAGAGCCTGTAAGAATGAAGCAGCAGGGAGGTGCATGAGAAACAGTCAGAGCTGAGAAAGGTTCAGCGTTTAGTGCACAAGCACGGGGACTGTGTGTTTGATGGTCTGAAGGACCAAAGAAGGAGGCCAAAGCAGAGATACTGCAGAGAAAAGCTACGAGGTGGAGTACTGTTAGTTTCGTCACATTGATGGCGAGAACCCCATACCAAGAGGGAAACTATTCTGATGTGAACTTTCACTTTCTTTTCAATAAAAGTGGGCACCAACTCTATTTTGTTCCCATTTGAAATGACAGATTGGGCCCAGAGGTCAGGGATGACTTAGATCCAGACTGGTGCCATCAGATGTACTCTCACTCCCAAGTTGTACTCTCACCTCCCCTTCATTATTTTGCACAGGTCATTTGATCAGTTTCACTGCCTTAGTAATTACCACAGCCGTTTCATCTGTGGGAAATCCTAAAAACATGACCTGTTGAGGCGCCTTGAGGACTGGAGTTGAGAAACATTGTTCTAGAGCATCAGCACAAAACAATAAGGCTGAGAGCATCAGCTGCAAATGTTCTAAGACAGCAGAGTCCTCAAAGAAAGTTTCCCGGACTCTGTTCATTTGTCTTGTCCAGTTGACAATAGTCTAAGTCCAGCAAATAGAAATGGCAGCAACAGGTGGCTGCAGGACAGGACCTGCAAAGGCAAAGAAGTCCATTAAGAAAGCTTTCATACGCCTACCAACAGAATACTTAAAAGAAGGTATATCCTCAATAGAAATTGTAAAGTGTTTATTGAGAACTGCAATGGCATTTCAAGATTGGGCCAGCCCTCATAAAGTAAACAATAAATCTCAGCATGCGTTGGAAAAGTCTTTCTTTTTTTTTTTCTTTTTTTTTTCTTCATAGGGGCTTGTTTAGGCTATGGATGTACCATGTTAAAATCAGGGTGCTCAATACTTTCCTCTATAATATCCTCCAAGTAAAAGAGGTTCCATCTCTAAATTCTGAACAGGGCCAGGGGTAATAGAGGATGTGGAACAGTGGCGGCTGGTGCTCAAAATTTTTTTGGGGGGGACGCAAACAAACTGTAAAAATTCTGAAAAGAATCCCATCAATCGCAGCCACTATGTCAAACGCAGCCACTGCGCCCATCAAACGCAGCCACTGTGCCCATCAAACGCAGCCACTGTGCCATATCAAATGCTCCCACTGTGCCACCAAATGCTGCCACTTTGCCCATCTTATGCAGCTACTGTGCCCATCTTATGCAGCCACTGTTCCCATCAAATGCAGCCTCACTGTGCCCCATCAAATGCAGCTTCATTGTGTCCCATCAAATGCAGCCTCACTGTGTCCCATCAAATACAGCCTCACTGTGCCATCAAACGCAGCCCCACTGTGCCCTATCAAATGCAGCCTCACTGTGTCCCATCAAATGCAGCCTCACTGTGCCCCATCAAATGCAGCCTCACTGTCCCATCAAATGAAGCCTCACTGTGTCCCATTAAATGCAGCCTCACTGTGTCCCATCAAATGCAGCCTCTTTGTGTCCCATCAAATGCAGCCTCACTGTCCCATCAAATGCAGCCTCACTGTCCCATCAAATGCAGCCTCACTGTGTCCCATCAACCCCCCCTCCCCCCCATTCTCCGCAGGAGGTCTGGCACTTACCTTGCTGTGGTGTCCTCTCCTCCTGCTGTCTCCTTCAGTGGGCAGCAGCGGCGGTGGAGGAGTCCGCTCCTCATGCTTCCTCCACTTGGGTGCACTGGGAGAGAGAAAACCGGAAGTGACATTGTAACTCGAATGTCAATCAAAGCACCTGGCCGTAGTAATACGTACTATGGGCGGAAGCTGTTCGGCGCAATGGAATGCGCCGCAAGGCGGGACAAAAGCCTGCAAATGAAGCACCTCATCTGCAATCTTGTGATTGCATAGACGTGGTGCTTCCCATAGTGCACTGTGTCCGGCGCCCGAGCACAGTGCACTTAAGGACCTTTTTTTCTATTTTTTTTTTTAAAGGGTCATTTTTAAAAAATTTGTATTTCTTTCTTTTTTTTTTCTTTTTGTGACTGCCTGGAGGGGGGGCGGCACCCGTGTGCCCCCTATGGACGGGCCGCCACTGATTTCTGGTCTTTTGAAGCTGAAGGTGTCAGTATCAGGATTTTGGCTGTCCCATTAAAACTGAGCAAAACTCAGCTAAGACAACCCTGACCTGGGAAACAAAACAGTGATTGGCCAGTTCATTACTGCTCATGTTTAAAACACCTGTTCTAACACACCTCCAATGGGAGTGGGGTTATAAGAAACCGGATACTAAATAACTGAAAATCCCTTACTGTCTGAGCTTGACATTTTACTACGTCACCATGAACATTCCTGTTACCAGGTTTAACTTGAAAAGCAAGTTGAGGAAAAAGCTTATCTGATTTAAGAACAACTGCAGCTAACTTTGTGAAATATTTATTTTAAAGCTTTGTACTTTTTTTTTACATTTTTTTTTCCAATAGTTTTATTGGGTTTTATAAGAATTACAGAAAGAAAGAGCACATAAAACAATGATCATGCGGTGGTCTATCAAGATGAAACCATATGATATAGGCAATATAGTACTTAAAGCATTTGTCAACCCCCCCCCAAAAAAAATCCTGATCCTGTTCTCTGTTCATCAGGATTTTTTTACACAGCTTGTGCTGTGTAATTTGGATACCTGGCTGATCCTGAGTGGCTATACCCTCCCATCTGCAAACAGACCACGATAATCATGGCTGCTGAGCCCCTGATACTGTGGTCTGTTGCATGATTCTGTCAGCCGCAGTTCTCCTGTCTGCAGCTCTCCCTGTGTCTGTGTCCTCTGTCCCCCCCCCCCCCTACCTGCGAACACCTCCCCCCCCGCGCTTCTGCTGATTGCAAATCTGCTATTAAATTATTAAATAGTGCCATCTGCTCTGTACCATTATACCATTATAAGAAGTTTCCCTGTGCCTGTGTTCTGTAAAAAAAATCTGCCCCATTGTACCTGTATGAGCTCAGCTGACGCGCGTCTCTCTCTCTCTCTCAAGTTAGTATGATAGGTAATAGTCATTTTAGTAGGTTAGAGTCCCAATCACTATTGTCCCTTCATTGAGAAGACAGCTAAGGCATCCTCTTTTATGATGCCTCCCATTCCTCTTTTTTATGTGAACTTGTTAGCTCAGCAGAGTGGAGATGACAACTCTGTAGACTGCTTTGTGCTGACCACAACTGGATCATTCATGCGTATCCAATCTAATATCTGCGATATTATTAGATGTCTGCGGCTAGCTTACCCAAGGTCTTCTCATCCTCACTTTTTTGTGCTTCTCTTGCCAGTGTATGGTTATGCAGCCCAGCTCCTCCAAATGTTGATTAAACAGCAACCTGTCTTGACTAGCTTCCCAGGAGCTTGACAACCTCTAAATCACAAAAAATGTATAAACCTGTTACACTTTAAATGAAATTCCAGTAAGTATATCTAGGGAAATCCAAAATTTTAGAATTGTCCCCAGAACAAAAAGGTAAGAGGAAAGGCCATGAGCTTCGCTAGCACTGGGCACTTGGGGCACTTGCATCTGTTGCTGATGTTCTGCAGTCTGCAAAACAACTGCATTTTTTTGCTTCTATCCATGCCCAACGGCCCACCTGCCAACTATTAGATCTGTGTCTCAGAGCTAGGGTAAGTACTCAGAAAGTTCTCCTTTACTCTGGGCTACAGATCTGAGAAAAAAATGCAAGCGGTTGTGGGGTTGGGACCTGGAGCACTCAGCAACATATGCAACGCCAAGGTCTGGTAAGAACACTTGAAGTAGAAGTTCAGCCTAAAACTAACTAACTCTAAATCTACTGGCAGCCAAATTCTAAGACTAATCTATATAATCCTGTAAAGCAAAAATTGCTATACATACCTTTTCTGAAGCCGGTCTGTCTCCAGCGGCGGATGCTGTGTGGAAGAGACAGCAGACAACGGCTGTGAAATGCATGAAGAGTAACGTCACCCATAAACTTACTATGGGGTTTCCGTTGTTGGCTACCTCTCCTGCACACGCTTACACAGAGCTCGGCGTGGGACCAGACGGCATCAGCTGCAGAAAAGGTGTGTATTCTTGCTTTAAAGGGTTAGATAGATTAGTCTTAGAATGTGGCTGCCGGTAGATGGTAGATTTAATACCGCGTACACACGACCGGACTTTCCATCAGAGTAGACTCTGACGGTCTTTCCGACGGAGTTCCGCTGAAACGGACTTGCCTACACACGATCACACCAAAGTCCATTCGTTTAGAACGCAATGACGTACGACAGGACTAGAAAAAGAAAGTTCAATAGCCAGTAGCCAATAGCTGCCCTTGTGTCGTTTTTGGTCTGTTGGACTAGCATACAGACGAACGGTTTTCCCGATAGGAATTGAGTCTGTGGGAAAGATTTGAAACATGTTCTATTTCTAGGTCCGTCAGAATTTTAGAAAGGAAAAAGTCCGATGAAGCCCACACATGATCGGAATGTCTGACGGAATGATTCCTTCGGACATTTTCTGCCGGAAAGTCCAGTCGTGTGTACACGGCATTACAGTTAGTTTTAGGCTGAACTTCCACTTTGAGAAGAAAAAATGTGCTGGGGCAACTTAGTCTTGGGACATTGTGTTGGGGGGGAGAGGGGAATTTTTATTTGGGGATGAAAAATGCACAAGACTAAACCCAATGTCAGGCAAGTATTCCTGTGGTCTGCCAACATGCATTAGAATTTCCAGGTACTAAACCCATGGAACAATATACATAGTTGAGCTTTTGCTTTGTTAGGCACTATGCAAAAATGAATGAAGTTATTTAATATTCATGTTCATCAATGCCACCACGTACACCGCTTCAGAAGCTGTAAGTGTGCTTAAAGAGTCAGTCCCATCAAAAAGTGATATGTGAGTGATGGGTTATAAAGGAAGGCCTGGTGTCCACCCCTTGTCTGCTTATAACTCTCATGGAATCTAAAATTTGCTCAATCCCTCCCTAAGTTTTGGATTATTTCCAACGGTCCTGTTATATAAAAATATAGAATAGATACTAGAACAGAGCCATCAAGAGATACACTATATTGTCAAACGTATTGGGATGCCTGCCTTTACACGCACATGAACTTTATAGAGGAAGTAAACTCTTATTTTTTACTTGTGCCTACAGGTAGGCCTATATTAAGGTTTACCTGTAGGTACTGTGAATATCTCCTAAACTTGCACAGTTTAGAAGATATTTAGAGTGCATGCAGCGGATGACGCTTACCGTGCTGGACCTTCAGAGCCTATGCCGTTAACGGCGGCTTCCCTGTGCATGCGTGGGAATGACATTATCGCGGCTCCAGCCACTTATAGCACCGAAGCCTGCAAACCAGGAAGAAACACCGGGGAAGATGTCAGCTGTCTTAGCGGTGTGCGGGTGCCGCTGGAGGGCTTTGTTCTAAGGTAAGATGCATACTAGCTCATTATGAAAAGAGGGAGAGATGAGGGCGCTCTGGTGAGGCTGGGTATCCGGTTCTTAGTAGCAGTGGAGAGATGGCACTAAGGGGAGCAATCTGTAGAGAAGAAGCCACTCTGGAGGGCCATAAAGGAAAGAGAAAGGTGCCTCTAAGTCCAGTAGGAAAAGATTTATTGCAGGAAAAATGGGATTAACAACACTTACAAGAGAGTAAGAGGTCATAGTCATATAATAATTAGTCATAATGCAGATCACTGGTTCTGGAACCAAGCTGTAACACATGTGGCTGATGTAACATCAGGTGAAGGTGGGGGGTGGTAACACGTTTCAGAGCATGCACGGCTCCTTCATCAGACCTATGCCCATGCTCCCCCGACGGGCTTATGAGAGGTAAGGGGGGGGGGGGGGGATGGTGTCTGCTGATAGGCTGGGGGAGAGAGGGGCGGAGTGTAGACCTGTTGATGGATGTTGGTTTCATAAAGGGCCAGAGTCATGTGACTGCACATGTGACATATTAAGCATATTAGATTTAGTGTGCATCTGGTCTTAATGGTCCTGGAAGGAACAGACAGGGTTAGAGAAGGATTAGCACAATGTAACAGCATAATGAGATGGATATATACATTATCTCACAAAAGTGAGGTCTAAAGTGAGGTCTACAGTTACGCATGGTGGTGGGAGTTTCATGGTCTGGGGCTGCATGAGTGCTGCCAGCACTGGGGAGCTACAGTTCATTGAGAGAACCATGAATGCCAACATGTACTGTGACATACTGAAACAGAGCATGATCCCCTCCTTTCAGAGACTGGGCCGCAGGGTAATAGTCCAACATGATAACGACCCTAAACACACCTCCAAGATGACAACTTATATATATACAGTATCTCACAAAAGTGAGTACACCCCTCACATTTTTGTAAATATTTTATTATATCTTTTCATGTGACAACACTGAAGAAATGATCTTTGCTACAATGTAAAGCAGTGAGTGTACAACTTGTATAACAGTGTAAAATTGCTGTCCCCTCAAAATAACTCAACACACAGAAATTAATGTCTAAACCGTTGGCAACAAAAGTGAGTACACCCCTAAGTAAAAATTTCCAAATTGGGCCTAATTAGCCATTTTCCCTCCCCGGTGTCATGTGACTCATTAGTTTTACAAGGTCTCAGGTGTGAATGGGGAGCAGGTATGTTAAATTTGGTGTTATCGCTCTCACTCTCTCATACTGGTCACTGGTAGTTCAACATGGTACCTCATGGCAAAGAACTCTCTGAGGATCTGATAAAAAGAATTGTTGCTCTACATAAAGATGGTCTAGGCTATAAGAAGATTGCCAAGACCCTGAAGCTGAACTGTAGCACGGTGGCCAAGACCATACAGCGGTGAAACAGGACAGGTTCCACTCAGAACAGGCCTCGCCATGGTCGACCAAAGAAGTTGAGTGCACGTGCTCAGCGTCATATCCAGAGGTCGTCTTTGGGAAAAAGATGTATGAGTGCTGCCAGCATTACTGCAGAGGTCGAAGGGGTGGGGGGTCAGCTTGTCAGTGCTCAGACCATACCCCGCACGCTGCATCAAATTGGTCAAGATGACCACTGCCTTGCTAAAGAAGCTGAAGGTAAAGCTGATGGACTGGCCAAGCATGTCTCCAGACCTAAACCCTATTGAGCATCTGTGGGGCATCCTCAAATGGAAGGTGGAGGAGCGCAAGGTCTCTAACATCCACCAGCTCCGTGATGTCGTTATAGAGGAGTGGAAGAGGATTCCAGTGGCAACCTGTGAAGCTCTGGTGAACTCCATACCTAAGAGGGTTAAGGCAGCGCTGGAAAATAATGGTGGCCACACAAAATATTGACACTTTGGGCCCAATTTGGACATTTTCACTTAGGGGTGTACTCACTTTTGTTGCCAGCAGTTTAGACATTAATGGCTGTGTGTTGAGTTATTTTGAGGGGACAGCAAATTTACACTATACAAGCTGTACACTCACTACTTTACATTGAAGCAAAGTGTCATTTCTTCAGAGTTGTCACATGAAAAGATATAATACAATATTTCCAAAAATGTGAGGGGTGTACTGTGTACCTGTCCATACATACATATAGGGGGGGGGGGGATAGATTACAACCAAAGTTACTTTGTTGGGTGATGAAGGAAGTCAAGTACATTGGATGTAAAAAAACATTGAGTACATTCGATGCTAAATGTTAAATACATACGACGTTGTATGGAAAATGTTAACCACTTCAATACCAGGCACTTAGACACCTTCCTGCCCAGACCAATTTTCAGCTTTCAGCGCTGTCGCAGTTTGAATGACAATTGCGCGATCATACAACACTGTACCCAAACTAAATTTTTATCATTTTGTTCCCACAAATAGAGCTTTCTTTTGGTGGTATTTGACCACCTCTGCGGTTTTTATTTTTTGCTAAACAAATAAAAAAAGACCGAAAATTTTGAAAAAAATAAAAGTTTTGCTTTTGTTTCTGTTAAAAAAAATAGTAAATAAGTAAGTTTTCTCTTTCACTGATGGGCACTGACACGGCGGCACCGATGAGGTGGCACCAATGAGCGGGCACTGATGATGGGCACTGATATGCGGCACTGATGGGCACTAGTAGGCGGCACTGATGAGTGGCACTCATATGCAGCACTAATGGGCATTGATAGGCGGCACTGATGGGCACTGATGGGTGGCGCTGGTTGGCACTGATGGGCACTGATAGGCGACACTGATGGGCAATGAAAGGCAGCACTGCTGGGCACTGATAGGGTGGTGCTGATAGGCGGCACTGATAGGCGGCACTGCTGGGCACTGATAGGGAGCACTGCTGGGCACTGATGGGCACTGATACGTGGCACTGATGGGCACTGATACACGGCACTGATATGAGGCACTGATGGGCATCCCTGGTGGCACTGGCAGTGGTAGTCATTGAAGTGGGCACTGATTGGCAGCTGCCTGGGTACTGATTGGCAGCTGCCTGGGCACACAGTGGCATTTCCCTGGGGGTCTAGGGGCATACCTGGTGGTCCAGTGTGGATGGCTTCCCTGGTGGTCCTGGGCGGCTTCCCTGGTGGTCCCGGGTAGGATCCGAGGGGAGCTGTGCTGATAAACAATCAGCACAGACCCCCCCTGTCAGGAGAGCAGCCAATCAGCTCTCCTCTACTCGCGTCTGTCAGACGCGAGTGAGGAAAAGCCAATCACCGGCTCTTTCTATTTACATCGTGATCAGCCGTGATTGGACACGGCTGATCACGTGGTAAAGAGTCTCTGACGGAGACTCTTTACCTAGATCGGTGTTGCAGGGTGTCAGACTGACACCCCGCAACAACGATCGCCGTGATGCGCGCCCCCGGGCTCGATATTCCTGATCACGTCATATGACGTCCGGTCAGGAATATCAAACCACTTTGCCGCCGTCATTTGGTAATAGGGCGGGCAGCAAGAGTACATTCGATGTTGAATGTCAAGTACGTTTGATGCTGAATGGAGAGTGAAATTGTCCCGTATATTCAACAGAAAAAGTTTGGTAGTTCAATGTTGAGTGGGAAAAAGCAGGTACATATGAATATATATATATATATACATATATATATATATATACATATATATATATATATATACATATATATATATATATATATATATAATTTTTTTTTTTTTTTTTTTCCATTCAACATCGAATATACTTGACAATTTCACTCTCCATTCACCATCGAACGTACTAGACATTCAACATTGAATGTACGTAATATTTTCCATTCAACATCGAATGAACTGAAATGTACTCAATATTTTTTATATCGAATCTACTTGACTTCCTTCATCACCCAACGAAGTAGATTTGGTTGCAATCTATCCCCCCTATATGAATGTATGGACGGGTACAGATATATATACACCTTCATCTCATTATTCTGTTACATTGTGCTAATCCCGCTCTAACCCTGTCTGTTCCTTCCGGGACCATTAAGACCAGACGCACACTAAATCTAATGTGCTTAATATGTCACATGTCCAGTCACTTGACTCTGGCCCTTTATGAAAACAACATCTAGCAACAGGTCTGCACTCCACCCCTCTTTCCCTCAGCCTATCAGCAGACACCAACCCCTCTCCTCTCTCCTCCCCCCTCATCCTCACCTCTCATAAGCCTGTCGGGGGAGTATGGGCGTAGGTCTGATGAAGGAGCTGTGCATGCTCTGAAATGTGATACCGGTTACCACCTTCACCTGATGTTACATTGGCCGTGTGTGTTCCAGCTTGTTTCCAGAACCAGGGTCGCCTCATCGCATCTTCACCTCCTCGCTAATTTACGTCACCAGGGACTCTGACAGCTGCAGGACGGCTCTCTCTCTCCTCCAGACAGATAAGGATTACAGCGATCCGCATTAGGACTAATCATTATATGACTATGACCTCTTATGCCCTGTACACACGATCGGACATTGATTGGACATTCCGACAACAAAATCCATCGTTTTTTTCCGACGGATGTTGGCTCAAACTTGTCTTGCATACACACGGTCGCACAAAGTAGTCGGAATTTCCGAACGTCAAGAACACGGTGACGCACACCACATACGACAAGACTATAAAAGGGCAGTTCAATACCAAGCGCGCCACCCTTTGGGCTCCTTTTTCTAATCTCGTGTTAGTAAAAGTTTGGTGAGAGACGATTCGCGTTTTTTTAGACTTGTGGTTTTCAGTTTGTTTTTCTGCTGTTCAGTTCGTGCTTATAAGTTTTGTATCTGGTCTTCAGTGCGTGCAGTGAGTTCCCATTGATTTATCATTGTGTTCTTGTCCGTTCGTTACTGATTTTCAGGTCGCTCTTCACAGGCCTTGCTGTTCTTCAGTACGTTCTGTTACTTCGTTCTGACCAGCCGACCGTTTTCTAGCCATGTTGCGTGTACGTACTCATCGTAGAGTTTGTGCTGTGCGGGGGCTTGGTGTTGGGGTTCTTACTTTGACACAAGCCCAGTCCATGAACAGGGCGAGGAGGAGTTCATGGACCAAAAATTGGTTGCTCCAGCGTGACCAATTCTGTCACATGCCTTTGCTCCGTGAGATCCGTGAGAATAATCCTGATGATTTCAGGAACTTTCTCCATTTCACCATTTGTTGGCTTTGCTGACCCCTTATATCAGCAGGCAGGATACCTGCATGAGGCAAGCCATCACTCCGGAGCAGAGGCTAGTCGCCACGTTGCGGTACTTGGCTACGGGGAGAAGCCTGCAGGACCTCAAGTTCTCGACAGGCATCTCCCCCCAGGCTCTGGGGATCATTATCCCAGAGACCTGTTCTGCCATCATCCAGGTCCTTCAGAAGGACTATATTAAGGTAAGATTTATCCTTTAAAATCTCATTATATGTATTTAATGTTTGCTAATGTATTGTAATTCTTTCCCTATTCCCTAATTACCATGATTGTAATATGCCGTGAATGTCCCCTTTGTCCTCATGCATGCTGGAATAAAAAATTCTTTTTTTTTTTGTCCTTCATGCATATTTGCCTTCACTTACCTCCCCAGCATGCTCTCCTGGGCCTATATCCACCTCGTCTAGTCACTTAACAATGTATTTTGTCAGCTCCATAGTAGTGCTTTACCCTAAACACCCCCTAAAATGTGTACAGATGTTATTTGTGCTTTAAATTCAGGCAGAGTGCCAGAGGCTTTTTTTTTTGGGTCCCAAAATCATTTGGAACCCTACCTCCCCCCCCCCAACTGCTAAGTCAGGTGATACCAATCCTCTATCTGCTGACTTTGCCAAACCCATACACACTATACCTACCTCTTTTGTGGTCAGATTTATGAATGAATTCCCCAAAGCATGTAGTGCAAGGGCCTGCCTGAATACTTTCAAATGGTAATGTTAAAAGTTTTTGTATCCTATTATTATCTTGATAGGTAATAGCAGAATAGCAGAATGTAAAAATGTGCTAAAATGTGTACAGTGTGTATTTATATCTTTGTATTGTGACACTTCTTACCTGTCCAGTGGGCTGCCAATAGTGTACGTAAGGAGGGGCTGGCCAAAGTAATACACATTATTTAGGCATTCATCTCTCAATGAAGTGGAGAGGGTTACCTGTCCAAAACATCTCCCCCCCCTAAAATTTTTGCAATGGGCCATCAGAGGGGGTGATGAATCTGATAAGTGAACCTTATACCTTTGTTTTTAAATACTCCCTAAAATAAATGTTATACTGATGTTGGCCAAGAATGTTTGTGTCTAATCTGCTTTCAATGTTTATGTGCAAAATGAATAATTTTTTTATTCTTGTTTGACTCCACAGTTTTCTTCCAACCCACAGGAATGGCATACTGTGGCCTCCCACTTTGCCCAGTGGTGGGACTTTCCCAACTGCGTAGGGGCAACTGATGGGAAACACGTCCACATCGTCCCACACCCCAACTCGGGGTCATACTATTATAATTACAAGGGGTTCAATAGTATTGGGATGTTGGCGGTGGTGTCGGCTACTTATGAGTTCCTGTATGTGGACGTGGGGAAGAATGGCCAGGTGGCGGATGGTGGAGTCATCGTCCAGACGGAGTTCTACAGACATCGCCAAAATGGCAGCTTGGGCTTGCCACCTCCAGAAGACAATGCGGAAGGACTCCCATTTGTCTTCTTTGCGGATGAAGCGTTTGCGCTGGGGAACCATCTTATGCGGCCATTCCCTATGAGGACCCTCACCCCGGACCAGAGGGCGCCTATTTCTTACACCGATACACATGGCGAAATATAAACTCAATCACATCATCCTGTGTTGCTGTGTTCTCCACAACTTTTTAAGGAGCAATTCTTTGAACTATGCTGCATCAGTTGGGCCTGAGGCCGGAATTCATATTAATGAACCAACCCTGACGGTGCTCGAAACTGGCCATCCTGGCTTGCCCCCCCAGAGTACCCGCGAGGTCCGTATAAGATACATGGAAGATACATGGAATACTTTGCGGGTAGGGGGGCCATCGATATGCCAGACAATGCCTGAGACATTTTTTAAATAAAAATATATTTGAAACTGAACAAATATTTGCTTTGATTTACTGCTTGGCTTTCTTTTAGCTGCCTCCTTATTAATGTTCTAATTTTTTGGCCTTTTTCTTCAACAGTGCAAACGAAATTTCATCGACACATGAGGTGACAATCTCTTCTTTGGCTAACTATTATTATTATGTTGTGGGTCTGCTACACACACAACTTGTTTTTTTTGTTAATGTATGTAATGCATTACTGATAAAAATATTAATAATTTTTGACACCATGCCCGAAATTTGGGGAGTCCTGAAAATGGCGTGATTGTGTAAAATTAGAAAGCACTGTTGGGTGTTATTTACTAAAGGAAAATACACTTTGCACTACAAGTGCACTTGAGACTGCACTGAAACTGCACTTGTAGTGCAAAGTGGATTTGCCTTTAGTAAATAACCCCCATTGCCACTGAAAACAACAACTTTACTCCAAAAACTGCTTTTGAGCATTGAAAGAAGAAGCCGCACATTGTTGATTATCAATCTTTTTAATCAAAGCACAATCACATGTGCGTTTCTAAAAGGGTTTTTGAACAAACCAACATGTTTGTTGTATAACATTTTTTTAGGTCACATTAAGTAGAAATTGCCTTTTAAGGTAAAGCAGGCATGTTTAAAACCATAAAAAATACACAACTCTGGAACTTACAAAGTTCAACTTTTATAGAAAGTGAAGGCAATATCAGACAAGAGTATTTATAAACTGTGTTTGATATTGTGTTCAGCAGATGGGGTGATGTCACCCCTGGAAAAGCCAAATTTTGAAGATGCACACAAATTGCCTAATGTCAGCATGTGCTAGCTGCCATCATGGGGGATCAAGGGACGTGTTTTGGGGGAGCAACCCCTTCCTCTCAGCTACTTTATAATCGAGGAAGGGGTTGCACCCACAAAACGCGTACATTGATCTCCCGTGATGGCAGATAGCACATGTTGATACACTGTGTGCATCTTCAACTTTGGCTTTTCTATAATGTGTCAAAAATTAGTCATAAAAACAAAAATAAACCTGCAATAAGTTAGGGATTTCTGGGTGTTTTTATATCCTCCATAAAACATCAGTGATGTTCTTCATTTTGTTTTGAACATCATTGATGTTTTTCTTTAGGGTTTCTAAATCCCTATTACACCCCATTATCTCCCCGATGAGGATCTGGCCACTTTCACTTGTGAAATGACACTCCTCTTCCACAACATCACGATCACCTTAAAAAAAACAAAAAAAAAACAAAAAAAAAACAAAACCACACCATGTATTATAAATATGCAGGCATCCATCTCTCACCTGAAGCTGTGTTCACAGACACTCACCTGTTGTGGTGACAAGTTCTATAATGTCTCCCTCTTCCTCCACTGGTTGGGTTTGGGGGATTTCCCCTTCTTCCTGAGGTGGGGGGTCTGTGGTCTCCTCTGATGAGTGGTGTCCTCCGAGTCTTTTCTCTCCTATGTGAAAAAAAATAGGTATACTTAGCACATATATTTGAGGCCAGAAATAGGAATATGAAACATTGCTTGGAAGTGGGGTACAATTGTCTCTTTTGGCAGAGTTCCAAGATGAAGAAATATTTTTTACCTTTGTAAAGCTGGAATACTTACCTGTTTTGTGCAAGCTTCACAGGTGGTGACACCCCTATAGTATACACTAGAGCACCTGTGTGGGACCCCTAATAAAAAAGGTGTTCTGGTGTCCCACACTAGTGCTCCTGTGTCCAGATGTGTAAACAGCTGCTGAGTGTCCTCTCCTTACACAGAATCTAGTTTGAATTTCATTCTAGTTACAAACACATCTAGACAACAAACTTATTTTAAGAGAAGTAGGCCAGAAAAAATGTATTGAACTGCATCTGGACAAAACATGGTGTTTTAGTGGCCGAACGAACAATGTTTCCTATGAACGAATAATGTGTCCATGAACACGAAAGTTGCCATTTTAAACTGTACAACAGTAAAAAAAAGCAAATGGAGCAGCACAAACGTAATAAAAAGAAATAATAGGAACACAGGACAACCACTTACTTTTTTGCAGCACTCTCCTGATCCTTCTATACTGATCGTGCTCCCTTAATTTGAGGTCCGACCACCGTTTCCTCAGTTGATCCTTGGATCGCCGTACCCCAAAATTCCTGTGCAGACTCTTCACAACTTAACCATGATCTTGGCCTTTCTCACATTTGGGTTTGGGTAAGGTCCATACTTCCCGTCATAGTCGGCCCTCTTCAATATGTCAACCATCTCCACCATCTCAACAAAGGCCATATTTGATGCCTTAAATCTTCTCTTCCGGGATTTTGACGTTTCTGGCTCCGGGCTTTCCTCCTCCTCCTCCTCGTTGCTGGAATTATCAAGCACCTGTTGTGTCTCCGCCACGTGCTCTCCCCCACTGCGCCGAAAGACAAGGGGCAGGGAATAGACTAGAAAGAACGTCAGGGGCGGGCGGAGTTTCATGCATGCACAGTGTATATAAAGTGTAACACGCGCGCATCGTACGTACGATCTGTGAGCAGAGGAAGGAATATCGGAAGCGCCGATCGTAATAACGAAGGTACCATTTTAACTTGGGCCTATACTGCTTATAGATTGAGGCCTATATTTGGACAAGATTAGGAGACTTTAGCCTGACATTAGGGTTTGTCTTGTGTTTTGCAGATAAAATGGATGGCTTCAATGACCACAACTTCCTCCCCCTGTTCATAGACAAATACAGGGAGCTGCCTTGTCTGTGGCAGGTCAAACACCCGCAATATAATCATAAACAAAAGAGGCAGGCAGCGTTGGAGAAACTGCTGGAGTTGGTGAAGCCGGTGGTCCCCACGGCAACCATCCCCTATTTAAAAGCCAAAATTGGTGGCCTGAGGAGCACTTATCTTAGGGAGCGCAAGAAAGTCCAGGATTCCCAGAGATCGGAGCTGCAGCAGATGACGTTTATGTCCCCAGGCTGTGGTACTATGAGAGACTTTGTTTTCTGTTAGACCAGACTGAAGTAAGGGAATTCCTCTCAACCCTTCCTTCCACTCTTCCTTCCACCCTATCTTCCACCCCAGCTGAGGCTTCCGATGTCCAATCTAGGACTTCCAGCCAGGAAGAAGTGGAGGAGCCCAGCTTGAGCCAGGTATAGCATTGTTCTACAGATTTCTTGTCAATAAATAAATGATGTTTACTAGATGTTATTATTGATCACTAATTGCTGATTTAATAAAGTGTTTTACATATCACTAGACAGTAGTGGGCAAAAATAATTGGGACTGAAAGAATGAAAAATGCTGGGCTCAGAATGATAATCTTTTATATTTGTTAACATTCAATTTGCAACAGTCATGAGATGAAAATTGTGTGTGACTGATGAAGAAAAAACTACAACTATGTCCCTTTTTCATACACAGGAAGACCTCAGCCAGGAGGAGGCTGTGGAATGTGGCAGCCAGGAGGAGGCTATGGAATGTGGCAGCCAGGAGGAGGCGGGGGTATGTGGCAGCCAGGAGGAGGCCGGGCCCAGTAGGAGCCTCACAGAATACCAGGTTCCTCCCCTCCGCCTTCCAAACAAAAGACCCAGGAAGGGGAGTAACGTGGAGGAGTCAACGCTCAGGCTGATTCAGGAGGCTTCTGCGTCCCTCAGAGCCACCCCCACTCATGAAGAGGCCTTTGCCTCCATGGCTGCCACCAAACTGCAGGACATGCAGGAGGGCCAATGCCTCATGTGTGAGGAAATCCTTTATAAAACACTAACTAAGGGGGTGAGGAGCCAAATCACACCCAATACCCACCTGTATGAGTTGCATCATCCTCCTCCTCCTCTTGCCACACCTCCATCACCACAGACACAGCCTGGAAGAAAGAGTGGAAGGAAGACAAGAAAGTGATGACCCTGGGTTCAGTCTGGTCTGACAAAAGATGCAGGCTCTTGTATGACCACAGCCTGGGGACATGTATGTCATCTGCTGCTGTTCATGATCTCTTGGACTTCTGGACCAAATTGTACTCCCTTATATATGGACTCCTCAGGCCACCAATTTTACATTAAAATAGTCGATGTGTGCCCTGGGGGCCAAAGGCTTCGCCAACTTCTGCAGTTTCTCCAGCGTTGCATCCCTCTTTATTTAGTTAGGGCCCCTGAAGTTTTTTTTTTTTAATAATACTCGCCTGTGTGTTTTCCTTCAAAAAGGACAGTTTGTTTGTGAGGAGGCAGGTACATTTCACAAATACAATGTGAAATTAACAAGAGACACCAACACCAAACAACCTCCTTGAGATTAAATAATACAAGATAATAATGGTGTTGTGGTAACTTGACACACAAAACACACTCAAATCTATTCTGGAGTAAAAAAAAAAAAATAATGAAAAAAATAACAGGAGATCAGGATTTAAAAAACTAAAAAAAAATTACAAAATCTAAAAACATAAATTTTTTTTTTTTTCGGGAGATGTGACAAATAAAAATATTATATTCATGAAATCACGATAAATAATAAAGAAATAAGTTTGTAGGAGGCTGTGTGAATATGAGCAGCAAAACAACTTCATTCGTCTAGCATTATAAAGAAGAAGAGAGAGCGCTGCATTAAGCAATTTAAAACATTGCAGCGTGACGAAAGTACTATATCGATTATGAACGCTAACTTTACCAGACCGAGCAGTTCTGTCTCTGAATTTATTCTGAGCATGCGTGGCACTTTGTGCGTCAGAATTGGCCACACGCGGTTGAAATTTACGCAAACGGATTTTGTTGTTGGAAAATTTTATAGCCTGCTCTCAAACTTTGTGTGTCGGAAATTCCGATGGAAAAAGTCCGATGGACCCCACACACGGTCGGAATTTCCGTCAACAAGCTCAGATCACACATTTTCCGTCGGAAAATCCGACTGTGTGTACTCTCTTGTAAGTGTTTTTAATCCCATTTTGCCTGTAATAAATCTTTTACCACTGCACTTAGAGGCGCCTTTCTCTTTCCTTTTATACTAGCTCAGTATGTCTTTGTCTTACAGGTTTTTCCAGGGTTTACAACCTATTTTATGACATCCCAGTCTCCACTTTAATTTATCGGGTCGAGGTCAGGACTCCGTGCAGGCCAGTCAAGTTCCTCCACACCAAACTCGCTCATCCGTGTCTTTATGGACCTTGCTTTGTGCACTGATCCAAATCATTTGGTGGAGGGGGGATTATGGTGTGGGGTTGTTTTCCAGGAGTTGAGCTTGGCCCCTTGGTTCCAGTGAAGGGAACTCTTAAGGTGTCAGCATACCAACACATTTTGGATAATTTCATGCTCCCAACTTTGTGGGAACAGTTTGGAGATGGCCCCTTCCTGTTCCGACATGATTGTGCACCAGTGCTCAAAGCAAGGTCCACAAAGGCATGGATGAGCGAGTTTGGGGTAGAGGAACTTGACTGGCCTGCACAGAATCCTGACCTTAACCCGATAGAATACCTTTGGGATGAATAAGAGTGGAGACTGCGAGTCAGGCCTTCTCATCCACATCAGTGCCTGACTTTACAAATGCGCTTCTGGAAGAATGGTCAAACATTCCCATAGACACACTCCCAAACCTTGTGGACAGCCTTCCCAGAAGAGTTGAAGCTGTTATAGCTGCAAAGGGTGGGCCAACGCAATATTGAACCCTACGGACTCAGACTGGGATGCCATTAAAGTTCATGTGCATGTAAAGGCAGGTGTCTCAATACTTTTGGTAATATAGTATACTCCAAACTGATAGAAGATATAACGCAGAAACATCTAGAAAATCAGGAAACATCAGTTTCCAAGCCACATCAGCATCAAGGAAAAAAAGTGTCAGATAATGTTTTTGTGTATTAATGTAATTGCCAATGTAACAGGAAATAAAAAGAAAGTGGATAAATTCATTTTGTCATCTGTCTGATTGAAACACCAATTCTGTCAAACAGGGAGCTCATCCTGTCACCTGGCTTTAATGCCAGTGGATGGAGGCAGAGCGTGCCAATGTAAAGCACTAGTAATGCATCTTGGTAAATACTACCCTTTTTTTTGTGAACTGACATTAACATCAAGACAGATTGACTACAACCCCCTAAATAAGAAAATTACTCTTTTAACTCTTTTAAATTAAAGTGGACCTGACCTCAAAAAGTGAAGATTTGTTGCAATATAGGGAACAACTACAAAGAAAGCTGTCAGTGATGTTGCCACAAATACTCCTAATCAGGGCTTTTTTTTCCTCAAAGAATAGGTGCAGGAACTCCCCTCTCCCGTATCACCATTTGTCTCTGACCCCCTACCCACCTCGAAGCACCGTCCCTTGTTTCCACCCCATACCCACCTCCCAGAACCATCTCTTTTAGAGAAAACATCACCAAGTATCTTTTTGTGGTGCTAAGTAATTTTTATGTATACACATACATGTTTTTCAAGCACTTTATATATCAATTTATTTGTATTGGTTGCGCACTTATTTTTTGTATATGTATTTGGGTTAAGTATTTAAGCCTTTCATGAGTTGCGGCACCTCTTTATATATTTAATAAGTAGATTGATGTGTAGGGTAAGCGTGAGTTACTTTTTACATAAGTAATCTTGGTAATTATAACAATAAAGGTAATAAAATGGATCCTATGCAGCCAGCAACAATAGCCCCCCCCCTAGCAAAAATCGACCCCCCCCCCAGTAAAAGACATCCCCAACAATAACCGATTCCCTCGGCAACAATAGACCTCTTTAAACAAAATACCATCTCACAATAACAGATCCACCCCAGGAACGATAGACCCCACCAGCAACAATAGATCTCCCGGTAGTGAGCAACAATAGACCCCTCCTCAACAGTAGATCGCTTCCAGCAACAATCAACCCACACCAACATAAGACCCCCCAGCAACAATAGACCCCTTCCACAACAAAAGATCTCCCCTAGCAACAATAGATTCCCCAGCAGCCAGCATCAATAGACCCTGCAGCAGCCAGCACCAATAGACTCCTCCCTCAACAGTAGATCCACCCAGCAACAAATGACCCACTATCAACATAATACCCCCCAGCAACAATAGATCCCCCAGAAGCTGTCATCATTGTACCCTTCAGCACACCCCAATACCCTTTGCCACTGCATACATTCAGTGCTGAAGGTGACGGACCTGCGTTCCCCCACGTTTCCGCTGAAAAAAAAAGCCCTGCCCCTAAGGCCTTTGGAGCAGTGGCGGCTGGTGCTCTATTTTTTGAGAGGGTGGCAAACAAACCCCCCCCCCCCACCTGCCCGCTCACCCATCCGCTCGCCCGCCCACCTGCACTTACCCCATCCAGGTCCCAGACAGCTTCCCCGGCTTCTCCTTTCTGGCCAATCCGGTCTTAGGACTGACTTCCTGTCCTGATTGGCTGGGAAACGAAGTAGGAAGACAATAGCAAATGTTGATTCGCTTATATCACAAGTGGGTTGGCTCGGGGGGCAGGGCTCTTCGCCCCAAGCCCAACATCTTTGAAGCCAATTAGAGCCTCAGGCTCTAATCATGTGCTCCAAAAAAAAAAACCCCGTAGAAATCCATGCGTCCAATGCCCCGCATGGGGATTGGGGTCCGGTGCATGCGCCCCCTATGGACCGACCACTGCTGCTCTGAAGTATTACACTATGTGCAGTGACTGATTTTTTTATGTGCCTGATCAATGCCAGTCAGCACAAGAGCACATTGAAAACAGTTGTTTTCTTTGTGCCCCATTCACATCACAATGCTGCTCAGAGCATTAGATGGCATCTTAGGTCACAGCACTGCGGTGCAGCGCAACACAGTGCAGTATGGCAATCGGAATAGAGTGTAGATTTGTACGCATTCAATAAAAAAAAATGTAAACAATGTGATGTGCTGAAACACATTAGCACACATGCTAAATCGAAGCATCTTAGTTTGCGGATAGTGTGAATGGGCTGTAAGATTAGGAGGATAACTGCATTTACAGAGCAAATCCTTTTAATAGAAACCTGTTCTGAGGAGAAATATGGATGCCACAATTGTTCTCCTCTCTTAAAAATGCTAGTTGCCTGGCTGTCATGTTGATATAATGGCTTCAATACCATCCAAATGACTGACATGGAGTAAGTATGCAAATAAGAAGTTCTGGCTTCTGTATGATTTCAGTGGCTGCATGCCTATCAGTTATTCAATGTACTGAAGTCAGAAAATCAGTATGCGTGCCAGGCAACAAGCATTTTCAGAAGGAGGTTAGCAATAGCAGTCTCCATATTTAATTCAGCACAGTTTATTTTAATTAATTTTGTCCCCGCAGGCTCAGTATTCACTGCTTACCTTTTCTATGGGGATCATGAGGGCTTCAGCACTCTTTTTTCTACAGGAAGCATCTCCAGGTCACCACCAGAGTGTGCAGTTGGGAGACTAATATGAGGCTCTACATTGGCATGCTTGCTTGCTTTTCAAGCATGGACAGGAGGAGCTCCTTGCATAGGGAGATGAAAGCTGAGGGTGCAGGATGCATGTGGCAGTGTCTCTCCGCTGATGTCTGTAAGAAAGGTGACCAGTCATTATTAGAACAACACTGCAGATGTTAAGAGCTATCTAATGCCGCGTACACACGGTCGGACTTTTCGTCTACAAAAGTCCAACGGACGCTGACGGACTAAAGCTGGCTGGTAATCCGATCGTGTGTGGGCTTCTCCGGACTTTCAACGGACTTTTTCAGCCTCAAATCCGACGGACTTTAGATTTGAAACATGCTTCAAATCTTTCCGACGGACTCGAGTCCGGTCGAAAAATCCGCTCGTCTGTATGCTAGTCTGACGGACAAAAACCCACGCTAGGGCAGCTATTGGCTACTGGCTATCAACTTCCTTATTTTAGTCCGGTGTACGTCATCACGTAAGAATTCGACGGACTTTTGTGTGATCGTGTGTAGGCAAGTCTGTTCGTTAGAAAGTCCGCCGCAAGTCCGTCGAAAGTCTGTCAGACAGGCTGTCGGACTTTTGTAGCTGAAAAGTCCGACCGTGTGTACGCGGCATAAGTTATAATGTTAGAAAAATCATACCTAAATATCCCAAACTGCATAATATATGGACACTGTTGTCCTGTGGTTACATTACATACAGGTTGCTTAAGAATTATTCTGCTAACTGTTGCAATTCATTTCTGAGAAGTGGGAATAAAGGAAGAGTAGAAATTGCAACTAAAAGCACAAAGTGTAACTAAGATAAAAACAGAAAAATCTGCGCAAAGGACATAACTTAGTCAGCAGAATGTGTTCCTTGTGCTGATTCATCTTCTGTTAGTAGAAACCCTCCTCCATTCATGACCCACCCCTCTCTCCACCCCCCACCGCCATAACCATGCCCGCTCTTGCCGCCCAGCTGCTCCATTCATTGAAACGGTACTTTGGCTTCTACACCACATACCTATTCCTCTCAAATCTTTAGCATGTGTTTTTGTTTGCCTTTATTATTTATCAATTACCATCTATCGTGAGACTACTATTTTCACCTTTCTTATAGCCCAACTGTGGGAAATTTTAAAATTATGCCACTGAGGCACTGTGAGCATTATTTGCTTGTTTAGTTCTATGAGACACAGAAAAGTAGATGGACTTACCTGATCCTCCACTTCTCCTCACTGTAATGCCGCTTACAGACAATCAGAAATTCCGCCAGCAAAACTCTGATGAGAGCTTTCTGTCGGAAAATGCGACCGTGTGTATGCTCCATCGGTCTTTTGCTGGCGGAATTCCAGCCAGCAAAAGATTGAGAGCATGTTCTCTATTTTTCGGTCGGGAAAAGTTCCTATCCAAAAATGCGTTCATCTGTATGCAATTCGGACGCGCAAAAAAATCACGCATGCTCGGAAACAATTTGACACATGCTCGGAAGCATTGAACTTCATTTTCTCGGCTCGTCGTAGTGTTGTACGTCACCGCATTCTTGATGGTCGAAAGTTCAGAGATCTTTTGTGTGGCCGTGTGTATGCAAGGCATTGAGCGGAATTTCGTTGGAAAAACCATCCAAGTTTTTTCTGACGGAAATTTCGATCGTGTGTACGCAGCATTGGACCAGTCACCGCAGTGTCTTTTTCCCCATGCTCCAGCAGTATAAGGCCCTGAAGTCATCAAGAGACTAACTCAGGGTCCATAGCCATGTCCAAGAGACAGTCCTTAGAGCATGGGAGAGCGCTGTCTCTGGGAGGAGCAGAGGATCAAATAAGTAAAGTGTTTCTCCTCTCCCCTACATAAAATAAGCAGTAAACCCTTGCTATGCATGGCAACAAACTTTCAATCTCAGATTTCAGTTAAATAAGTTGAAGACAGACACTAAGCCTAGGTTCACACTGCCATGATACGGCCCATCACATGGAATTCGCACATTCATACAGTATGGCTCCAATCGCACCGCATCTACACCAAAGTGGTGCAGGACTCTTCCAATGTGGTGCGGGAAATGCACAGGATGTACTGCGTTTCCTGCAACGCATATATGTAAACCAAAGCTGATTGGTGCTCCAGATTCTGTCTGCTCCAGTTTTGATGCATTCCCCCAATGTATGTTAACTGTTTTACCTGTCAAAGGACTTACACACATGTGCCAAACTACATGCCCAGACAGGTGACACACTTTTGGTAGCAGCTGCCCCCTAACAGAACAGCTCTCCCATGATGTTGCGGTTCCCTGCTGATGTGGCCACTCCCCACTGATGTAGCCACGCACCCCCATGGAGCATTTCCCCTCTGGTGGAGCAAGTCTCCTCTTCCCTGATGGAGTAGTTCTCCCCCAATGTTACCTCCCTATCCTGGTGTAGCCACTCTCCCCGATAGAGCAGCTCTCCCCTGCTGGATCAGCTCTCCTCTGATGTAAAAAGGAAGAGGACAAAGGAAGTGGGACTTTAATTGAAGCACCTGGTAGCAAAAGGATAGTTGGTTAAACAAAAAGAATTTTATTGATATAATAATGTAAAAATACATAAATTGTTGATAGCAGGTACAAAATGACACAATAGTAGCAATGACCATAGTGATAACAAGGATGTCTCAAAATGTAACCGCTAGAATGGAAAGTAAAAAAATATAAATATAGTAGAAAGCAGTAAAATAATTAAATGGCAGTAATGTCTCGACACAGACCATAATAAAATTCCATAGTTCAACCCAGACCAAATTAGATAAAATCATCATTGCGAGGTAATGCCTGCGGGACCTATGGCCTCACTGGACCTGTGGAGGTAGATATTGTATAGTAGCTTAAACTGGGTATAGATAGGTAAGAACACGGCATCGTATAGCTCTACGCGTTTCGTGGCTGATACGCCACTCATCAGGAGCATGCGCGTGGTAATCTAAAATAGGAAAATATATATGAGATGATCAGTAGTAGTTGTGGACCTCAGTGGGGGTGGGGTGATACCTCCAATAGCACAAAGGTGCATACTTACTGGTTAGGATTCACTGGCTGATAATGCGGCCGTGAGACGCCATAAGCATGTGGGACTGCCTCCAACCGGGGACCGTGGTAGGCTGCCCAACGGGGACAACACAAACAAGAAGCCAACAGAGCGGATAAGGGACCACGGGGATCACTGCTGGTGAAAGTGAAAATGAACAAAGTGAGGGAGTGCCATAAGTGATTGAAAATGGAAGATTGGGAGGGTGAGACAAAGAAACCTATGCTGGTGAGGAAGGTGATGGTGGATGGCTGAAGGTGAAAGTGTGGGAGAGTGAGATAAAGAAACCCATGCTGGTGAGGAGAATAAAGGTGAGTTGAGGGCTGGCAGTCAAGGGCTGCCAGGTAATAAGAGTGAAGCGGTGGGAGTGGAGACCAAGAAAGCCATGGAGAGGAAAGGTGCAAGATGACAATCATACCTGTGTAGGCAGAGAGCCAAATGGAGAAAGGAGGACTGGCAGGCTGTGTGAAGTGAAGTGTGCAGGAAACCTTGAGTGCCAAAGCCGCCTGGAGAACCGCCTGTATATGTATGTCACCGCGGCGCCGCCCACCATCATCACGCAATGTAGCGTAGGCTCAGGGGGAGGGCGCACTCCGGCCGAACGGCACCTAGGTACCTGATGTAGCCGCTCTCCCCTGATGTAGCCACTCTACTCTGATGTAGCTGCTCCCCCTGATGATGCCTCTTTGCCCTGATGTAGCCACTATCCCTGATGCAGCCTCTTTCCCCTGATTTAGCCACTCTCCCTGATGGATCAGCTCTCCTCTGATGTAGCTGCTCCCTCTGATGAAGCCTCTTTCCTCTGATGTAGCCACGCTCCCCAATGCAGCTTCTTTCCCCTGATGTAGGCACTCTCCCTGATGAAGCCTCTTTCCCCAGACTTAGCCACTCTCCCTGATGCAGCCTCTTTCGCCTGATGTAGGCACTCTCCCTGATGAAGCCCCTTTCCCCTGATGTAGCCACTCTCCCTGATGCAGCCTCTTTCCCCTGATGTAGCTGCTCCCCCTGATGAAGCCTCTTTCCCCTGAGGTAGCCACTCTCCCTGATGCGGCCTCTTTCCCCTGAAGTAGCTGCTCTCCCTGATGCAGCCTCTTTCCCCTGAGGTAGCCACTCTCTCTGATGCAGCCTCTTTCCCCTGACATAGCCACTCTCCCTAATGCAGCCTCTTTCCCCTGATGTAGCCACTCTCCCTGATGCAGCCTCATTCTCCTGATGTAGCCATACTCCCTGCTGGATTAGCTCTACCCTGATGTAGCTGCTCTCCCCTGATGTAGCCACTCTCCTCTCATGTAGCTGCTCCACGATCCACCTGATGAAACCTCTTTCCCCTGATGTAGCCACTCTCCCTGATGGAACTCCTTTCTCTTGATGTAGCCACTCCACCTGATAAAGCAGCTCTTCCCTGAAGAAGCAGCACAATTTCTATGTACTACAAGTAGCCTCCATGAAGGTTTTAGAAATTCATCTTTGTCGTGAAATAGTCCTTGCTGCACCTCCTCTCCAGTGATAAGTTTTCAGGTGACTCCTCCTCTGCCACAACAGCCGATATTCTTCTTCACCCCACCGCAGTGTCCACAGGCTATCCTCCCACACTGTGCAATACTCAGACTGTCATACTTACTAAAATCACTGTGTGTAATCTGTGATTAATCTGTCACCACTCTCATGCTAATTAACACTGTGTGTAATCTGTCACCATGTGTGATGTCACCGGCATTTCATTTTATTTGTCTTTTCCAAATAATGTGATAGCCTTTCCATCTGGTACAAGAAATAAGCAACGATTAAACATAATTATGCACTGCCTAGTAGCAACATTATATAATGCAATCATTGCAAATGGCAAAAAGGAACAGCAAAAATTAGGAAGGCAACAAAATGATTTTATTTTAGCAGGTAAATAGTGCTACTCATCTGACATGTATATACAGTTCGGACGGAAAGTATTCCGACCCCCTTAAATTTTTCACTCTTTGTTATATTGCAGCCATTTGCTAAAATCATTTAAGTTCATTTTTTTTCCTCATTAATGTACACTCAGCACCCCATATTGACAGAAAAACACAGAATTGTTGACATTTTTGCAGATTTATTAAAAACGAAAAACTGAAATATCACATGGTCCTAAGTATTCAGACCCTTTGCTGTGACACTCATATATTTAACTCAGGTGCTGTCCATTTCTTCTGATCATCCTTGAGATGGTTCTACACCTTCATTTGAGTCCAGCTGTGTTTGATGATACTGATTGAACCTGATTAGGAAAGCCACACACCTGTCTGTATGACCTTACAGCTCACAGTGCATGTCAGAGCAAATGATAATCATGAGGTCAAAGGAACTGCCTGACGAGCTCAGAGACAGAATTGTGGCAAGGCACAGATCTGGCCAAGGTTACAAAAAAATTTCTGCTGCACTTAAGGTTCCTAAGGGCACAGTGGCCTCCATAATCCTTAAATGGAAGACGTTTGGGACGACCAGAACCCTTCCTAGAGCTGGCCGTCCGGCCAAACTGAGCTATCGGGGGGGAGAAGAGCCTTGGAGAGAGAGGTAAAGAAGAACCA
Source organism: Aquarana catesbeiana (assembly GCF_042186555.1). Classification (NCBI taxonomy): domain Eukaryota; kingdom Metazoa; phylum Chordata; class Amphibia; order Anura; family Ranidae; genus Aquarana; species Aquarana catesbeiana. The sequence goes on along the minus strand of NC_133326.1, from coordinate 379,327,951 downwards.
AAAGATCACTCTGGCTGAGCTCCAGAGATGCAGTCGGGAGATAGGAGAAAATTGTAGAAAGTCAACCATCACTGCAGCCCTCCACCAGTCGGGGCTTTATGGCAGAGTGGCCCGACGGAAGCCTCTCCTCGGTGCAAGACACATGAGAGCCCGCATGGAGTTTGCTAAAAAAACACCTGAAGGACTCCAAGATGGTGAGAAATAAGATTCTCTGGTCTGATGAGACCAAGATAGAACTTTTTGGCCTCAATTCTAAGCGGTATGTGTGGAGAAAACCAGGCACTGCTCATCACCTGTCCAATACAGTCCCAACAGTGAAGCATGCTGGTGGCAGCATCATGCTGTGGGGGTGTTTTTCAGCTGCAGGGACAGGACGACTGGTTGCAATCAAGGGAAAGATGAATGCGGCCAAGTACAGGGATATCCTGGACAAAACCCTTCTCCAGAGTGCTCAGGACTTCAGACTGGGCCGAAGGTTTACCTTCCAACAAGACAATGACCCTAAGCACACAGCTAAAATAACGAAGGAGTGGCTTCACAACAACTCCGTGACTGTTCTTGAATGGCCCAGCCAGAGCCCTGCCATAAACCCAATTGAGCATCTCTGGAGAGACCTAAAAATGGCTGTCCACCAACATTTACCATCCAACCTGACAGAACTGGAGAGGATATGCAAGTAGGAATGGCAGGGGATCCCCAAATCCAGTGTGAAAAACTTGTTGCATCTTTCCCAAAAAGACTCATGACTGTATTAGATCAAAAGGGTGCTTCTACTAAATACTGAGCAAAGGGTCTGAATACTTAGGACCATGTGATATTTCAGTTTTTCTTTTTTAATAAATCTGCAAAAATGTCAACAATTCTGTGTTTTTCTGTCAATATGGGGTGCTGTGTGTACATTAATGAGGAAAAAAATGAACTTAAATAATTTTAGCAAATGGCTGCAATATAACAAAGAGTGAAAAATTTAAGGGGGTCTGAATACTTTCTGTCCCCACTGTATTTACCTCACTTTCTGATGTAGCCACCTTCGTAGCGGCTTGTTCTGTGTGTGCTCAGAGTAAGACTCCACGACACCTTCCAGTGGGTCTCTTACAACCTATACCCAATGGAGAGAGGCCGTGGACCCATCTGTCTATGGATTTTATTGTGGTTACCCAACTACCAGGGCAACTCAGTTATCCTTATGGTGGTTGACCGGTTCTTGAAAATGTCTCATTGTAATCCACTTAAGAAGTTGCCCACATCGAAGGAACTGGCTTTCATTTTTGCTCGGAAGATCTTTTACTTACATGGGCTACCCAAGGTGATCGTCTCGGACAAGGGTAGTCAGTTTGTGTCCTGGTTTTGGAGAGCCTTTTGTGCACAGTTGGGAATTCAGCTTGCTTTCTCCTCTGCGTATCACCTGCAGTCTAATGGTGCTGCAGAATGAGTCAACCAGTTCTTGGAGCAGTTCCTACTTTGCTATATTTCTGACCATCATAACAACTGGTCAGACCTCTTACCTTGGGCGGAGTTTGCTCACAATAGTGACTTGAATTCTGCTTCCCGATTGTCCCCGTTTATGGCGAAGTATGGTTGCCTGACTCATTTGTTCCGCAGAGCATTCCTGCATTAGAGGAACATCTCCGTGGTCTTCATTCTACTTGGGCGCAAGTCCAGGAGGCTTTGCGACATGCCATTGATAGGTACAGACTCCATGCTGACCTCAGACGCCTGCCTGAGCCTGCCTGCTCCACAAAATTCACCCAGTGGCTTATGTTTTAGACCTTCCTTCTAATATGCATATCTCAAATGTATTCCATGTCTCCTTTTTAAAACCTTTGGTCTGCAACCACTTTACCACCTCGTGCCATGTCCTCACCCTGTACAGGTTGAGAACCATGAGGAGTATGAAGTACAGTTCATTGTTGACTCCCGTAGGTTCCGTGGGTGCATACAGTACCTGGTGCATTGGAAAGGGTACGGCCTGGAGGAACGCTCTTGGGTCTCATCCTCGGATGTACATGCCCCTGTCCTCCTCCGTGATTTCCATAGATGTTTTCCCCTCACGCCTGGTGGTACCCCGAGGAGGAGGGGTCGTTGAGGGGGTACTGTCAGGGCTGGGCTCAGCCCTTCCTTCTCTGAGCTGGCCGCTCTGATGTCGGTTAATTGCCAGCTCCTATCTCTCCACAGTGGCTCACCTGTTGATGATATCCTGCTCGTCAGTTCTGCTTACTTAAGCCGTCCAGCCCAGATGATCTCTGCCTTTGCCTGGTCAACATCACAGAGATTCTCTCCTGCTTGCCTGTTAAAGACTTGCTTGGCTGACATTCCTTTTGGCTCCAGATCCTTGCTGTTCCACTACACTGATTCCTGGCTTCCTGTCAGGAAAGAAGCAAGTACCAGTCTCGCAAATATCGCTGCCTTCCTTCGCACATGCGCGATAGAGCGGCACTTTGGCGCATCCCTGGGCACAATACAGCGAAACGGCTAATGTGTGTTTGTGTACAATTCAGCGAAATGGCTAATGCGCATGCGCAATTCAGCGGAACGGCGAACGCGCATACGCAATAGCGCGCACAACATGAGCCTCCCACTGGCCTATAAAGCCACTCTGTGTCATGACCAGATTGCTGGTTTGTCTTTCAGCTCCCTATGTGTTTCCTGCTTGTATCCTGATTCTTGATTACCAGTTGTGACCCAGATTGACCTTGACCTACTCTGATCTCTTCCTGCATCTGACCCTCGGCTTGCCTCTCGGACCTCTCTACTTGCTTCCTGTGTTTGACCCTCGGCCTGTCTACGGATATTGCTTCCTGTCTCCAGTGATTGACCCTCAGCCTGCTCCTTGCTATTGTCTTTGAGACTTTGGAGACTTTGCATCCAGTTATCTGTGTTTGACCCTCGGCCTGTTTTACGGACTTTGCTATCAGTCTTCAGTACTAAATCATCAGCCTGCTGACAGACCTGCTAACAATCCTTTGCACTAGATTGTTTTGCCTATCTAAGAGACTCTTGCCAGTCACCAGTGTTTGACCCCTGGCCTGTTACATAGTTACATAGTTACATAGTTAGTAAGGTTGAATAAAGACACCAGTCCATCCAGTTCAACCTGAGTGAGTGTGTGTCTACAACCCTGACCCTTGTTCCTAACCCTGTACATCGCACACTCACATCAGTCCCTACCCTCAATCAAAGGTCCCCATTCATATACTAGGGCCAATTTTGGACAGAAGCCAATTAACCTACCAGCATGTCTTTGGAGTGTGGGAGGAAACCGGAGTACCCGGAGGAAACCCACGCAGGCACAGGGAGAACATGCAAACTCCAGGCAGGTAGTGTCGTGGTTGGGATTCGAACCAGCGACCCTTTTTACTGCTAGGCGAGAGTGCTAACCACTGCACCACTGTGCCGCCCTGTTGTTGGATTAGCAATTCGTCTTCCTTCTTGAGCTTCAGCATCTTCCAGTCCAGCTTCAGCATCTTCCAGTCCTGCACAGCTGTCTCCCTGCCGGTGACCTTCACGCAAGACCTGCCCTGCCTGCTGGTGACTCGTGCCTTTTTGTGCCCTTCACCCCCTGTACCATCTCCAGGAGTGGAGTGCGCTTACTTGCAAGAGGTTACCGCTCTCAGCATCTCTGCCTCGGTGAGTACCCTTATCTGACACTTCCTGACTTTCTGGCTTGTCTGACTATCCATTAGGGTTACAGAACTTTGGCTATGTTAGGAAACAGTGTCCAGTGTTGACTATGCTGATTTTGTTTCAGTTCGATTCATTTTTTTGGACTAAAATTCTATTTTCTGAGATTCTGATGTATACAAATCTCTGAATGGACATAGTAACGAATGTCAACGAATCCGAAACTATATCAAAAATTAACAAATGCATTTGGTATATTTGTTCAATTGGCATGACATCACATGATGCGATAGTAGTTCGGGCCCACAAGCAAATAAATACATTTTTTGGATTTGGATAATGAATAGATCCTAATTTCATTCCATTCGTTACATAGTTACATAGTAAGCGAGGTTGAAAAAAGACACAAGCCCATCAAGTCCAACCTATGTGTGTGATTATATGTCAGTATTGCATTGTATATCCCTCTATGTTGTGGTTGTTAGGGTGCATATGATTGCACCCTTACATTTCTTGTTGCATTCTTTGTAAAGTTGGAATGCTGATGATGATACCTCGGCCTTGTATTTTTTGAAGGCCTTCGCCTTTGCTTTTATATGCATTTTTACGTTGGAGTTAAGCCACCCTGGACTTTTATTAGCTCTTTTAAATTTATTTCCCATTGGGATGCACTGGCTAATGCACTTATTTAATATGCACTTAAAGCATACCCATTTTTCCTCTGTGTTCTTTGTTCCTAAGATTTTATCCCAATTATTATCTTCTAGCAAGGATTGTAGTTTAGGGAAGTTGGCTCTTTTGAAATTCAGTGTCTTTGTATTCCCCTTATGTTTCCTATTTGTGTAATTTATACTAGAAACGAATTGAGCTGTAATCGCTGTTTTCTAAATTGCCCCGTATTTCTACATCCGTGATCAGGTCTGTATTGTTGGTAATCAGTAGGTCTAGTAACGCTTTGTTTTTAGTTGGTACATTTACCATCTGACCCATGAAATTGTGCTGCAAGACATTTCGGAACTGGCGAGCCTTAGATGAATGCACAGTTCCTTTCACCCAGTCTATGTCTGGATAATTAAAATCCCCCATTATAATGACACTTCCCATTCTTACCGCTAATCCAAATTGTGATAGGAAGTCCACTTCCGCCTCCTCCCTCTGGTTAGGGGGCCTATAGCATACTCCCAGTATTACTTTCCCCTTAGTTTCCTCCCTTTGTAGCTCTACCCATAAGGATTCCACCTCCTCCCTTGCTCCCTTAGTGATGTCATCTCTCACATTTACTTGTACATCATTTTTGATATACAGGCATACCCCTCCTACTTTTTTACCCTCTCTATCCCTGTGATATAGGGAATACCCTTGAATGGTTGCCAGCCAATCATGAGAGCTGTTGAACCAAGTCTCTGTAATTCCTACAAAATCAAAATCCTCCTCGTACAACAGTAGTTCTAGTTTTCCCATCTTGTCCGCCAGACTCCTGGCATTGGTGATCATGCCACGTAATTTAGACCGGTCGCATACTATCTCCTTATTGGGTGCTCTGGGGTTGCAAATAGGACTTGTTACAATACTTACCTCGGTTTAGGTGCTTTAGTCAACCTACGACTAATGCCCCCAATACTACCCTCCGGAATATGTTCCACGCTGACTATCTCTACCTCTGGACCCTCCCCCCCGTCGCCTAGTTAAAAAGCCCCTCTAACTTTTCGGCCATCTTCACTCCCAACAGATCAGCACCTTCCTCATTTAGGTGCAGTCCATTCCTTCTATAGTGCTGATAACCGACTGAGAATTTGCCCCAGTTCTCCAAGAACCAAAACCCCTCCTTTCTACACGAGCTCCTCAGCCACTTGTTTACTTCCCTAATCTCCCTCTGTCTTTCTGGCTCGAGGTACCGGTAGTATTTCTGAAAATACTACCTTGGAGGTCCTTTTCCTCAATTTGGATGCACACGACGCCAGTCGATATTGTCCAGTCAGCTCATGTCATTTCTCTTGGTGGGTTGGACTAGCATCCCAAAATATTGAATCCTTATGATTTGAATCCAACTGGTTTGATAATTTTTTGAATATATAGAATCTTCAGGGAAAAACGGCAACATTTTTCAGATCCATCTGGACCAATGAATCTATAAAACAAATGCCGAAGATATGAAAAGAATTTCGAAAACAAATTGGGTCAACGTAACAAATATGACAAAACAAAATTCTTCAGTGAACAGATGCATCCGATATGAAACAAAATTCAAATTTCCAGCATGCACATGTCTATAGACATTCCTTTCTCAGTGCAGACAAGATAAGATTAATGTACCTGTCTGTGGCAGGTACATGATCAGGCACAAGCACCAACACTTTTGGTGCTGCACCTCGACGGAATGCTAAAGGGTAACTATGACACCCTTCATAAATTCCTCCAAGTGAGATAACACAAGAAAGCTTGCACAGGATACAACAAAGTTCAGAATTTCTGGCATCATTTTTTTAAAAAGATAAAACAAAACACTTTAATTGTGCATTTAAAAGACAACAAGGTAACAAATCAGGCCAGTTCCACCAGGAGTCCGCCTGCTCAGTGGGGAATCTGTGGAAAGCTGATCCCTTTTGAGCAGGTGGATGGCTGATCCGTGTCCGCTACGCTTATGCAGAGTGGACACAGACACGGCCTGCTCTGCTCTATGGGTGATTGGATGTAAACAGGCCATCTGTCCATTTACACTTGGCTACTATCCGATCCGCTAGACGGATAGGGAACGGATCACAATTCGTCTGTTTTTAGTGGATCTGATTGGATGTTGGTGGGTGTAAACAGACACATGTCTGTTTACATCTGCCACTCCATAGAGGACAATGGAGGGTCCAGGTCTGCCTGAAAAACTGACAGGCGGACCCAATAGGTCCGCTCGTGTGAGAGGGGCCTAGGAGACTTTCTTTATTAGGGTTTACATAAACTTTAATGTGAATTTTGTTTTTCACTTTTTCTATAACTAGACTTATAGTGGTAGGTTATAGTGAGTTGAGCTAAAAGTAAACAAAAATCCCTCAACAAATCGCAAACAAAAATGCAAAGCACAAACCTTAAAATAAATCACGTGGAAATGGAAAATATACCACACTAACTAAGTGAACCCTAACAGCAGCAGCTTAAATTGTGAGATATACACAAGAAACAAACATAAGAAGGAGAAAAAAGCTGCGCAAAAAAATAAATAAAACCAAGGCTACTCATGAAAGAACAACCTCGTGAAAAAACTGTGAATAATGTAATACAATTTGTGACCAGAACTCAATAAAGATAAAATAGTAAATAATGAAAAGTGTATACTGCGCTGTGACCCCGCAATCCAGCAGCCGGCACGGCTATAGACAAAGAGCTAAGTAGGTAGAAAATAAATAAGTGCAGCGCTATGATTGCAAAAAAAAGGGAAAAATTGTATGTGATTCAAACATATATGTGACAAAATGACACAAACTCTAACATAATAGATGTGAATGGATATTAAGCAATGTGCTAATATAGTGACTGCACTACACACAAATGTCCAAATTGAAGGAAATGATGAAATACAGTCCAATTAGGTTTGTGATCCAATACACATGTGAGAAGTTCCTGGCATTCCTGGGAATCTTGGAGTGAAAAAATAGAAGCAAACACCACCACCATGAAAGAGGGAGGAGGCTTACCAGATAATATTGACTTGGTGGGGCATATACCACCCAAGTCAACAAGGCTTGTTGGGTTCAAACCACCCAATGGGGGACAGCAGATCCTCGAACTCCGTCAGTTGATCAGCCTTAGATGGTCATGAGATGTTAGCTGAAGGCTCCAGGAGTCTCGGGGAGCATGAAAACTTATTGTCACAGGAAGGGTATCATGTAATAGAAAAAGGGGGCTGACATAGCGTGATACCATTTAAAAAGGAGGTGGTTTATTAAAAATATAAATTCAACACTCACATTTAGAAGAAATTGATACAGCATGTAAAAGCATGAGGCGATGATAGCGGAAGGTCCACTCAACGCATTTCGACTGCACAGTCGTCATCTGTATTTTATCATTTTGTTCAATTTGGACATTTGTGTGTAGTGCAGTCATTATATTAGCAAATTGCTTAATATCCATTCACATCTATTATGTTAGAGTTTGTGTCATTTTGTCCCATATATGTTTGAATCACATACAATTTTTCCCTTTTTTTTTTGCAATCATAGCGCTGTAAACAAAAGGAAATCCAATCAATCCATGTGAAGATCGTGTAGAAACTTAGGATGAATAAACATCTAAGTGCCCCACGGTGCTGTGGCTGTGACCGGGCACAGAAGTGAGGAAATCCGGAGCTTGAAGATAGCGGCGTTCGGCTCCGCGGGCGCCGCTGCCGGCTACGTAATCCAGAGGAGCCCCGCCGGCCCTTACTGTATCCGCAGGAATCCTGCCTCAAACCTACGGGATTTTCCTAAAAACTGACCCATTGATGCTGTGCTCCACTACCAGCGGCAGAGCCGAGGAATATTGAAGACGCAGACCGTCTGATGGAGCTGCTATAGGCCCTCGGCCGGCTCCATGTCCTAGAGGCAATCCGCCATCTTGCGGCCTGTGCGGCCTCGCGATCCCCGGCCTCGGGTGCCATGATCGGCCGTAGAAGGGCCGCAACGAACCATCCATTGCAGCCATCGCCACTGGGAGACGAGGGGCGACCCGGAGGAGACGAGCGGGGATATCCACGCCGGCCTCGGGTGCCGCGATCAGCGGGAGAAGGGCCACTGCACGCCCCACAGCAGTGCCGACCAGCGGTGAGTGGCAGAGGGACTAGTGGCAAGACCTGCTGGGAGGTGAGGGAGACAGGGCCATACGGCGTGCGGAAGATATATAGAATAACCCGGCTGTTGGGGGACCCTTGCTTGTCACATAATACCTGGCAGACTGGGAACAAAAACTGGGCATGAGAAGAAGAACCTGTGGCGCACAGAAGCAGAAACACACGGCCCCTAAAACACCGCCACCAGCCCAGGGCCCACGTGAAGCAGTGTGTTCAAACATGGCCTCACAGACAGAACACACAGACACTCAGGCTGAGTCCTCCCAGATGGGAGAGGATCAGTTTCAGACATTAATGCAGGCTATCACAGGTTGCCAAACTACCCTAACTACCAAAATAGAGCAAATACAATCAGAGATAGGCCTAATAAGAAGAGATATGGACAAATACAGAGACAGGCTGACGGAGGCTGAAAGGAGGGTAGGGGAGAATGAAGATGAAATCCGAGACCACAGCGCCTCCCTTCGTATACTGCAAGTTAAAATGAAAACGCTGGTATCGCGTGCGGAAGATCAGGAAAACAGAAATCGCAGGAATAATCTGCGCTTGGTGGGACTCCCGGAAGGAGCGGAGGGAAGAGACCCGGAGGCATACACGGAGCAGTTGTTGCGAAACCTTCTCCCACAAGCACCATTTTCTGCACACTTTGCGGTGGAGCGAGCCCACAGAATGCCATCAACTCGGGGCCCACCAGGAACACCTCCACGCACCTTCATATTTCGTCTATTGAATTTTAGAGATAGAGATCTGATCTTAAGGGAGGCACGAAAGGTGGGAGAGCTGCGCACTGAGAACGTGAAGATAATGCTATTCCCTGACTACTCAGTGGAAACGCAGAGGCAACGCAGAACATTTGACCAGGTGAAGGCCCTAATGCGTACTAAGGGGCTAAAATACAGCATGTTATTCCCTGCACGACTCAGAGTAGTGGATGGCGAAACTACTACATTTTTTACCTCTCCAGAGGAAGCATCCAGGTGGCTTGAATCCCTGCCACGCAATCATTGATCCGATGTATGGAGTACACCACAACTAACCCTCTATCTACCTGGTGATGACCGGTGGTAAGATTTACAGCTTGTTATCTCTAATAACCCCCACCCCTATTTGTAAGCGGCAAACTGTCTGGGAACTATGGAATACATGAATCCTGAGGGCAGTCAAGTTGGATAAAGTGAGGCTTGTTAAACCATGTAATGAGTGTCTAGTGTGCACCCTATATCTATGATTGCCCCACAGCCCCTAAACATATGCAAATAAACAATTGTCCCCAGCAGAGGGGGGACCAAGAAAAAGTAGGGCTCCAAAGAAAGGCAATCTGATAAATTTAAATAATTAAACAAGTGTTTATTGTGGTACACAAATAGATACATGAAGACATAAGAGCATGAACCGATAATTACATTGCCCTGATAAAAATGATCGGTAACTAAAAACCCAATCAAAAAGATGACACAGACAGGGGGGACAAAAAACATATAATCAAAACTGACTAACAAACAAACAAAGCGTCCGGACGTCTAGGCAATTGATGTCTGCGTAACCAAACAATAAAAAGTGTTCAGCATGTGCTGAGTAGGGTTACAAGCCAGACATCAATCCCCCCAGGGGGTGGCTCAAAACTGAATGGACAAGGAAAGAAAGGGGGGGGGGGGAAGGGAAAAGGAAGGGAGGGAGTGGGGTGATGAAAAGGGGGGAAGGGAGAGGTGGGGGTACTGGAAGACAGGGGGGACAAAAAACATATAATCAAAACTGACTAACAAACAAACAAAGCGTCCGGACGTCTAGGCAATTGATGTCTACGTAACCAAACAATAAAAAGTGTTCAGCATGTGCTGAGTAGGGTTACAAGCCAGACATCAATCCCCCCAGGGTGTGGCTCAAAACTGAATGGACAAGGAAAGAAAGGGGGGGGGGGAAGGGAAAAGGAAGGGAGGGAGTGGGGTGATGAAAAGGGGGGAAGGGAGAGGTGGAGGTACTGGAAGAGGGAGCAGACAGCCGTGGAGTGGGGCACTGGTGTAGGTCCTGTGATCAGGTACCAATCAACCTGTAGATGGAGAAGATGTGGCCGTTGTAGTGCTAGGATGGAGCTGGAGTTGCCGCAGGTCCAGAGATGTAAGTGGCAGATTGCTGCAATACATGCAGTGGTGTTAAGAGTCTGACCAGGTGAGCACTGGTACGGTGAATGAAACCATGGCTGTCATATAATATGCTAGGCAGAGATATGCAAAAAAGATGGTTAAGTACATTACCACTTCCGGGTCCTGTCTAGAAGTCCACAGATACTGCCGTAGTGTAAATCATCTATGCTGTACTCTGCTTGGTTGGATACTGCACATAGTATCAGGTGCTTCCTACGAGATCTCCGTGCTCCTAAAAAATACTGCTGAGCACTGCTAAGGTGCATTGATGGCCGGCCATCTAGGTGTGCCTGTTCCCTCCTGCACGGCTGTTCCATATGGCCGATCGGAACGCTCCCTCGGTGTGCGAGCCGGCTAGCCCCAACGGGGGATGACAGCGGGCGTGACGTCCGGACATGATGACGTCAACGCGTTTCACAAAACTAGGGTGTGTAACTTCATCTGGACGTATAGGTGGCGTGCGAGGGCTCCTTCTTATTGCTGTCCATTCCTCGTACACGCCCCCCCAGCTGATCTATGTGAAGGAAACTCACCCTGTCTGTGTGTAACAGTCTGCTGTTCGTTTGCCACTTTATATACGTAGCAATCTTTTTAATGTTTTATTGTTATATAACCCTTCATCCACGATCTCTTATGTGCTCAGTCTTGAGATTTGAAACAATTGATGAAAATAGAGGGGCAAATAGTCCGCACAGTTGACATCCCTATTTCTTGCAATATAGCGTCTATACAGTACGGAAAACAAAATATGTCACTTTTTTGTTATTCCATTTGTCATGTATAATAGACATCCAAACAATATCTGAATAGGGAGTACATTTAAAACATCAGACAAATCAACGAGATAGAGCAAGCGGGGGAGAAGGAAGAGTTGGAGAGGTATCAAGGAAGGGGAGAAAGAGAGGGAGGAAAAAGGGGGAAAAAAAAAACCAAAAAACAAAGGGGGTGTTAATTTCATTGCTGCCGTGTATAGATATATATTATCTGTAATGGCCACAAATGACCCATAGTCTATCCAAATTCGGTTAACACACAAGAAATACACCAATGTGGAACATCGAAAAAGGTCACTCGTCTATATCCATGAGTCCTGGCCCTATGTGTTTATATCTTCCCCTGGGTCAAATATGGGGACACAGAGAAAGCGGGGGGGGGGGGGTTGTTTAGGGGGGTTGTTTGGTTTTCTCCTGTATAGAGTGCCCTGCATGGTATATTGTATATTATGGGCCTTCATGATAAAAATATATAAAGAATAATAAAAGAGAGTGAGCAATAAAGGTGATGCTCAAGCCTAGTCCCAGTGAACTTAGACGGGGTGCTGCAGGGACTCAGAGATAGCTAGTTGACCAGTTCCACATTGGGTACCCATCCAAGATGTTTACGCCATTAGGAAAGGCTGTAAATTCAGTTCCGTGTTCAGGCCTAGAGGAATCAGGGAACCCAGACGGAAAATCCATCTTTTTTCTTTTTGCTGTAAAATTTGATCAAAATCCCCTCTTCTGGGGAAAAGATTCAAGGCATAGATTCCCTTGACCTGCATGCCAGACAGCTTGCCCTGATGATATTGGGCAAAGTGTCTGGCCACTGGTTTCTCAGGGTTTTTTTCTAGGATTTCCCTCATGTGTTCTCCTAGGCGAATCCTGAATTGGCGTTTAGTCTTCCCGATGTATATCTTTTTACATGGGCAAGTCAACATGTAAATGACCCTTGTAGTTACGCAATTAATAAGACTTTTAATCTCAAAGTTCTTTTTATTTAGAGAATCGCTAAAGGTTGTTGTCCTATGTACATATGGACATACCTGACAGTGTCCACAGGGGAACATTCCCTTGCTCCTGGGGAACTGGGATAGCCAGGAACTGTCAATACTCCTAATATGTTCAGAGTGGACTAAGCAGTCACCCAGGTTTCTGGCCCTCTTAGCCACCATTTTTGGGGCGGGTCCTACTATCTGGGCTATTCCGGGGGTGCTGGTGAGTATGCCCCAGTGTTTCTCTAATATTGATCTAACCGTGTCCCACTGGGTCCCAAACTCCGTGATAATTCTCACTGGATCCGGAGCAGTGGCGGAAGGGAAGACATGTAGTGTATTTTTTGTTGTTTTTGTATTGTCTAGTAGTGAAGGGCGATCACGTTCCGCTGCCTTACATTTTGCTCTCCTCAGCTGTTTATGGGAGTATCCGCGTTCTCGGAAGCGTTTATATAGTTCGTCGCTTTCGCGTCTGTAATCTTCCTTGTTGGTACAATTTCGCCTTATGCGGAGAAACTGGCCAACAGGGATATTATCCTTGAGCCATTTCGGATGGTGACTATCTGCTCTAATGCCGCGTACACACGGTCGGACTTTTCGTCTACAAAAGTCCAACGGACGCTGACGGACTAAAGCTGGCTGGTAATCCGATCGTGTGTGGGCTTCTCCGGACTTTCAACTGACTTTTTCAGCCTCAAATCCGACGGACTTTGGATTTGAAACATGCTTCAAATCTTTCCGACGGACTCGAGTCCGGTCGAAAAATCCGCTCGTCTGTATGCTAGTCTGACGGACAAAAACCCACGCTAGGGCAGCTATTGGCTACTGGCTATCAACTTCCTTATTTTAGTCCGGTGTACGTCATCACGTAAGAATTCGACGGACTTTTGTGTGATCGTGTGTAGGCAAGTCTGTTCGTTAGAAAGTCCGCACAAGTCCGTCGAAAGTCCGTCGAAAGTCTGTCGGACAGGCTGTCGGACTTTTGTAGCTGAAAAGTCCGACCGTGTGTACGCCCCATTAGAAGTGTGTTCGCAGAAGTCTCTTTCCGGAAGGTCTGAGTTACCAGGGATATATCCTTCCTACTAATAGACAAATCCAAAAAGGAAATCTTTTCTCGGTCCCATATATAAGTCAGTTTGATGTTTCGGTCATTGGAATTCAAGAAATCTATAAATTCCGTCAGCGAGTTCTGATCACCCTTCCAAATAACAAACACGTCGTCGATGTACCTGAGCCAGGTATGTACCTGGCTCAGGTACATCGGCGAGGCATAAACCACATCCTCCTCCCATAATCCCAAGTGGAGACAGGCGTATGCTGGAGCCCAGGGTGCTCCCATGGATGTGCCGTTGATTTGCTGGTAGTTTCTTGATAGAAACTGAAAGAAGTTATTTTTAAGGGCGAAGGTCAACAGGTCCACTAGGAATTCATTCTGTGGTCCGTAATCAGGAAAATGTCTCTCTAGAAATGTTTCAACCGCCCTAATCCCCCAGTCGTGGGGGATCGACGTGTAAAGGGATTCCACGTCGATCCCCACTAAAAGGAGCTCTCCCTGTACATTAATCTTAGAGATATGTCTCAGAACATCGCCTGTGTCCTTCACATAGGACTTAAGGTCCATGACCATTTCCTTCAGCATATTGTCCAAATACTTTCCAACTTTCTCTAGGGGACCCTTTATCGCTGAGACAATTGGTCTTCCCGGAGGATTTTCCAACGATTTATGTACTTTCGGGATGATATAAAATACCGGTACATTATATTCATTGACAGTGAGGTAATTTAGTTCCCGTTTACCTAGTAGTACTGCCTCCCCTGCTAATTTAAGTTTGCTATTTAGGTTCGCGACAAGGTTGGGAAAGGGGTCACTGGATAGTTTCTTATAGGTTTTAGTGTCGCCTAATAGGCGAAATACCTCTTTTTCATAATCTTTCTCATCCAGAAGTACCACATTCCCACCTTTGTCGCTCCTTTTTATCACCAACTGCGAGGCTTCTGACAATTCACGGATTGCCTTACGTTCCTCCGGGGAGAGGTTGTCTTCTTTTTTTAGGTTCCAGTCTACCTTGGATAGATCTCTTTGTATCAAATCCGGAAATAGGCTCAGCCATTTATTTTTATTCAATGGGGGCATCTTGGTGGACCTGACGTTTAATCTGGACTGCCTCTTGTAAGGGCCATACCCAGTTTCCTGTCTATCGTTTTCCTCGAGGAGGGAGTTGAGGATAGCCAACATTTCCTCATCCTGATTTTTTGTTGTGTTTATACCTACTTCACGTGAAGATCCATTTGAGTGAATAAAGCGAAGGAAGACCTTGCGTATAAATAGGGAGATGTCCTTAAATACTGTGAACTCGTCCATCTGGTTGGTGGGTGAGAAGGACATCCCCTTTTGTAGGAGGTCAATGTGTCTCTTGTTTAATTTAAATTTAGAGAGGTTTATGATTTTCATGTCGTTCCCTTCTGTCTTATCCATCAAAGGTTTAACTACTTCCGTTGGCTTCTGGTGCGTGCCCCTCCTTTGGTTGACTGTCTCTGCGGTCCGGGGTCAGTTGTTTGTGTGTGTTTTGTGTGTTTTGAGATCGTGGATGAAGGGTTATATAACAATAAAACATTAAAAAGATTGCTACGTATATAAAGTGGCAAACGAACAGCAGACTGTTACACACAGACAGGGTGAGTTTCCTTCACATAGATCAGCTGGGGGGACGTGTACGAGGAATGGACAGCAATAAGAAGGAGCCCTCGCACGCCACCTATACGTCCAGATGAAGCTACACACCCTAGTTTTGTGAAACGCGTTGACGTCATCACGTCCGGACGTCACGCCCGCTGTCATCCCCCGTTGGGGCTAGCCGGCTCGCACACCGAGGGAGCGTTCCGATCGGCCATACGGAGGAGGGAACAGGCACACCTAGATGGCCGGCCATCAATGCACCTTAGCAGTGCTCAGCAGTATTTTTTAGGAGCACGGAGATCTCGTAGGAAGCACCTGATACTATGTGCAGTATCCAACCAAGCAGAGTACAGCATAGATGATTTACACTACGGCAGTATCTGTGGACTTCTAGACAGGACCCGGAAGTGGTAATGTACTTAACCATCTTTTTTGCATATCTCTGCCTAGCATATTATATGACAGCCATGGTTTCATTCACCGTACCAGTGCTCACCTGGTCAGACTCTTAACACCACTGCATGTATTGCAGCAATCTGCCACTTACATCTCTGGACCTGCGGCAACTCCAGCTCCATCCTAGCACTACAACGGCCACATCTTCTCCATCTACAGGTTGATTGGTACCTGATCACAGGACCTACACCAGTGCCCCACTCCACGGCTGTCTGCTCCCTCTTCCAGTACCTCCACCTCTCCCTTCCCCCCTTTTCATCACCCCACTCCCTCCCTTCCTTTTACCTTCGCCTCCCCCTTTCTTTCCTTGTCCATTCAGTTTTGAGCCACCCCCCGGGGGGATTGATTTCTGGCTTGTAACCCTACTCAGCACATGCTGAACACTTTTTATTGTTTGGTTACGCAGACATCAATTGCCTAGACGTCCGGACGCTTTGTTTGTTTGTTAGTCAGTTTTGATTATATATTTTTTGTCCCCCCTGTCTGTGTCATCTTTTTGATCGGATTTTTAGTTACCGATCATTTTTATCAGGGCAATGTAATTATCGGTTCATGCTCTTATGTCTACATGTATCTATTTGTGTACCACAATAAACACTTGTTTAATTATTTAAATTTATCAGATTGCCTTTCTTTGGAGCCCTACTTTTTCTTGGTCCCCCCTCTGCTGGGGACAATTGTTTATATGAATCCTGAGGGGCCTGGCTAGTTGATGGGGTATTGCCGAACCAGCTAACCATATAACGGGGGATGGACACTTGCTTTGCTGGACGGTCCTATGTCAGGGGATTGGGGGGGACAGTGGGGGTGTGTTGGATATGGGACGCTGGAATGCCTGGAATGAGTTTCTCCCCCCATTCCCCCCCCCCCCTTCCTGGGGTTCCTTTCTCCCCCCAAAGGGACTATCCAGATGTCGGCAGTCCTGACCAATGCTGTGGAGCCCTGGAACTTTGTTTTTGTATTATACTGGCCCCACGGATGACAAAAAAGGGGAGAATGCGAGACATAATGCCACACATAACCAATGTTTATCCTGTTATTGGAGATGGGTGATGGAGGGAGGGGTTAATGGTGGAACTCTGCTAAGTGGTTTGGCTCTTCAAGAGGACTTTAAATGACTGCTTCTATTGTTTAACCAATTTCTTTTGCTTTCCACAGGTTTTTAGAAACTACCATTGTTTGTAACTAAGATTGTACCCTTAGAGATATCTAAGTGCTGATGGCTGCTCTGGCGCAGACAGGTTGCTCTGGTCCACATGGAAGGGAGGGGCCCTAGATATGGGGGAGGGTCCCCCCCCTAATTACTAAGATTTTCTCTTTTCCAATTTTTTTCGGTTTTCTCTTTTTTATAGGGAATTTTTATTTTCCCTTCCCCTTCTCTTTGTTTATTATCAGTAAAGGCCTGCAGATGCAGTGAGTAGTGCGGTCTCTGATCTCACGTTAAGAAAACTAGGTCCTAGGTGTGCCAATTGTTACACACCGCCCCCTAGGAGGTTCCTCCTGTTGTTTTTTTTTTTCTTTTCTTGTTTTGGTTGTTATGGGTGCTCAAGCACCCCGAGGTTTAAGTAATGGGATGTGGGGCGGGATGGGAGGGA
The DNA here is from genome assembly GCF_042186555.1 of Aquarana catesbeiana. Taxonomy (NCBI): domain Eukaryota; kingdom Metazoa; phylum Chordata; class Amphibia; order Anura; family Ranidae; genus Aquarana; species Aquarana catesbeiana. Next base: position 379,310,895 of record NC_133326.1, on the reverse strand, counting down.
TGTTTTGTTTTGTATGTTTAATTTTTGTTCTTTGTTTTTCGCTTCAATATTCAAGGAAAGATTCCTATAGATGGCTTAACAATAGCAAAGACGTAGGCTACATGCTCCAGGCTATCAGACTGATTACTGCCCATGGGTGAATGATGAGTCCCTTGGCGGGAGGGGAGAGGGATGAGAAGGAGTTATCTATGTATTCTAACTATACATGGTTTTCCGGAAGAAATATATACCACATTGAGATATGGCTCAGCTAAAAGTATTGTCATGGAATGTAAGGGGTCTTAATCACAAACTTAAACGCTCACTAGTTTTTGAATATCTTAAGAAATATACACCCAGTATTTGTATTCTTCAAGAGACGCATCTGGTGGGGGGTAGAGTGTTGGGGTTAAAGAAACCGTGGGTGGGACACCATTACCATGCCACCTACACTAACTACGCCAGGGGGGTTAGTATACTGATCCATAAATCACTCAATTTTGAACCCCTTGATATTCTCATAGGCCCAGAAGGCAGGTACGTAATAATCCACGCTAATATAGATGCATTGGCTATGGTTATAGTGGGGGTATACTTGCCCCCACCGGCTAACATCTCCCTACTGCAGAAGATCACTACTATAATTGCGCAATTCCCCACAGACAATGTAATTCTCACGGGGGATTTTAATATCACACCTAACCCTTCACTAGATAAAATGTCCCCAGACCCAGCTACAGATTCCGCGTTATCTAGATGGTCACAGGTGCTGGGATTGGAGGATGTGTGGCGCTGGAAACATCCAACAGAACGCATGTACACGTTTCACTCATCCTCCTATAACTCATTATCACGTATAGACCTTCTTTACGCAAGCTCACCCATGCTTCCCAAAGTTATAAATATTGAAACGTTACCGAGGGGAATTTCTGACCACTCCCCGCTGTTATGCACACTGCAAACTTCCACTCCACAGGCGGACAGAATTTGGCGACTTTCCCGATTCTGGATTGAACATCCTACTATAGAAATTGAGATAGTAAAAGAGATAAAACAATTCTGGTTGGCTAACGCTGGTTCCTCCACTCCGGGGATGGTATGGGACACTTTTAAAGCCTACATTAGAGGTTGCTATATGTCATCCATAGCTACAGAGCGCAGGAATAATAGGATGCTGTTGGAAGAGGCAGAGACCAAAGCCCGGGACTTAGAGACCAGATACACCCTTACGGCCAACCCTATTATAGCACAGGACACGAAGGTTGCCTATCGGGAGGTAATGCTACTGAGGGTAGCCAAGGCGAACAAACGCCAACTGGCCCAAACTCAAAAAATATTTGAGCAAGGGGATAAAACAGGTAGGCTTTTGGCCTGGTTGGCCAAGGAGCAATCCCCAGTGTCCACAATAGCTCATATCCGAAAGAATGACAGGACCCTAGTATCAGACTCTGCGAAGATTAACGCTTGCTTTGCTGAGTATTACTCGGCCCTATACTCTTCTAGGGCACAATACTCAGCGAAGGAACTCTCGGACTTCCTAGACGATATAACGCTTCCGACCCTCACGGCTGCAGCACGAGAGGGCCTCGAGGCTCCAATAACCTTGGAAGAGGTCCAACGGGCTCTAAGCTCCTTACAAACGGGGAAGACACCGGGACTGGATGGCCTGCCCCCTGAATTTTATAAACAGTATATGGGCGAGGTGGCGTCTAGGATGCATACAATGTTTACAGAGACCCTACGAACTGGGGAGATACCACTATCCATGTCACAAGCCATTATAGTGGTCCTGCCAAAGCCGGGAAAAGACCCCCAATTATGCCCCTCATATAGACCTATATCTTTACTTAATTCTGACGCGAAGATCTTAACCAAAATTTTGGCCCAGCGGTTAAACGAAATAATACTCAATCTAATTCATGAAGATCAATCAGGTTTCATGCCTGGAAAGGGCACGGACATAAACATTCGCAGGTTGTATGCTGTCCTGGCCTCTGGGGAGGAGGATGCTCGAGACAAAATTGTGGCCTCCCTTGATGCAGAGAAGGCCTTCGACTCTGTTGAGTGGGGCTACCTATGGGAGGTCCGCCGCAGGTTCGGGTTTGGCCCGGTCTTTATCTCCTGGGTCAGGATGGTATACAAGGCCCCCACGGCCAGAGTTCGCACAGGTACAGTACTTTCCCCGACCTTTTTTTTGGGTAGGGGAACTAGACAGGGGTGCCCGTTCTCGCCGGATCTTTTTGCCCTGGCAATAGAGCCTATGGCTGCCCTTCTCAGGGCCACACCCGAGGTCAGGGGGATTACGAGAGGTCCTATACAAGAAAAGGTGTCGTTATACGCTGACGACACCTTACTCTATCTTAAAGATGACGGTACTTCCCTACAAGAGGCTCTCTCGGTAATCAATAGGTTTGGGAAATTCTCTGGTATATGTATCAACTGGGGAAAGTCGATCCTGTTCCCTCTGCGGGCGGGGTCTACTCCCTTGCAGACGGATGGACAACTCAGTAGGGTTTCCCAGTTTAGATACCTAGGGGTAGAAATACATCAAGACTTAAAAAAGTATATCAGCCTCAACTTAAACCCTGTGGTCAACCACCTATCCCAAAGATGTAACACATGGAGATCTCTACCACTAACCCCAGTTGGCCGTGTCAACTTAATCAAAATGTCAATTCTACCTAAATTTACATACCTATTCCGACAAACCCCGATCCCTATACCAATGACCTTCTTTCGACACTTAGATAGCATTATTACCTCATTCATTTGGAATGGGAAAACTCCTAGAGTAGCCAGGACAACATTGCAACTACCAGGGACCTTGGGGGGTCTGGCCTTGCCCTGCTTCCTAAAATACTACTGGGCAGCGGTATTGGTAACAGTAAAATGGTGGTTTTCAGAAGAACCGGCCAACCCTGCTGCTTCCGTGGAGGCGGCGCTGCTCGGCTCCTATGCGGAGTTGAGGAATTTGGTGCATAGAGGCCCTAGATCCAATCCAGATGTGACCTGTCCCATGAAAACAATCCTTAAGGTATGGGACACTGTTAATACGCAATTTTTGGGACCTAGTAATTGGTCCCCAGCAACTCCCCTATGGGGTAACCCCCGCCTGCCTCATTTTCACTCCATCCCCGACCCGGTTGTGTGGGCCAGATATGGAGTCACGACCCTGGGGGATATAGTTGCCCAGGGACAACTAATCACCTTTGATGCTTTAAAAAGAGAAAAGGATCTACCCAATCATATGTTCTTCAGGTTCCTCCAAGTGAGGCATGCGTTCCGGTCCCAGTTCCCCAGTCCGCTGACTCTGGAGGAGACACCGATAGAAAGTGTATTAAAAAACCAAGATGGCGGAAGAACACTGTCCGCCGTCTATAATTTGCTTGTGACTCGAGATACATCTAAAGTCTCCCAGCTATGTGAGCGGTGGAGGGTGGATGTTCCGGGGTTGACGGATGGGGACTGGGAAGAGGGAATTCAGCAATATTTACCCTTGACAATTTCAGCAAGGGATAGATTTATGCAGCTGAAATTCTTACATAGGGCCTACTACTCTCCAATACGCCTGGCAAAAATATACCCTGATAGAACAGCGAGGTGCCCTAGATGTGGATCTGGGGAGGCCGATTTTTTTCATGTGGTCCTGCCCTGGAGTGGTGGAATTCTGGAATAGTATACTTGCTGATATCAACTCTATAGGGGGACTGCAAGTCCCATATAGCCCAATACCTCTTCTACTAGGTATCTGTGACTTTCTAGAAGTCAAATGGGGAAAGAAACTATTCATCTTCTATACCACATTATATGCTAGTAAAGCAATCCTACTGCAGTGGAATCAGTCCCAACCGCCCACCAAACAACTCTGGCAATCTCTGATAAATAAGGCGCTACCATTATATAAAATGACATATATGGGAAGAAATTGTCCAAAAAAATTTGAGAAAATTTGGGCAGCGTGGGTGAAGGCAAAACACCTGTCTATTGAATAAAATGATGGGTCTGGGCCCATTGGGATTGGCGTTGACTTGGGTCCCCCCCCCTTTTAGGCTGTGGGCCCCCAGGACTCTTCAAAACTATATACGAGTGGGAGAGAATGTCCCAGGTTGAAAGGTGGGATCCCTTACACTTACACCTTATATTAATATCCTTAATGAGTGTATTAGTATCTTCTTCTGAAATGGATAACTAATGTGATAATTGAATCTTACTCATACTAAGTCATGTAACTGTTCTATGAATGTCATCTGTATTCAAATCTAACTCGAAGTGAATTGTTTCTTTTGTGAAAATTTAAATAAGCTTTTATGTTAAAAAAAAAAAAAAAAGCCTGTAAGGAAATCGGACATCCAGACACCAAACCAACAGCGTCACCTCTCTGTAGTCAGCATCAAGGGTAAGCCAGAAGTTCAGCAGGTATACGGAGCACACACCAATCACTGGCTCATAGGGATGGAAGGAAACCAACCATAGTGTGAATCCGTATAACAAATTTATTACATAAAAAAAGATTGCACTTACATGAATTAAGCAGTAAAAAGGCATCCATTAAAAAGTTCGCCGGCCGGCTTGCGCACACCCGCGCAAAAGGATTACCTTTTGTTTAGACTATTTTATCTTTATTGAGTTCTGGTCACAAATTGTTATACATTATTCACAGTTTTTCACGAGGTTGATCTTTCACAAGTAGCCTTGGTTTTATTTATTTTTTTGCGCAGCTTTTTTCTCCTTCTTAAAATAAATCATATCTGTATGTGTGACATTAAACATTCCAAAAAGAAGGGAATTATTGCTCACGTAGGAATAGTGGACAGATCCATAAAAATAGTCCTTTTTTGGGCCATGGTTTGACTGTGCATCCAGTACAGAACAGAACCTACTTTATAAAGGTTGCTTTTGCAAAACCTAATCTGGTTCATATAAATGAGCAGTGCAAGTATAACGAGCAGTGCAAGTATGAATTCAAGTAGGGTACTCAATGTCTTTCCATAGGTTAGCGTGGGGTTGTGCATTAACGCTTTGGCAGTAACATAAGCTTAGAATGTACAATCCTTGAAATCAAAGAACAGAGGCACAGCAGACACTCTACTTCAATTATTCATCCAGTCTGCCTAGGTATATCCCACTAATACTGTAATTATTACAATCCCTCCTAGCAATAATACAGGAGATGTAGAAAAGAAGAAAGCTCACAATTAATAACAAGGTATTGCTTACCCTGTACTGAAGTCACAGAGAATACAGCATAGTTTAAAATGAATGAAATCCATGTGAGCTAAGTGCACGTGTACTTAAAGGGTAACTCAACTTTCACGAAAAAAAAATATAGCCAGTAAAATAAAAATGAAAGGAAATGTATGAGGTATGTTAAAAAACAAATATATATACTCACCTCTATGCTGCAGCCTGACGACACTAAGCTGAGAACTGAGCGATCATATGATCACTGACCACTGACTAGCTCAGTTCCCGGTCTTTTTAGAGCTGAGAGTGGTGACTGTCAGTCACTGCTATCTGCTCTGCCCCTGGGATGCTCACTTGGGCACCAGGCAGGAGCGAGGGCAGGCACAGTAGGCTTTGTCTCTCAGTCGTGGTTTGGGGCACAAAGCCCCCCTGCCCCAAAGCACCCACCCCCCATGTTGAGGGCATGTGGTCTGGTATGGTATGGGGGGGGCGCTTGCTTGTCCCGTCACTTTCCTGACCTGCCAGGCTGCAAACTCAGATAAGGGTCTGGTATAGATTTTGGGGGGGACCCAACGCCGTTTTTTTTTTGGTGTGGGGTCTCCTCTCAAAATCCATACCAGACCCTTTCTTGGGGGGGGGGGCACACGTATTTTTTCTATTAAATTTTGGTGTGACGTTCCTCCTCAATATTCATTCCAGACTCAAAGGGTCTGATATGGTCGGAGCAAAGTCGAATCCTGTTCATTGAAGTCGCATGGAAGTCGGATATGAAGTTGAAGGGCAAAGTCAGATCAAAAGTGTAAGACTTTCATGTTGGATCAGTGTGAACATAGCCTTACTGTCTTAAAGGGTTTTTTTTTTTTTTAAATAACAAACATGTCATACTTACCTCCACTGTGCAGTTCGTTTTGCACAGAGTGGCTCCGATCCTCAACTTCTGGGGTCCCCTGGCAGCGCTGTTAGCTCCTCCCCGCATCGAGTGTCCATGTTGGAGAAGGCCCTCCTAAGGTGGACACCCGTGCGGGCGCGCTCCCGAGTCCTGCATCTGTGTACATTCACACAGAATGCAGGAGTCGACCCCGCCCCCCCCGAAGCCCACATCATTGGATTTGATTGACAGCAGCGGGAGCCAATGGCTGCGCTGCTATCAATCTATCTAATCAAGAACCAAGTAAACGGGCAGAGAGGAAGTCTATGGGAGAAATCAAAAGTGCTAATTTTAAAGGCTTATATGCATGGTATTGTCATAAAAAGTGTTTGGGGACCTGGGTCCTGCCCCAGGGGACATGGATCAATGCAAATAAAATTTTTAAAAACGGCAGTTTTTTTGGGAGCAGTGCTTTTAATAATGCTTAAAGTGAAACAATAAAGGTGTAATATTCCTTTAAATTTCGTAGCAGGGGGGTGTCTATAGTATGCCTGTAAAGGGGCGCATGTTTCCCGTGTTTAGAACAGTCTGACAGCAAAATTACATTTTAAAGAAAAAAAAGTCATTTAAAAGGGCTCGCGGCTATATGAATTGTCGGTCCAACAATACACATAAAAGTTCATTGATAAAAACGGCATGGGATTTCCCCACAGGGGAACCCCGAACCAAAATTTAAAAAAAAAATGGCGTGGGGGTCCGCTAAATTCCATACCAGGCCCTTCAGGTCTGGTATGGATATTAAGGGGAACCCCGCGCCACAATAAAAAAAAAAGGCGTGGTGGTCCCCCTCAAAATCCATACCAGACCCTTCAGGTCTGGTATGGATTTTAAGGGGAACCCCGGCCAAAATTTAAAAAAAATGGTGTGGGGTCCCCCTAAAAATCCATACCAGACCCTTATCTTAGCATGCAACCTGGCAGGCCGCAGGAAAAGAGGGGGGACGAGAGAGCGCCCCCCCTTCTGAACTGTACCAGGCCACATGCCCTCAACATTGGGAGGGTGCTTTGGGGTCCCCCCCAAAGCACCTTGTCCCCATGTTGATGAGGACAAGGGCCTCATCCCCACAACCCTTGCCTGGTGGTTGTGGGGGTCTGTGGGCGTGGGGCTTATCGGAATCTGGAAGCCCCCTTTAACAAGGGGACCCCCAGATCCTGGCCCCCCGTGTGAAATGGTAAATGCTTCTTCTTTCCATCTTGTTTCTTCTATCTTCTTTCTTCTATCTTCTATCTTCCTTTGGTTTCTTCCTCCATCTTCTTCTTCCTCCGATCCCCTGCTTCTTGCTCCGGTGTTCTCGTCCGGCATCTTCCTTCCTCCGTGGCGTCTTCTTCCCTTCTTCGTTCTCGGGCCACTCCGCATCCATGATGGGAGGCTCTCGCTGTGTGACGTTTCTCGTCTTCTGACGGTTCTTAAATAATGGAGGGCGGGCCACCCATTTCACAAAAAAAGTGTCAAAAATGTTAAAAATGACAAGAGACAGTTCTTGACAATTCCTTTATTTAAATGCTTCTTCTTTCCATCTTCTTTTTTCTATCTTCTATCTTCCTTCGGTTTCTTCCTCCATCTTCTTCTTCCTCCGATCCTCTGCTTCTTGCTCCGGTGTTCTCGTCCGGCATCTTCCTCCGTGGCGTCTTCTTCCCTTCTTCGTTCTCGGGCCGCTCCGCATCCATGATGGGAGGCTCCTGCTGTGTGACGTTTCTCGTCTTCTGATGGTTCTTAAATAACAGAGGGCGGGGCCACCCGGTGATCCCCCTCGACACACGGGGACTTCCCTGTCTGCCCCCTCTGACATCACGGGGAAAGCCTCGGGGAAGTCCCCGTGCATCAGAGGGGGGCGGGGTCACCGGGTGGCCCGCCCTCCATTATTTAAGAACCGTCAGAAGACGAGAAGCATCACACAGCGAGAGCCTCCCATCATGGATGCGGAGTGGCCCGAGAATGAAGAAGGGAAGAAGACGCCGCGGAGGAAGGAAGATGCCGGACGAGAACACCGGAGCAAGAAGCAGGGGATCGGAGGAAGAAGAAGATGGAGGAAGAAACCAAAGGAAGATAGAAGATAGAAGAAAGAAGATAGAAGAAACAAGATGGAAAGAAGAAGCATTTAAATAAAGGAATTGTCAAAAACTGTCTCTTGTCATTCTTAACATTTTTGACACTTTTTTTGTGAAATGGTAGGGGTACTTTTGGACCCCCTTACCATTTCACACAGGGGGGGCCGGGATCTGGGGTTCCCCTTGTTAAAGGGGGCTTCCAGATTCTGATAAGCCCCCTGCCCGCAGACCCCCACAACCACCGGGCAAGGGTTGTGGAGATGAGGCCCTTGTCCTCATCAACATGGGGACAAGGTGCTTTGAGGGGACCCCAAAGCACCCTCCCAATGTTGAGGGCATGTGGCCTCGTATGGTTCAGGAGGGGGGGCGCTCTTTCGTCCCCCCCTTTTCCTGCGGCCTGCCAGGTTGCGTGCTCAGATAAGGGTCTGGTATGGATTTTTGGGGGGACCCCACGCCATTTAAAAAAAACATTTTGGCACGGGGGTTCCCCTTAATATCCATACCAGACCTGAAGGGCCTGGTATGGAATTTAGGGGGACCCCCACGCCATTTTTTTTTTTAAAGTTTTGGTTCGGGGTTCCCCTGTGGGGAAATCCCATGCCGTTTTTATCAATGAACTCTTATGTGTATTGTCAGACCGACAATTCATATAGCTGCGAGTACTTTTAAATGACTTTTTTTCCTTTGAAATGTCATTTTGCTGTCAGACTGTTCTAAATACGGGAAACATGCGCCCCTTTACAGGCATACTATAGACACTACCCAGGTATGAAATTTAAAGGAATATTACACTTTTATTGTTTCACTTTAAGCATTATTATAATCACTGCTCCCGAAAAAACGGCCATTTTTAAAACTTTTTTTTGCATTGATCCATGTCCCCTGGGGCAGGACCCGGGTCCCCAAACACTTTTTATGACAATAACTTGCATATAAGCCTTTAAAATTAGCACTTTTGATTATTCATGTTCGAGTCCCATAGACTTTAACGGTGTTTGCCTGTTCGAACAAATTTTTTGCCTGTTTGCATGTTCTGCTGCGAACCGAACAGGGGGGTGTTCGGCTCATCCCTGTTGGTTACCATGCACAGCTGAACCAGATTCTGTGTGCACCAGTTTTTGTAAATCTCCCCCACTGTGTAAGGAAAGGTCATTTTCAATAACATTAAGTTACAATAGGCCTTATGTACCAGTTATACTGTATATGTTATATTAAAAGAGAAGTATGGCCAAGGCTTTTTAGGCCATACTTCTCTTCTGGGTCACAGCAGTGTACTTACTTTTGATGTCACAGAGCCTCTCCAGGGTCTGGAAGGATTTCGGCCATACTGTCAGGATCCACCCAGCTGTCTGATTGACAGCTGGCTCTGGCTCTCGACTGAGGGCCAAAATCTACTGTGCCTTCCCCCACTCCAGCCTGGTGCTCCAGCGAGTGTCTCAGGGGCAGAGCAGATAGCAGTGACCGACAGTCACCACTCTCAGCTCCAAGAAGACCGAGAACTGAGCAATCAATCAGTGGTCATGTGATCGCGCAGTTCTCGGCTTAGTGCTGTCAGGCTGCAGCATAGAGGTGAGTATGTATATTTGTTTTTTAGTTTTTTTTTTTTTTTTTAATTTTGGAGTGGGGTTCCCCCCTCAAGATCCTCAGAGCACAAGTCCCATGCCACAAGTAGGATCAGTTAAGATGATAATCCCGACTTCCATTCAAATCAATGGTCTGAAATTATGCCCATGTCAGACCAAAGTAGTTCAGGAAGCATTTTCAATGTCGGACCAATACAAGTCAGACCAGTTAAGTAGGCTCTCTTACGAAACCATTCATTTTGACATGTCATGCGACTTGTGCTCTCGAAGTCTGAGTGCATTTTGGACCAGTGTGAACCGGCCTTAAAACCTAGCAGCTGATTGGTTACTATGCACAGCTGCACTCAATTCTGTGTGGATCAGTTTTAGAAAATCTCCCCACTGTGTTTTTGAAGAGCTATCAGGGGAATAAAATACAAATGGCATGTGGTTGGATGGGGGTCACATGTGTGGCATACGTAGGTAGTCACAACAAATGGACAAAGTAGGAAAAAGACAGAGAAGGAAGTAAAGTAAGGAAGTTGCACTTTTTAAATGTGCTGCACAATTTATATTTTGTTTCTAAATCTTTGGGTAGAGTTAAATGTATTTTATTAATAATAAATAAATGCCAATATTACAAGCCTGTCTTGCTGTGAATTAATGCTAGAGTTAGTTGTCTAATTATTAACCAGTATATGACTATAGCACATACACGCACACCTTGACAGAGGAGGTCCGGAATACAATGTGCACCAATACATGATTGTTATACCTGCAAACATACCAGGCAAGTTCCCTGCCACAGGACATCACATAACTCAGATATCTGAGCAGAGAAACCCCTGGGAGCAAACTGATGAAACTGCAAGAATTCTCTTTAGGGCTCATGTACACTGCAGTTTAAGGCTGGGTTCACACTGCTGCGGTGCGGGAACACAGCGAATTTACTGCGGGTTCCCGCATCGCACCAACTCGCACGGCAGTTCACACTGCCATATGCGAACTGCTGGGGAGTGTCATACAATGTTAATGACACCCCCAGTTCAGCCCGCATATCGCACTGCGAACTGACAATTCGGACATTTTCGGATCGCATAGGTGTGAACACCCATGCGATCCGATTCTGGTCCGAACAAAAAAAAGGGTCCTGTGCGAGTTTGGACCGAATGCGGTGCGATATCAGCCATACTATCTGTATGGCTGATATCGCACAGCACAGACATCGTATGTGATGTGAACAGCAGTGCGCTGCGAATCACATACGATGTCTGCCACCGCAGCAGTGTGAACCCAGCCTTAAGGAGCTCAAAGAAGTGGCTCCTTCAGGCTTTTGAGCTCTTATTTTTTCTGCCTAGAAACTCCCCTCCATGTTAGCCAATCTGTCCATGCACACTAGGGCTTTTTCTGGCATTTTCAGACATATGCTCCTACAGGCAGAAAAAATCCCCACCAAACTCGCATCTTTGAGAGGAGCTAGTGCCCCAAAGAGCTCAAAAGAGCTCAAAAAGGTTGAAAACGTGCGAAAACGCGCCAAAACGTTTGTTCCAGCTTTTTGTTTTGTTCGTACAGTGGTTAAGAAAATACGATCTAAGAGGGCTTGTGAAAAAAAAAACCCTTATGCTCAAACAAGCTCAAAAGCTAAAAACGCAAGAAAGAGCACAAAAAAGAACAAGCTTCTTCAAGTTTTTATAGGCAGAAATAAAAGCTCAAATGCATGTAAAAAGCTGCTTTTTTTGAGCTGCAGTGTGCATGAGCTCTTACTGTACAAAGTGTTTACTAGATAGAAAATCACGCATACTAATTTGGAGCTAGTTCTTGAATCCATGCCAGCAGTTTATATCTTCCAGACACAATCAGGGTTGTTTCACAGCATCCACTGTGCACCACAAATAGCTTTTAGGAGCTTTTCACTCTCAGTTTTTAGATGGACCTGATTGGAAGCTCCATGAAAAATATGGTACAAAAAAATATATTTTTTTTCATTATATTCAGCCCAGGCTGAATGAAAAAAAATGTACTGATCACCGTACTAACACAAGTGATGTTAGTGCAGCGTTCTTTCCTGCTGAGCTATTGTGTTCTGACAGGGGGACTGCTTCCTCCCCCCAGAACACACTGATCAGCGCTCGCAGCTATTAGCTACCATCGGCTGCTAGTTTTCCAGCATGCTCATTCAACAGAAGCCAGTCATGAGAGCCGGTCATGTGAGCTGTACACACAGGCCGAAAGTTGTCCGTTTTTTTTTCCGAACCAACCGTTTTCCGCCAATTTTGGCCCCATGCGTACCCGGCCTAAGTCTACGGACAGGCGGACCTCTGAGTCCATCCAGTACTGGAAAAAAAAGGAAAAGGTATCTTTTCACATTTTCTGAACCTAAATATGACAGATTGGTGGTAGTGTGTTTTCATCTGCCCCTCTTAGATCAAACACAGATCTGAAAAGGTCCACTGTCAAAATACAGAAAACATCCATCCCATTCTGCTTCAATCCAGCAGGAGATCTGTCCACTGATTCCCTGCTAAATGGACCAGATGAAAACCTGCTAAGGTTTACCATTCTTGAGAGAATTATGTGGGCTGCTATTGCTGACCTCTCCATCTGAAAATGCTAGTTCCTTGGCTATCATGCTGACTATGCTTGCAGTACTTGCTGACAAACTGACCCAAACAAATATAGAGATGAGAAATTCTAACCCTTCTCTGACTTTAACATGCTGCATACTTGTTCCAGGTCAGTAAATGTCAGGCAGCTAGTACTTTTAGAAGAGGGTCACCATGTTTCTCATTATGACAGGTGCTCATTGGACATAGCACGCTGTAACCCTGAGGTTATTAAGAAACTCCAAGTTGTGGCAAGCTTTGTCAATAACAAATGGCGGTGTATACTTGGATTTACAGTCACTGGTGGAGAACAAAAAAATCTAAAATAAAGATTTAAAAAGAATATAAAAAATACAGTCATATACCTGTCGCAGGCAGTAATTCCTCAACAGAAATGTTTTGAGACTGCCAGAGCACGTCCCAACAAGCTGATCAGTAGGGTTCCTGTGCATCCATAGTGTGAAGTGATTTTAACCACTTGACCTCTAGAAAGGGTTTACCCCTTTAATAACGAGGCCACTTTTTGCTTTTTAGCACTGCGCTATTTTAACTGGTAGTTGTGCAGTCGTGCAATGCTGTACCCAAACTAAATTTATATAATTTTTCCCCCAGAAATAGAGATTTCTTTTGGTGGTATCACCACTGTTTTTTAAAATTTTTTGCAATATAAACGAAAAAAAGATCAACATTTTTGAGAAAAACCTCTATTTTTTTACTTTCTGCTACAAAACATATCCAATAAAAAAAATAAGCAAATGTTATACTACTTATGGCTGTGATCAACAAATTGGACCGTGATAGTGCGGCGTGACACTAACTGACATGGGGGGGGGACTAACTGCCACTGACATCACCAGTGACATTAATGCAGTGATTAGTGATAATAATATACACTTTCACTGTACTAATGATACTAGCTGGGAAGGGGTTAATATCAAGGGTGAAGGGGTGATCAAGGGGTTAAATGTGTGCCTAACATGTGCAATATGTGTAAACTGTGCTGCTTTTACGAATTGATCTCTTGCTGTGAGATGAGAAACAGAGAGATGCTTCCCTGTGTACAGAGCTCTGTGTTGATTGTCAACAAGGAGTTCTGGACTGTGATTGTACACAGCCAATCAGAAGGTCCCGGGCGTGAATCATTGGTCGGGATGTGCTGAAAGGCTCCTGCTGTATTCAATCACAGTGGGTGCCGGTGGGGGCATGCTCATGGCCAAAACCCTAAAGCAGATATGTTGATTTGCCTGTGCGGGCCACCCGTCTGCAGTACATTGTGGGCGGGCGGTCCGGAAGTGGTTAAAGCCCAACTCTAGGAAAATGAAAAAAATCCGCCCTTGCAGTGGGGCCTTCCCCCACTGCAAGGGTTAAATGCTTGCTTAGTCTAGGGTAGGGCTACACAACTACTGGCCCGCAGGCCACACAAGCCCTTTGATGTGGCCCGTGACCTCCTGCTCTGGAATGGCGGGTCAGCAAGCCCAGATTGCGGGTTCCAGACCTGCCATCCCAGAGCCTCAGTGTTCTGAATGGAGCTGGCGCTAGAGGAAGCACGGCTGCGGAGGAAGTAGAGCTGCATAAGCCAATCTTCCTGTACAGCTCCAGCTCCTGTCACAGGCTGATTGATACCAATTGCACTCTGCCTGGGACAGCAACAGCTGGCAATACCTGTAGCAATGGAGAGTCCTGAATAAAAAAAAAAAAAGGCTGTGAATTACATTAGTAATAGTGATAATTAAATTAACATCCCGCACTCTCACGCCTCAGATCAGTCCCAATTCCTGCACCTTCACACCTCAGCTCACTGTCCCGCTTGCAAATCTGTTTCACCACTGTACCCCCTCCTCATCTGTCCCACTACTGTACCCCCCCTGCTCATCTGTCCCACCTCTGTACCCCCTACACATCTGCCCCACCACTGTACCCCCTGCACATCTGCCCCACCACTGTACTACCCTGCACATCTGCCCCACTACTGTACCCCCTGCTCTTCTGTCCCACCACTGTAACCCCCTGTTCTTCTGTCCCACCACTGTATCCCCCTGCTCATCTGCACCACCAATGTACCCCCTTTCTCATCTGCCCCAGCACTGTAACTCCCTGTACATCTGCCCCACCACTGTACTACCCTGCACATCTGCCCCACCACTGTACCCCCTGCACATCTGCCCCACCACTGTACCCCCTGCACATCTGCCCCACCACTGTACCCCCCTGCTCATCTGCCCCACCTCTGTACCACCCTGCTCTTCTGTCCCACCACTGTACCCCCCTGCTCATCTGCCCCACCTCTGTACCACCCTGCTCTTCTGTCCCACCACTTTACCGCCTGCTTATCTGCCCCCCAAATGTTCCCCCTTTCTCATCTGCCCCAGCACTGTACCTCCCTGCACATCTGCTCCACTGCCATACCCCAATGCTCTTCTGTCTCACCACTGAACCATTTTCTCATCTGTCCTAACACTGAACTTATCTGCTCATCTGCCCCACCACTGTAACCCCCTTTCTCATCTGCCCCACCTCTGTTCCCCCTGCTCTTCTGTCCCACCACTGTAACCCCCTGCTCATGTGTTCCACCGAGGTACCTTCTTTCTCCTCTGCACCCCTCTGCACCTTTGGCCCACCTCTGTACCCCCCTGCTCATCTGTCCCACCAATGTACCTCCTTTCTTCACTGCCATGCCACTGTACCGCTCTGTACATCTGCCCCACCTCTGTACCCCCTGCTCTTCTGCCCAACCACTGTAACCCCCTGATCATCTGTCCCACCTCCTTTCACATCTGCCCCACCGTTGTACCCCCCTGCTCTTCTGATCCACCGCTAAACCCCCTTCTCTTCTGGCCCATCACTGAGACCCCCCGCTCATCTGTCCTACCACTGTAACTAGGGGTGCACAAAATGGAAATTTTGGTACCGAAACCAAAAATGCAGGATGCGTTTGGTGCCGAAAACCGAAAATGACAGTTTTTAAAAAATATTTATATTTTTATATAGAATTGTATTATATTCAACTTTCTAATAATATCATCAATTTAAATTAATATGAATTTATTGTTGGCCATTATTGGCACCTTTAGTGCAACAGAGGTCAAGAAAAATGCAGTCTGCAGTCTCTAACCATCTCTTGTATCATGTCTGCAATCTAGACATGTGCAATTCGTTTCGTTCCAAATTAATTTTTTTAACAAATTCAGACAAATTTGTTAATTTGGAAATATCCGAATTTCCGAATATTCGGATATTCGGAAATTCAAAATTTCGGAAATCCAAAAATAAGAATGAAGATCCGAAAATTCAAAAGAACGAAAATCCGAAAATAAGAAAGATAATCCGAAAATTAATATAACATAAAATTCGAAAATCTGAAATAATAACTAACTAATAATAACTTAACTATTACTAACTATTAGGGTCCTTTCACACTAGGGCGGTTTGCAGGCGCTATTGCGCTAATAATAGCGCCTGCAAACCGACCCGAAAGTGCCGCTGCTTTCATTCCAGTGTGAAAGCCCCGAGGGCTTTCACACTGGAGCGATGCGCTGGCAGGATGGTAAAAAAAGTCCTGCTAGCAGCATCTTCGGAGCGGTGAAGGAGCGGAGTGTATACCGCTCCTTCACTGTTCCTGCCCATTGAATTCAATGGGACGGCGTGGCTATACCGTCGGCAAAGCGCCTCAGCAGAGGTGCTTTGCGGTGGTTTTGAACCATTTCTCGTCCGCTAGCGGGGGATAAAACCGCCCCGCTAGCGGCCGCATACCGACGGTAAAGCGCCGCTTACAATAGCGGCACTTTACCGCCGACGCCCGCCCCAGTGTGAAAGGGCTCTTAAATTATAGGTATTGGAATTTCCTTTCAAATTTGGTTGTTAGTGAATGTAATGAATATGAATTTATCTGAAGTTACGAATTATCTGTAATAACGAATGCCGTATCTAAACGAATAGAATGTAACGAATTAATAATAATAAACAATAATAATAATAAAAACGTATTATTATAATTATTTATTATTATTTTGGTCCATTCCATTTGCTTAGATGCAGCATTCTTTATTTCAGATAGTTCGTAATTTTAGATAAATTCGTATTTGTTACGTTCACTAACAGCCAAATTTGAAAGGAAATTCCAAAACCTATAATTTAATAGTTAGTTATTAGTTAGTTAGTTATTATTTAAAATATTTGGATTTTCCTTTCTTATTTTCGGATTTTCGAATTTTAAAATTTGCGAATTTCACAAAAAACGAATGAAATGAAAACAAAAACAAATTTTTCAGCAGTGCACATGTCTACTGCAATCTCTAAGCATCTTTTGTATCATGTCCTCAGTCTCTGACCATCTCTTGTATCATGTGCTCAGTCTGTAAGGCTGCTTTCACACTGGGGCGGTAGGGGGCATCGGCGGTAAAACAGCGCTTTACTGCGGTATTTGGCCGCTAGCGGTGCGATTTTAACCCCCCGCTGGCGGCCGAAAAAGGGTTAAAACCGCTCGTATAGCGCGGCTATAGCCGCAGTATTGCCGCGCTGTCCCATTGATTTCAATGAGCAGGAGCGGTTTAGGAGCGGTGAATACACCGCTCCTTCACCGCTCCAAAGATGCGGCTGGCAGGAGTTTTTTTCTTCTCCTGTCAGCGCACCGCTGCGGTGTGAAAGCCCTCGGGCTTTCACACTGAACAAACAGCAGCGGCTGTTTTGGGTCGGTTTGCAGGCGCTATTTTTAGCGCAATAACGCCTGCAAACCGTCCCAGTGTGAAAAGGGTCTAACCATCTCTTGTATCATGTCCGCAGTTTCTGACCATCTCTTGTATCATGTCTGCAGTCTCTTACTTAAACTTAAACACACTGCTAATAGTATTAGCAAAAGTTCAATTCGGTGCACCTCTAGCAGACATGATATTAGAGATCAATGCGGCCCCACCAGTGCCCGTCACATGCAGCCTCACCAGTGCCCGTCATATGCAGCCTACCTGTGCTTGTCATATGAAGCCTACCTGTGCCCAGCAGCCTCACCAGTGCCCATCATATGCAGCCTGCCTGTGCCCAGCAGCCTCACCAGTGCCCGTCATATGCAGCCTGCCTGTGCCCAGCAGCCTCACCAGTGCCTGTCATATGCAGCCTGCCTGTGCCCAGCAGCCTCACCTGTGCCCATCATACGCAGCCTACCTGTGTCCAGCAGCCTCACCAGTGCCCGTCATATGCAGCCTGCCTGCGCCCAGCAGCCTCACCAGTGCCTGTCATATGCAGCCTGCCTGTGCCCAGCAGCCTCACCTGTGCCCATCATACGCAGCCTACCTGTGTCCAGCAGCCTCACCAGTGCCTGTCATATGCAGCCTACCTGTGCCCAGCAGCCTCACCAGTGCCCATCATATGCAGCCTACCTGTACCCAGCAGCCTCACCAGTGCCCGTCATATGCAGATCAGAGCGTGTGTCACGGAGCAGATTTGAATTGCCCGGGCCGCAGTAACAATGTCCCACCTCTTGTGATACGTCACACTGATTCAATGTCCTGCCATTGGATCAGTGTGCCATCTATCACAGGAGGCGGGACATTGTTACTGCGGTCCGTGCAATTCAGCTCCATGACACACAGAGATCTCAGCGAGGAGAGGAGGAGGGAAGGGTGGAAGAAGGAGTGGCGGACTGGGCGTGCCAGGTTGACAATGGGTGGCACTGGGGGCAGACTCTGCCCCCTTTCGGCCAATAATTTTCAGTGGCCGACATTTTGGTGCACCTCTAACTGTAAGCCCCTGCTCATCTGCCCCATCACTGTACCCCCTGCTTTTCTGTCCCATCGCTGAACCCCCTTCTCATCCTTCCCAACACTGTATCTCCTGCACATCTGCCCCACCACTGTACCCCCTTGCTCTTCTGTCCCACCACTGTAACCCCCTGCTCATCTGCCCAATCAATGTACCTCCCTGCACATCTGCTCCACTGTCGTATCCCCATGCTGTTCTGTCTTACTACTGAATCACCCATCTGCTCATCTGCCCCACCACTGTAACCCGCTTTCTCATCTGCTCCATCAATGTACCTCCTGCACATCTGTCTCACCTCTGTACCCCCCTGCTCTTCTGCCCCACCTCTGTTCACCCTGCTCTCCTGCCCCACCTCTGTAACCCCCTGCTCATCTGTCTCACCAACACACCTCCTTTCACCTCTGCCCCACTGCTCTTCTGTCCCACCACTGAACCCCCTTCTCATCTGCCCCAACACTGAACCCCCCTGCTCATCTGTCCCACCACTGTAACCCCCCCCCCTGCTCTTCTGTCCCACTGATGAACCCCTTTCTCATCTCTTCCACCACTGTAGCTCCCTGCACATCTGCCCCACCGCTGTACCCTCCTGCTCATCTGCTCCACTGTTGTACCCTCTTCTCATCTATGATATGCAGAGTGATGAGAGGAAGCAGAGAGGAGTCACATCTACCTGTCCTGGCACACTCATCCTGCTGATCCAACTCTCGCATCCAGCCCACATGCTTGTATGTGATGTATATGATGTCACATACAAGCATCTGGAATGGATGCGCAATGAGCTCAGGTTTCATTTTCTGAAAGCAGTGGGTGTGTGTGCAAGATCATAAGTTGGGCCCCGAGGCAGATCGCCATTCTGAAATGAGGGCAGGGATGGAGTTTGTGTCCCTGCAAAGCACGGAATAAATGCCATCCTTTCCCCTAGTAAAAGCACCTCGCACAGTTAACCCTTTGATCGCCCCTGATGTTAACCCCTTCCCAGCCAGTGTCATCAGTACAGTGACAGTGCATATTTTTTAGCACTGATCACTGTATTAGTGTCACTGGTTTCCAAAAAAGTGTCAAAAGTGTTAGTTAGTGCCGTAATATCGCAGTCCCGCTATAAGTTGCTGATCGCCACCATTACTAGTAAAAATATCCCATTGTTTGTATAACTTTTGTGTAAACTAATCAATATACGATTATTGGGATTTTTTTTTACCAAAAATATGTAGCGGAATACATATTGACCTAAATTTATGAAGGAATTTGATTTTTCTATTTTTTTATTGCATATGTTTTATAGCAGAAAGTTAAAAAAAAATCAAAATTGTCTCACTTTTTTGTTTAATTACTTCAATTCGGGGCACTTACACCCCCTTCCTGCCCAGGCCATTGTTCATCTTTCAGCACTGTCGCACTTTGAATGACAATTGCACGGTCATGCTACACTGCAACCATGTGAATTTGTGATCATTTTCTTCACACAAATAGAGTTTTCTTTTGGTGATATTTAATCATTTCTGGGTTTTTTATTTTTTCCTAAAAAAAAAAAAAAGACTGAAATTTTTGAAAAAAATAAAAGTTTTTCTTAGTTTGTCAGTAAATTTTGTAAATAAGTAATTTTTCTCCTTCACTGATGGGCGCTGCTGATGCGGCACTGATAGGCTGCACTGATGGGCACTGATGAGGTGGCACTTATGGGAACTTATGAGGCGGCACTTATGAGCACTGATGAGGAGGCACGAATATGCCACACTTACAGGCACTGATAGGTGAAACTGATAGGCTGCACTGATGGGTGGCACTGATGGGCACAGATAGGCGACACGGATAGGTGGCACTGATGGGCAGCAGTGATAGGAATTGATGGGCAGCAGTGATAGCCAGAAATGACTGGCATCACTAATGGGTACTGATTGCTGGCACTTGTGGGCACTGTTTGCTGGCACTGGTGGGCACACTGCTGGCACTGACTTCTGGCACTGTGGGCGCTTTATTGTAATCAGGGTACTGATTATCAGTGCCCTGATTACATGTCTAGATGTCCTCTGTGAGGAGATGCTGATTGGCTCTCCTCTCCTCACACACTGTCATTGTGGCAAGGATAGCTGATTACCGGCATCTCTGTGTTTACATGTGACCAGCTGTGATTGGACACAGCCGATCACATGGTTAAAGAGCCGGCTCTTTACAGAGATCGGGGGTGTGCCGTGTCCTAACAACAGGCCGTGGCCGCGATCGCCGCGCTGCACGCCCCCGGGGGTGCGTGAGAGCGGCCGTTCTGGGCGCTGTCATGTGACGTCCACCCAGAAGGAGAACCGCACCGCCCACCCATAATTTTTATTTATCACCATAAGAAAGCTCTATTTGAGGGGAAAAAAATATTGATTTGGGTACAGTTTCGCACAACTGCGCAATTGTGCGACACCTGTACCCAAATCTTTTTTTTTTTTTTCAGTGTGTTTCGGTATCCTCTCGTGCGCCATTCTGTTTTTGTCTTGTCAGCCGTGGGTTAGTGCCTGGGGTCCGGTTCAGGTCTGAATTTTAGCCTGAAGTTACACCCAAAGACACACAGGACCCCTTTTCCAATCCGGAACACAGCCGCCCCAGACATGCGTGAACCGACTCCATTGCGACCCAGTTGCCTGTCATTAAGGATGAGCTCCAGATGTGCAGAGTCGGCCAGGAAGTCGCCACTGCGCTGCGCTAATCAAAGGCAGTGAGGCATTTCCCGATGTGCGGCTGCAGAAATCGGAAACTGCCTGTGATTAGCGCAGCGTCTTCCCGACCTCCTGGCGGGCTCTGCACGTGGAGCGTGCGAACGCGCTGGAGCTCATCCTTACCTGTCATGCGAATGATAGAGCCCCTTAACGTCTCCATTTATCACAGCACCCCACCGCAAAGGGGAATTTTTTCCATTTTCATGGAGTCGTGCCTTGTACGCCATGTGACCACACCCAGTTCATGGCACGGCACGTGCCACTTTTCTATCACCCTATAAAGCGTTCTCCTTGGTGGACATCTCTAAAAATGGCACTGCTTGCACCTCTTTGCATGTATCAGTGTCACTGAAGCAGCCATTACAAGTTTCATTTCAGTCATGTCTAAATAAACAGACGTGTTCCTCAGGCACTGCCACACCTGAATTCCTGGCTGCCTCCCATAACGTTTTCATGGGACAGTATTAATGCATGTGTCTGTATGTTTATAAAGTTGTGTACAGTCTCTGTGCCCATACACAGAACAGGGAGCAGTGTGTGGAGGCACCGGGTGAGGTGAAGAAAGGTTTCCTCACACACTCATAATACACACTCATAACACACACACGGTGCTGCCCTCCTCCCCTCCCCCTCCTTTATTGACTGATCGGTCCGGGCTGGGCGTAGCAGACCTGATCACACAGCTCACCCCGGAAGCTGCAGGTACTTGTCATTCCATCTAGGAGACATGAGAGAGGACGTGAGAGAGGACAGGGCTGCTGCACTTCTCTAGCTGTGTCCGTACCTCCTGAATCATGGCTGTAACACAAGAGGTGGTGATGAACTTTCTCCTGGAGCAGGGAGGGAAGGTGAAGAATGCTGAGCTGCTGAAGAAGTTTAAGCCAGTGGTGGATTCCCCTGATCCCCAGGAGAGGGCACACAACAGAGAACTCTTTAAGAGGTTTGTCAACAATATAGCAGTGGTGAGGGAAGAAGATGGGGATAAGGTGGTGGTGCTGAGGAAGAAATATACCCATTTACTGGCAGGGTTTGTCCGATCTCCAAATACACAAGAGGAGGGGGGAATCCAGAGCAAGGGAGACCTGGAGGAGGAAGCACAGACTCTACCTGGAAGTGACAACACACAGGAGCCATTGATCAACACTAAAAGGTCCTTTCAGCGGGACTTCTCTGGTCCACAAGATCATAGCTTGGACTCCGATGCTGTGGAAACTGTGCAGGAATCTGCTAATCAGGAGGATCTAAGCAGCTTCCAAAAATCAGATCCTGAAAATGAAGAACCAAGGAAGTCTGTTTTTGACATTGTGTCTCGTATGGATCATTCAGGACCAGTGCCTGTACCTAAATCATGGTCTGATGGACAGGCCAAAGAACAACAGAAGCCGCACATGCTGCCTTTGCGGTACGCCCCGACTTCTTTTGATGCTCTAGAGGCAAACCAGCATGAAAACACGTCTTTGCTGCTAGAAATCCCCATACCGGTGATTCAGGAATCCCCACTGCTGGATCTGCCACCCTCAGCCGTGCCTAGATCACCACATGTGGGCAGGAGGCACCATGATGATGTGGGTTCCAGGTCCCCCCATACAAAGAGGGCTTCCAAAACGATAAAAGCTAGTGAAGAAAACAAATATTCCGATGTGGTGCCATTAATCCAATATGAGCACGAGTGGTTAGTGTCTGCTACCAGTGGACGCTGGAACCATAAACTTCTGGGTCTTATGCTGGCTGACAGTGAATTGGCGGACAAGAGAGACTTCATTTCGGGGTTTACTGCTCTGCATTGGGCAGCCAAAAGCGGTAACACAGAGATGGTTAAACTATTATTTGACTTAAGCAGAAAAGGTGGAGTTAACATTAATGTCAATGTGAGGTCCTTTGGAGGGTACACCCCATTACATATAGCTGCCATACATGAACGTAAGGATGTTATAATCATGCTAGTCAAAGATTACAGTGCGAACATGAATATACGAGATAACAATGGGAAAAAGCCCTACCATTATTTGAAGAAAGGATGTGCTATGCCTCTACGATATATACTGAAGGATCCAGCCACCCTAGCTATGGAACATGCTATCCCTCTGAAAAGGAACTCTAAGGTTGGGACTTCCATATTGGGAACCACTAGCACCTTTCTTGGTGTCATTTCTGATGACATTGCCTTCCATGACTTAACCAAAGGAATTAGAAAGCCTTCTTCCCTAAACAAATTTTTTACAGCACCCTCAGGAGCCAAGAAGAAGCTAAAGGCCAGGGACAGCTACCCGTCTGTATCATCTCTTTGCGAAGAACCAGAGCAAGTGGAGGAGGTAGCTGGAAAGCGCAGACCAGTTACAGAATTGTTCACCCATTAACTGGCTCTACTGCTATTTTGGCACTGACATAAAAAAATCTGTTGTGCACTTTTCTTTACCTTGAAAGTGGACTTATAGGGGTTGGTTTACTAAAGGCAAATATACTGTTCACTTTGCAAGGGAATTTGCCCCAGAGCTAAGTAAATGAGATGAAGCTGTGTTGAATTCTATCATCCAATCATGTGCAAGCAAAGATTGGGTATTCTTTGCAAAGGGAAACTTTATCACAATCACTGAGCTTTACAGCAACTTCCCTTATAAACTAAACCGCTTATTTGCCTTTAGTAATTCAACCCCATAATGTCAGACAATGGTACGTCTGAAAAACTGGAGGCAATATCTAAGGCGGGGGCACAGATGCAGCGAAATTTGCTTGATTTCCCCCATCAATACAGACAGTGTTGAAGGGGGAATTCCTCCTGCTCGCATGTAAAATCCATCAGGCTGGTTGTAACCAAGTTGATCAATCAACTTGGGTACATTCAGTCTGCCCATATATGGTTTGAATCTTGGCCAATTCCTGCTAAATTTGGACTATCTATCGCCATTTTAAAGCAGTGGTTGTCAGCTTTTATTATAAAGAGGGCCTCAGGTGTGGCCCCTTGCATTGCCAAAGGGCCACATATAATATTTAGTATGTTTGATGCTACAGAAAACTCTCAGACTGAAGACAAGCATCAGGAGATGGTTAAAGATTATAGGGTTGAGTTACTAAAACTGGAGAGTGCAAAATCTGGTGCAGGTGCGCATGGTAGCCAATCAGCTTCTAACTTCAGCTTGTTCAATTAACCACTTCAGCCCTGGAAGAATTTACCCCCTTCCTTACCCACTTTTTGCAATTCGGCACAGCGAATCGCAAATAGTGACTGACAATTGCGCGGTCGTGCGACGTTGCACCCCAACAAAATTGACGTCCTTTTTTTTTCCCACAAATAGAGCTTTCTTTTGGTGGTATTTGATCGCCTCTGTGTTTTTTATATATTGCGCTATAAACAAAAAAGCGACAATTTTGAAAAAAAACACAATATTTTGTACTTTTTGCTGTAATAATTATCCCCATTTTATTTTATTTTTTTTTTTAAAAAGCTAATTTTTTCTCAGCTTAGGCCGATATGTATTCTTCTACATATTTTTAGTAAAAAAATCACAATAAGCGTATATTGATTAGTTTGCGTAAAAGTTATAGCGTCTACAAAATAGGGGATAGATTTATAGCATTTTTATTATTATTATTTTTTTTTTTTACTGGTAATGGCGGCGATCTGATCTGATTTTTATCGTGACTGTGACATTATGGCAGACATATCGGACAATTTTGACACATTTTTGAGACCATTGGCATTAATACAGCGATCAATGGTATAAAAATGCACTGATTACTGTAAAAATGTCACTGGCAGTGAAGGGCTTAAAACTAGGGGGCGATCAAGGGGTTAACTGTGTTCCCTGGGAGGTGATTCTAACTGAAGCGGGAGGGGACTGACTAGAGGAAGTGACGGATCGTGGTTCCTAGCTAATAGGAACACACGATCTGTCACTCCTCTCAGAACAGGGAAGTGTGTGTTTACACACACTCGTCCCTGTTCTGTGTCTCCTGCTTACGATTGCTTGTGGCCGGTGGTCATCGCGACCGCGCGCCCCTGCTATCCCGACCCCGCGAGTCGACGTATAGCTATGACGGCTTGCACAGGGGAGCCAAGTGGTTAAGCTTTGAGGATAAAAAACTGGAAGCTGATTGGTTTCTATGCACAGTTGCACCAGATTTTGCAATCTCCATTTTTAGCAAATCAACCCCAATGGCTTGATACAGAATATGGTCAGAGGCTGTAAACATGTTATGGGAGTTGTTGGAAACTGGGGAGATGCTTCAGAAGAAACAGACTAAGAGCACTTTACATGAGATGACTAGAAGTACTACTGTTGCTGGGCAGAGGGGAAAAAAGACTGCTGTCCGCAGGGGCCTCAAGAGCTGCACAGAAAGTGTCAAGGGGCACCAGGGGTCTAAAGCATCTAGTCCAGATTTATTATATTTTTTTCTTGACCTGGAACACTTACAGCTGGACCTTCAAATTCCTTCCAGCAGCTTTTATGCGGTATTACTTAATAAAGGTAAAGCTGGCCATACATTGATCGATATTCATCCAGTTCAGCAGCAACCAGCCAGATTTCTATCAGTGTTTGGCTGTCACTGCTTCACAGACATCAATCATTTGTTCGACTTTTGTTGAAGGGACATGCTGGAAAAAGTTTGTCAATCAGCGACTGCAGCCACTGATCAGTGTATTCTGACAGCGCTGAGTCCATTGTCAGGATACAATGTCCAAGGGGGGGTTTTCTTCATTTAGCTCACTTGTGTGGATGGGGAAATCACTTTTTTTTTTTTTTTTTTTTTTGTTCAGCCCACTCTGTGGCCGCCTTTCTACATAGATCTTTTCCCTACAGTAACCAGATTCAGATCCGCACACACACAATCAAGTTTTCACTTGGTGGCTGCAGGGCCTGCATACAGTTCTTCTGTTTGCATTGCCTTTGATAAGGCTACATGTAATGTGTTTATTTAATAAGGCAAGGAGCAAAGTCAAACGGCCTCAGCAGTCATTCTGCAATAACATTTATTGTTATGGCTACTGTAAATTGATCTGATTGGCTAATGTTAATATCTGTAATTTGTGCCCTGTCACTGCTCATTGCCCTGTCCTGTTAAATAAGCCTGATGTAGTACTCCATAGACAATGTATGACAAGAGTTATTATGAACATAAGCTCATCCAATTTTCTAATCATGCATCAGTACTTAGGCACACAGTACGTGTGGCTTAGCAATTCTTGTAATATATGTTTGCTCATTGTGGAATTTTTTTTTTAAATGTTTTTTTTTGGGTGTCATTTTCAATAGGGTTATTCATGTATTGGAATGTTGCATTTCTGGAACTGCAATTTTCTACGATTTACAGAGTATCATTATGTGAAAACTATTTAAAGGGCAAGTGGCTGCAAAAAGTAATGTGCTGTTTATAAATGTAGCCTAATCCTGAAATAATATGTTAAAAGCAGAATGTTTGTTTTTTTCGTGTGTTTACTCTCTAGCTTTTGTGTTGATTTCTGTTCTGTACAAGAGTATGAATGTACAATATATTTTTAATCTCAGAATATGAATCAAATACAGACCTGTATAGATGCATGGATATCTCCGCTATTGGTTAGGAAGGTTGTCTGTCATACCCACTGACCAGTAGCAAAGACTTGGAGGCAGAAGGGTATATATAGGGCTAAGCAGCACTGGTATGAATGAACACTTCTGTCCTCAAGCCTAGTACAGACGATCAGAAAATCGTACAAAAAATACAGCTTTCAAAGTAATCGTACGATAATCTGATTGTTCGTGCACAGCTTTCATGAGCCGATCAGGACAGGTCGTGCAAAATTTATCCGATAGGACAAGCACGACATTTTTCTTGTACGATACCAGATTGTACGATTTTCATTTTAATCAGCACTGTTTTAATCCGAAAATACAATACATTACATCACTTCTGAATTTTGATTCTGTCGTACGAGAATTTCCGTAACTTTAATAACCTTAATTTTCAATATGGAGACTATTATGCAAAAAAAAAAACAGGGGGATGATCATTCGTCCGATAATGTCATCGTGTGTTCCAGGCTTTAAAACCCTCGCTCACTGTACTGTGGTAGAGCAGAATTGTTGCTGTATGACAGGAAGTATGTTTGAACTACAGAACGCATCTTCATAGCTACATAGTAGGTGAGGTGGAAAAAAGACAAGTCCATCAAGTCCAACCTATGTGTGTGATTATATGTCAGTGTTACATTGTATATCCCTGTATGTTGCGGTTGTTCAGGTCTAATAGTTTTTTTTAAACGATCTATGCTCCCCCGCTGAGACCACCACCTGTGGAAGGGAATTCCACATCCTTGTCACTCTTACAGTAAAGAACCCTCTACGAAGTTTAAGGTTAAACCTCTTTTCTTCTATTTTTTTAATGAGTGGCCACGGGTCTTGTTAAACTCCCTTCCGTGAAAAAGTTTTATCCCTATGGTGGGGCCACCAGTACGAAATCATATCCCCTCTCAAGCGTCTCTTCTCCAGAGAGAATAAGTTCAGTGCTTGCAACCTTTCTTCATAACTAATATCCTCCAGACCCTTTATTAGCTTTGTTGCCCTTCTTTGTACTCTCTCCATTTCCAGTACATCCTTCCTGAGGACTGGTGCCCAGAACTGGACAGCACACTCCAGGTGCGGCCGGACCAGAGTCTTGTAGAGCGAGAGAATTATCGCTTTATCCCTGGAGTTAATCCCCCTTTTAATGCATGCCAATATTCTGTTTGCTTTGTTAGGAGCATCTTGGCATTGCATGCCATTGCTGAGCCTATCATCTACCAGGACCCCCAGGTCCCTTTCCATCCTAGATTCCCCCAGAGTTTCTCCCCCTAGTTAGTAGATTTCATTCATATTTTTGCCACCCAAATGCATTATTTTACATTTTTCTACATTAAACCTCATTTGCCATGTAGTTGCCCACCCCATTAATTTGTTCAGATCTGCAAAGCATTGGAGGTAGGTGTTCTGCCATCCACAGATGTGAACTGGGCAGGGTTGATCAGATTCAGTTGACATTTGACAACATGAAGAGAGCACAAGACGTTAGGAGCTCAATGGATTTCTGGCAGGATCAACATGTTTATTTCTCTAATTGCTTACAAAAGATAAAACATGGGGTTAGTGTATATGTATTGCAGAGATGTATTGCATTTTTTTTTTATCCTTACATACACAAGTTATCCCAGGATGATCTGAAGATATCACAAAGTATGTACAGGCACGCCTTGGGTCCTCCATTAAAGGGACTCCACTCAAAATGAATTTCCTTTAAATAGAATATCAGTTTCCTATTGATGTAATTTTCCCTACATTCTCCTAATTTTCTGTGCTAGTAAAAGCACCATATTGTTGCAAACTGAACTTCATGTTTTCCTCCTCCTGACTACATTCTTCGTGTATTTGTCTGATGAATCTACAGGGACTGGTAATGGTGTAATACATTATACAATTTTCTTGTAGAATTTTCCTTTAGATTTACCAAAACCAATATGAGGTCAGGCCCTTGCGCTAAATAAGGTTTAAGGTAAATCTAAAGGAAATTGACTACGAAATTTGTATAATGTATGGCCAGCTTTAATGTATACAGTATATGAGGTGTAAATGCAGATCTATTCTAGGGAGAACAGCGTCAGCAGAAATACCTACCTTATTCCTTTCTCCCCTGGCACTGTCCACTACTATTCACTGCTTCCAATATGTGGATGGGCCCTTGGCATCCTTAACCACAATGCAGGACATCTGCCTATTCCTTATCGCCTAGGCTAAATTACATTTAATCCTTGTATGGAAAGGGGGTCACAATATATTGTATTATATTTGTGTAAAAAAATGATATATACAATTTTTTTTTCCTTTTGGAGTTAATCTTTAAATTGTCTTGTTTTCACCTAAATTTGGTGAATATTTCACTACGCTGAAGATGCAGTTTTTGTTTTGCACATATGTGGTCCATATACAGATTAGAAGTTCTGATTTATATGCTTGCATACTTGTTTCCTTGGGGTTACTGATTTAAAAAGTATGAAAGCCATAGACAGCCAGACAACTAGCATTTCATCTTGTGACAAATGCCCTTTTTAACCACTTGCCAACCAGCTGACGTATTTACTGCTGCAGGTCGGCTCTCCTGTGTGAACCAACGTACCTGTACGCTGGTCCGTGCATGTGAGATTGCGGGCCCGTCTGCAATCGCTGTATACAGAGGCAGAATGGGGATCTGCCATTGTAAATAAGACGGATCCCTGTTCTGACAGGGGACATCTCAGAGATCTGCTGTTCCCAGTGATTGGGAACAGCTATCTCTGTCATGTACCAGGCAGCCCAACCCCCCCCTACAGTGTTAGAACACACTGAGGGAACACAGGTAACCACTTGATCGCCCCCTAGTGTTAACCCCTTCCTTGTCAGTGTCATTTATACATTGATCAGTGCTTTTTTATAGCACTGATCCATGTAATAATGTCACTGGTCCCCAAAAAGTGTCATTTGGGGTCAGATTTGTCCACCGCAATGTCTGTCCCACTAAAAAACGCAGATCGCCACTATTACCAGTAAAAACAATAAAAAAAGAAATAAAAGTCCATAAATCTATCCTATAGTTTGTAGACATGATAACTTTTGTGCAAACCAATCATTATAGGCTTATTGTGATATTTTTGGTAAAAAATTTTTTTTAAAAATGTAGAAGAATACACATTGGCCAAAAAAATGGCTTGGTCATTAAGGGGGCAAATCCTTCCGGGGCTGAAGTTGTTAAAGTGGCTTTACACTGCATAAAGATAAAAATCGGTTTAAGACATATTCAGGTGACCCACTCTTTCCTTTCTAGAGCTCTACCACTAAATCCACAATAACCTGTGCAATGCCACGCAGCACACTTACCGTTTGAACACAAACAGAAACTTCAGACATCAGAATTGATTAAAGACTTATTCTAATATAGGTTGTGCATGAAAGCCAACAAGTGACACCATAAAACTACATGATTAATGCACATCTTATGCTGCTGAAAAACAAAGTGCAGGTAGAAAGGTTTAAAATGCTTCTAATCCTTGTCTATGTAATAAGCTACAACTATATCTGGAGAGCACCTCAAATTTGGGGTGGGTGGGCCTTCTTTATGTGGTATTAAACCCAAAACAAAAATGGAATATTTTGCAGCTTACCAGTTTCTAGATGTGTATTGGCTGCATTTGTTTTCTTTTATTTAGCTTTTTTTTTATTTAATTAGCAGCAGTTGAAGTCTGTTATTTTTCAACTTCCTTTAACAGGACAAGCTTTCCAGCAAAAGTAGCAGTTAGAGGGTTGAGACAAACCATTTAACACTGACAGGGGTGGTTACAATAGTCAGATTTTATTCATTCATTTACTACAAACCTTTATCCCCCCCCCAAAAAAAAAAACAAAACTGCTGTAACAACTTAAAATGTGTTAGCTGGAGTTTGGCTTTAAAGTGGTAGTAAACTCTCACCCATCACGTAGGCACACATAAATGCATCAGCATTAAAAGCACGATTAATTGCTGTACTCAGATGTCACCTTACTTGCTTAGTTTGCTTGTAATCCGTCTCTCTGTAATGACATCACTGGCGCATGCCCACCTCTTCCGTGATTCATGTCACGCTCTTTGTGCCGTCAGTCTATTGAGCAGTATTTTGTGACCGTCATATCAGTTCCCTGCGCCACTGCGCTCCAATACCGCAAGACATATTTATTTGTAAAAAAATCTTGAAAACCATTTATCCTTTTTCTTAGACTTTACAATTATGTGCCACTTTGTGTTGGTCTATCATATAGATTCCCAATAAAATACATTTACGTTTTTGGTTGTAACATGACAAAATGTGGAAAATTTCAAAGGGTATGAATACTTTTCAAGGTACTGTATAATGTGTTAGAAGAACTTAATATAATGCCGTAATTTAAAAGCAGCATAGGAGGGGGAGAGTTTACTACTGCTTTAGTTTGTTAGTCAAATCCATCTAAATCTGTTTGCATCTAGTGCATCTGACGCTTCTCTCTCCCCAGCCTAACATTGCTGCTCTCCAAAGGTGTCCCGTTTGCTCTTCCATCCATAGTGTAGAAACCCTAATGCCCCGTACACACGATCCGAAAATCGTACGTAAAATGCCGCATTCGAAACGATCGTACGATAATCGGATCATTAGTACAGAGCTTTCGAGAGCCGATCAGGACAGTTCATCCGATATTATTCTATCGGACATGCACGGAAATTTTTTCCGTACGATGCCAGATCGTACGATTTTCGTTTAATCGGTACAGCTATCGTTCGAAAATGCAATACAAATGCATTGCAACACATGACATCGCTTCTGAATTTTTATTCTGTCGTACGGGAATTTTCGGGACTTTAGTAAACTCATCAGATTCGATGTGAGATTAGCATGCAAACAAAAACGGACGATCATTCGTCCGATATTCGGATCGTGTGTATGGGGCTTAAGACAGAAAGAGTGTTACTGGTTGGATCACCAGCTAAAGCAAAAAAAAAAAATAATATTGCAGCCACCACATTGACTGGTAAGCCACAATTCATTAAATGTTTGCTTTTGAGTTTTATACCACTTTAAGTCTGTGCTTGAAGAATTACCAATCGGATACAACTTTTCAAGGCAGGTTTTATAGCTCTGAGTAAGTAATTTCCCTGACGTTATTTTAGACATTTAAATGATTAGGCTTTCTGCATCAAAGACAGCAAGCAGTATACCATGGGTGTGATTAGAAACGCTGTTTTATTGCTAAGAGACAAGTAAAAAGGGTTCCTGGACTGCAAAAGGAAACTGGGTGGACTACACTGTTCAGGTATGTTATTAAAGACACAACTTTCAGTTTTGACTAGAGTGTACCTTCAAACCACTCAAAATGGTTACAGGAAATCAGCAACATGCATGACCTCTGTTTGTAGTCTAAGCACTGGCATTTCCTGTGAATAAACTACATATCCTACAATCCCCTGTTCTCTGTTTAGTGTTCTGCAGGTGAAAGCTGCATAATAATTATATCTGAAAGAGACACAAGCAGGCAGAACAAATAATCCTTTCATGATAAAGGTAAAACGCATCCTAATGTCTGAACACAGTTTTGCAACTTCGAGGCTGGGTTCACACTAGTGCGAATTGGATGCGGTTTTCCCGGCATGCAATTCGCATTACAGGAGAGTGTGCCCGGCTCTCAATGGAGCTGGTTCACACATCTCCTTGGTGGCTGAGAAACGGATTGCACAAGGGTCCTGTGCGTCTTTGGCTCCATTTCAGGTCCGAATTTAGGCAAAAATTCTGTCCTGAATCATCCCTGAAACAGAGAACAGAGACGCACTGGACCCCTGCTGTGCCCCGTATTCGATTTAAGTGTGAACCCAGCCTCACATGTGTTAGTAAAAGTGCACATATCATTGCACATATAGTGTAGCCAGGTGAATTGTTTTGTTTGGGACAAATTGGACTTTCATTTGGTGGTAAATAGTAATAGATACTGTATCTCTTGAATTACAGTATTATTATTTTTTAAATGGCATCAAAGGAAAACTGGCACAAAATAGTAAAGAAATATAATTTTTTTTTAAGTTTAGCTGTATATTTCTTTCTATTACCATAATCTGCCACCAAAGAACAGCCCAAGACAAAACAATAGTGCACGTTTTGCTTTTCTTTATCCTACCTTAAACACACTGATACTAATGTAAAAAAAAAAGTTTTTTTATTGGCTGTTTTGTTTTAATCCCATAAATACACTGACCCTGAAATTTAAACCTGACCTTTCACTCTGACCATGACCTTTCTCCCGGACCTAGAGCAAAATGTTCTTTATTTTTTGTACATACACTTGTTTTTGTTTACACATTTCTCCTCTATCAAGAAGAAAAAGATACTATATCTTTTTCTCCAATCAAGAGGAGAAAAAAAAAAAAACAGGATGGGCTATGCAGTCACTGATCACTGTGATTTATTTTATTTATTACAGGTACTTCTATAGCACCGTAAATTTACACAGTGCTTTACACATATACCATTTTTACCATATTTTATATTCACATCAGTTCTCAAAATGCCTACAGTATAAGGTCCCTAACTCACATTCATACATACACATACTAGGGCCAATTTAGACAGAATCCAATAAACCACTTCAGCCCTGGAAGAATTTACCCCCTTCCTGACCAGGCCATTTTTTTACAATACGGCACTGCGTCGCTTTAACTGACAATTACGCGGTCGTGCAAAGTTTTACCCAAACAAAATGTATGTCCTTTTTTTTCCCCACAAATAGAAGTTTCTTTTGGTGGTATTTGATCACCTCTGCGGTTTTTATTTTTTACGCTATAAACAGAAGAAGAGCTACAATTTTGAAAAAAACACAATATTTTTTACTTTTTGCTAGAATATCCCAAATTAAAAAAAAAAAAAAAATTCTTTATCAGTTTAGGTCAATATATATTCTACATATTTTTGGTAAAAATCGCAATAAGCGTATATTGATTGGTTTGTGCAAAAGTTATAGCATCTGCAAAATAGGGGATAGATTTATGGCATTTTAATTTTTTTTTACTAGTAATGGCGGCGATCAGCGTTTTTTTATTGGGATTGCGGTGGACAGATTGGACACTTTTTTGGGACCATTGACATTTGTACAGCGATCAGATCTAAAAATAGCCACTGATTACTGTATAAATGTCACTGGCAGGGAAGGGGGCGATCAAGGGGTTAAGTGTGTTTCTAACTGTGAGAGGATGTGACTGACTGACTAGAGGAGGAGCCAGATCATTGTTCCTACTTAGTAGGAACAGATGATCTGTTTCTCCTTCCGTCAGAACAGGGATTTGTGTGTTTACACACACAAATCCTCGTTCTAGCTCTCGTGCCTGCGCACCTGCCTGCTATGGCTCTTAAAGGAGCCACTGTACATATACGGCGATTTGCGCAGGAGCCATCCTGCCGCCTTATATGTACAGGAACTGGTCAGGAAGTGGTTAACTTCCCGGCATGTCTTTGGAGTGTGGGAGGAAACCCACACAGGCACAGGGTGGAAATACAAACCGCAGGTCGATGGTTCCACTCCCAACCACGGCACCAACGACCCTAGTGCTGCTAGGCAGAAGGGCTAATCACTTAGCCACTGCATTGCCTATATGTGTACAGTCGATGGGAAGGGGTTAAAGGATAAGTTCACCTTTCCGAAAAAAAAAAAAAAATAGGTGCACATTTTTTGGCAGGTAAAAAAAATATGCAATAAATGTTTTATTTTTTGGAATGGACCTATAAAGCATTGCACTCAGGATCAGCAGGGTGTAATGCCACGGTCCTGCAGACTGTCTGTGTATCTGTCTGGCCGTACCTCCGATGCAGACAGGCAGTTATACTGTGACAGGAAGACTTAATCAACTACCACAGTGCTCAACAGCACCAGGGTAGTTCATTAAGAACTACAAGCCGATAGCCGTAAAGGCCTCCGGACCTTGTAGTTTTCTTATTCACAGAACACTGTGGATGGATGACACGGGCGGGCGGAGCACCGCACAGCTACGTTTTTTTACAGATTGTGACAGCTAGCATGGGATCTTAGCCCTCCCGCTAGCTGTCAGTCCTGGGGGGAGCGGGGGCCAGTGCATCTGCAACATGTTACATCCCAAATATGGGTGTAACATGTTGCAAAAGGTGAACTTATCCTTTAAGGAAAGAGGGTATTATCTTCACATTAGCAGTCCACACTTGTGATGCAACACATAAAAATGGCTGGGTGAGGATTGAATGCTACGTGACCTGGAACAAGAAGTTGCCTGTCCCTTTAGTTACTAGGGACAAGCTAGGTGAATGAATACATGGACATAGAGCAGTCGATCAGCCATGACATTACAAACTGCAGCCACATGTAAGCCTGTCTTTACAAGGTAAAACTACAAAGGGAAATAATGTCACTAATACCTAGTTAAAACAAACGCACAACAAAATATTGGAAAGTCTACAATGCCTGTAAATTTAGTTGCATTCACAGAGTTTGTTCAATAGCGTCATTAGCTGACTCTTTGATTTCCCTTGGTGACTGACTATGCTATTTATTGTAACTGAAATATAGACCAGAAAAGACTAAGACATATCAGCACATTACATGACGGAATGAGGTTAAGTTAACATGACTACAAGGTAGACCTTCATCCTGTAATGTTAGTGCTGCAGGAATCATGGAAACCTTCAGGTAAAATTTCTGAGCTGAAAATCCTGCTCTGAGCAGCAAATCTGAATTACAGTACTGTACCTATTGTCCTACGTGGAGATGGAATAATATTACAACTATACAGCAGATTCTGCAGAGCCTCTGAATTATGAATTGAATTTGTATATAATGTGAATCCACATTTCCAGGTAATTACTAAAAGCACCAAAGTATGAAGAAAAAATTAGAAACCTAAAGTAGAACTGTGGTTAGACGATGGGCATTCAAATATTTAAATATTCTTAACAAGCAGTAAATAAGCTTTAAAACAAGCCATTACTGATCTTTGTAACTGCAGGCACTGTGGAGCAAGATTACAAAAGATACAGTAAAGTCAACCAAGTGAAGTCTGGGAACTCTGCTCTGTAAACACATTAGAGATCAGAAGGCTAGTGGGCTACCAAGTCACTGCTGGAATGGGGGGGCAGAATGAATTAAGCTGCTGAAATGGAAACTTTCTGCTGTAAACGTTGGGGATGAATTACTCCGCATTGCCTGCAACTTCAGAGGTCGTGCTGGGGGCTGAACGAAGAAGGTTTTTTACCTTAATGCAGAGAAAGTATTAGTTAAAAAAAAAAAAAAAAAACTTTCAGCTCTTAGAACCACTTTAAAAACATTTATAATTCACAAAGTGTCATTGCTAAAAATAAAGTTTGCACTTCATGTAAATGTTCCCTATCTACCATTGCACTGTGTGACCCATGCTACCAGGGCGGATGTTAGACATCACGGGCCCTCTGACAGGGTCCCCGCTTTGAAAGTATGAAATGATGCTAAGCTTCACAGCCATGGCTGAAATTATACCCACCATTGAACGAGACCCATGAAAAGCACTGCTCAACAAGGTCTACAACAATTTCCTATACTTCAGTCAGGGGAGGGCTGGGCCAGGGGGCAGGATGGAAATTTCCCCCCAGGCCAACTACCTTATATTCAAAATGCCGACTGGCTGGCTGCTGCACTGCATTCTGGGGGTTGTAATCTGGACCGCGCTCAAGTTCCTGGTGGAAGTCGTTGGAACTAAGCAGTGCAGCAAACTACAACTCCCAGGAGTCTCAGAGGCAGGGCATGCCAGGGGACGCATTCTGTGACTGGCTCAGGCTGGGGGCTGGGCGCTGGCTGGAGAGGCTGCAAGAGTGAGACAGTGCAAGTTGCAACTAGTTTAGCATACACAGAGAGAAGAACTGACAGCAGCTAGCTTACTTTCAGTGGGGTGAGCAGCTTACCCTTCACTACACTCGCAGGGTCTTTGGACTGGAGGCAGCCAGTGGCCAGGGCACACCAGGGGACACACAGGATTGGCTCGGGCTGGGCACTGGCTGCAATTTGGAAGTTGTCATCACCCCCCAAGAGGACCTGCTAAGCTGCCATCGCTGAGGTGAGAGAGAGACCCAGACCCTGACACCCCCCACATCCCATTCTCCCCCCCCCCCCATGCACCCCATTTAACCTGACCCTGCCCACCACCCAGTAATCTCAAAATAGGAAATAGCCCTTAACACTCTCTGGCTGTCAGGTCCAGTTCTGTGCTGGCCATGGCCTGTGGGCAGTGGCATCGGGAGGGGGGCTGACCCGGGCTATAGCCCCGAGTGTGCCCTCAAAAAGCCCCAGGTCTTGGTATTACCAATGACCATTATTAGCCCTGAATCCCAAGGCCCAGCGTCGGCCGGGAACTTAGGGCTATTGGTCACCTTCCCTGGGACAGCTTTCGGGCCGGTGCACGCCAGGCTGCCTCTGAAGAGAAGGGGGAGCGCTGCCAGTTTACACCGAGGGAGGATCTCCATCTCCCGCTTACCCGACATGGCCGAGTGAGTGAGGCTGCATTGATGGACACTGGTGAGCTTGCATTTATGAGCACTGGTGAAGCTGAATTGATGGGTACTGATCAGGTTGCTTTGATGGACACTGGTGAGGCTGCATTGATGGACACTGGTGAGGCTGCATTTATGGGCACTGGTGAGGCTGAATTGATGGGTACTGATCAGGCTGCATTGATGGGCACTAGTGAGGCTGCATTGGATGGGTACTGGTGAGGTTGCATTGGTTGGACACTGGTGAGGCTGCATTGGTTGGGCACTGATCAGGCTGCATTGAAAAACCAGGTGGGCATGAATGGTGAGCTGATTCGGTCGTTCACTTGACTGGAATTGCCCCCCAGGCCTAAGGCTGCCAGCCCTCCCTATGAATGGACCCCCAGGAACAATCAGTATAGAGTTCAGGAATGTAAGGGGCCTGTAAATAGGACATACTAACCTCTCCATCCAGAAACAATCCCTCTGTGTGCCCACAGCAGCTGGCAGTGCTACAGGGGGAGCCACAAGAGTCTGCAATAAGGCAGCACAGCCAGCCCTGCTGATCAGCAGGTGCCCCAGTGCCCCCCTCCTTTTGAGCTGATAGGGCCCAGGCCCTGTTCAGTAGGGCTGGCTGTACTACCTTATCAGCGACCCTGCATGCTACTACAGGCTGTAGGTTCTGAGAGCGAGGCTTCTGCTAGAAGCCACTGTCAATGAAAATGAGTAGGGCTGGGCAGCCATGCTGACTACAGGATTGCAACCCTGATTCATACCTCCCAACTTTTTGAGATGGGAACGAGGGGCATCTATTATATTACCAAAAGTATGTAGGTATAGGATACACAGCCCTGCCACGCCCCCTTAAAGGAGAATTATGAAAAAAAAAACTAGTTAAACCCGCAAGTGCTTTTTTGTCCCACTATTCCTTTATACTGGCTTTTGAAATGTACAAATACAGGCATTTAGAAATTGGATGAAAGGTTTGGCACTGGGAACTTTTTGAAAAATTAATAAGTGCTTTTTTTAAATATAAAACTATATAGATTAGACCAAAATGAGGGACAAATGAGGGGGAAAGAGGGACAGAGGGACTTTGTTCCAAATCCGGGACAGTCCCTGGAAATCAGCTACAGTTGGGATGTATGCTGATTAGGTGCTGAGAGATGCAAACTGACCACACCAGCACAGATCTGTTTCCATAATTGGCATTGTCAGAATACTGGAAGAACACAGGGGGACTGGAAGGATCACCGGTTATTTGCTCCTAATTATTAAGACTTCCATAAAATAAAGATACATAATAAGAGTTAATAATATGAGCAGATGAATGTGATTAACGAATCTCTAAATTTGTTCACTTCAAATAAAGTAAAAAAAAAAAAAGCAAGCAGTATGATGCTCTGAAACGTGCATCACACTGTCCCCTCTAGCACAGCTCACTGTAGGTAAAAACTGACAGCTAAATGCATACTAGAACATATAGCCTGTGGACATTGTGAACAAACTCTAACTGGGCACCACAGTGGCTATGAGGTTAGCCCTTCTGCCTAGCAACATTAGAGTTGTTAGTTCAAATCCCAACCATGGCACTACCTGCCTGGAGTTTGCATGTTCTCTCTGTACCTGTGTGGGTTTCATCTGGGTACTCTAAAGACATGCCGGTAGGTTAATTGGTTCTTGGCCAAAGTATGAATGTGAGGTAGGGCCCTTACAGTATAAGCTTCTTGAGGGTAGGGACTGATGTGAATGTATAATAAAAATGTAAAGCACTGCATGCATTGACAGCGCTATATAAGTACCTGTAATAAATAAAACTGCATAGCAATTAATTTGCTAAAGCACTCTTCATTAAACACCATTGGTGTGGATCGGCTTCCATATAGTGAGAACAGTGTACCATGTTAAAAAAACAAAAAGGTGTACCATTCCTGTGCAATATGTGGCAGCATGGCAACCTGTAGTTTCCACCAGGGGTGCATGTGACTGCCAAGGCAGGGAGACTGTTGTCACCCTATAACAGGAAGTGCCTTAACAAAGACACTTCTTGGCAGGATCACCAGGTATTTAAAGTATAACTAAAATCCCTTTTACTGACAGAGTGGGGGCGTCGGCGGTAAAGCTGCGTTTCAGAGGCGCTTTCCGGACGCTAGCGGTGTGCTTTTAACCCCCACTAGCGGCAGAATAAAGGGTTAGAAGCGCTGCTGCCGAGCTGCTTCGGTGGCGCTGCCCATTGATTTCAATGGGCAAGGGCGCTTTAGGAGCGGTGTATACACTGCTCCTAAAGAGCCTCAAAGAAGCTGCTTGCCGGACTCTTTTTGATGTCTGCCAGCGCAGCACCCCAGTGTGAAAGCACTCGGGCTTTCACACTGGGATCGCAGATAAGGCATTTTTCAGGTGCTTTACAGATGCTATTTTTAGCGCTAAAGCGCCTGAAAAACGCCTCCAGTGTGAAAGGGGTCTAAAGGCAAAACTTTTTTTGGTGTGGACAGAATAGAGAAGGATTAGAACACTTGTCAGGGGTTATTGCTCTCTGTACCCTTGTTATGGAGATTCACCCTCTCTATTTGTCCTGTACACTGTTATTACTAAAAGTGAAATAAAAGTCCAAATTTTGGGTTGTCCCCAGGACAGTAATAGAGGGGTACTCTTCCAATGAGGACACTTGTTCCGGTGACAACCAGGGATTCCCTCACTTTGGAGGGATTTCTTCTTACTTCCTGTCTTGGCTACGGGACAGGAAGTTAAGGGAAATCTCTCCAATGGGACACAGATGGCAAAAAAAAAAAAAACCTGACCGGGGTTATAACCCTCCGTTACACTATCCAAAATGAAAATGAAAATTGCCTTTAGTTCTACTTTAAATGTAAGCTGCAGATTTAAAAAAGATTAAAAACTACTTTTGAAATAACATCAACACGTTAAATCTACTTTCTGATCTACTTTTAATCATGCTAATTATAAAAAGCTTAATAATGCACATACATATTAGTGCTGCAACATGTGATATAAAATGCACAAGCCCTGGCAGGAGCACATTACAGAGAACTTAGCTTCGAGCAAGATATGACACTGTGCATTAATTTTTGTTTCCTTTGCAGCTCTGTTGTAAAAGTGTTTCCAGCTGATTACTCTTTTCAAAGACACCATGGAGTGCAATGTATTCTTTTACTATCTGCCTTAGAAGAAACTGTGGGACATTTGGTTGTGTCTGGACTTATCACATGAACACAGAGAAGTGATGAGCAAGAAGTAAACCACAAAGATTACTGATCACAATGAAAAATGAAACTGCAACTCTTTCCAAATCACAACCCTAAAAAATTCCATTCGCACTTCAGAACTTGAATCGACTTGCAAGTGTTATCTTGTATGAATGTTTCAGTGTTTCTTTTTCAGGCTTCTTTCCCCATACATACTTTTAAGTGGTGATGATTCTGCTAGTAACATTCTTTCCATCCTAGGGTGACAACACTCACTGTATTGTGTTTATAAAGAAGCAGCGTTATCACCCTAGGACAGGAAGTGTGGTGGGACTACTGAACACCTCCCCATCACCTTATCTCCATAACATAGTGGAGAGATGCTCAGGGGTTCTGAGCAGGGCTGATAACATTGCAGAGTGCACGGAAAGTCTTGAGCAAGATGAACAGTTATTTTTTACACATAAAACAACTTTCAGTGGTATATCCAAGAGGGACCAAATAAGAGAAGTTTGTTGTCAGGGTTTATATACACTTTAAACATGTTTGTTGGAAATTGTACTTCAGAATGTTTTTTGTGAATCTGGCAGAAAGCATATCCCCTCTCTCCTCTCTCCCTGCTGTTTTATTTTGACTGTATGGAGTTTCAATTAGAGAGAAACTGTCTGAACCTAACAGCTTCAGCTGATCTCTCTTTTTAGAAAACCCATAGTGCTTTATTAAACCAGCGTTGTGTGCACCTTGGATAAAACATTTGTTTACAGTGTACAATCAGAGTGAGGGCTGTGTTTGCCTGCATGGGGATGCACGGGTGTTTCATACATCCCCGTGCAGGCAGTCCCATTCATGTTTGGGGCTGTGCACGGATGTCAAATTGGGAGCAGCAGCTGTGTTCATGCAGCCGCTGTATCCCAATTGACATGAACAGGGCTGCCTGCACAAGGATGCACGGAACACCTGTGCATCCCCATGTGGGCAAACACGGCCCTCGTATATATGCTGTAGCATGCCCGTGTGAACAAGTTTTAAAGTGTTACTAACCTATAACAGTAAAATCAGTCTGTATATGCAGTAAAGCATGCTTGTTATACTCACCGTGGAACCTAAGGGGTTAATCCTCTGCATTGTGTAAATAGGCTGTTTGATCCTGTCTTCTCTGATACTCCCTTTTTTCCACTGTCCCCAATCTATCTCCTGATAAGACAGAGCCTTGGAAGTCACCCTACACTTTCTCAGTTTGGTGTGTATTGCTGGAGAGTTTGTTTTTCAGCACTGTCCAGACAGAGAGTCAGGGGTCCTGCAGCATCATAGGACAGTCAGAGGAGAATAAAAACTCCTCCTACAAGCTTTAACGAGACACTGATAGAAGTCACAAGACTGCTATATACTGCTGATGAGAAAAGGTATTTAGCAGTTTATAATTACTAAATCTATTGCATTTCCATGTTCTGTGGAGGACCAGATATAGCGAATGCAGGGTCCTGGGTTTAGTAATGCTTTAATCATCAATGTAAAAACTTTGAGACTCTAGAAAAGAAAAGATAACGTAAAACACCAAAGCTTTTCCTCTTGGCAATTTAATTTTGGTCTTTGGTTTTGCCCTAATTCTCCTCCGCCCATTCTCTTTTCCTGTTTCCTATTTTTAGGTTTGACTGTCATGTTGCAACTGAAAAAGTAATTTGTAATGTTCATTTATAGTTAAAGCGGAACTTCAGTCATTTTTTCAACATTCCATCTATTAAATCCTCTGCCCTTGTTGTTTTAACTTTGGATAGTAAAACATTTTTTTTCTGCCAGTAAAAACTTTATACAGCCCTCTTCCTGTTTCTTGTCTGGTCATTGGCCTAGGCTTATGAGATTATGCACAGCTCTTTCTCTCTCTCACTCTCGTGAGAGTTTGCCAGGAATGGAGGGGGGGTGAGTCATAAGAGGGCCAATGAGAGCTGCAGAGCTGGAGGTTTTCCCTTTGTGTGTCTGTGTAAATCCAGAAAGTAAACAGACAGCAGCTTCAGCTGCCCACGGTTAAAATGGATGCAGCCAGACTCGGTGGAGGGAGATTTCTGCAGTATATTTGGCAAGTACAGAATCACAGTATATATAAAATAATATGCAAAGTGATTGGAGAGAAGTTTCAGAATGGCAAATATGTTTTTATTACAGATTATGTGAGCAGACTGCAGTTCCTCTTTAATTACATATAAAGATTGTATTTGACAATAGTTGTTCAATATTCTGGGCATGAAAGGCCACTACTGTGCTGAAATCAATGTTTTACTTAATAATAATAGGTCATGTCATTTAACACCTACGTTCCTCTTATATGTGAATGCAAACTGAGAACATATTTATGCTGGCTGCAAGCCAGGTGATAGCTGCAATATCTTAGGTTAATGAGTTATAAATACACACAACTGCTCTCTGACTGATTTCTATATTTAGCCTGCTCAAAGTATTCATATCTATCTGGATTTATATCCCCATTTTCAGGCTGGTTATGGGACATTGGGAGGAGCACAGTCCAAGTTACTAGATGTCATTAACCCACATACCTGCATTTATTCCAAATGGCAGCTTTTCGGATCTTGCCACATTTGAAGAATTACCAGTATATCCGCTTTAAATGGTTGTTACTTTCAACATATAGTTCATCAGTGAAATAAATTGAAAACAGAGTGTCTTTTTGTTTAGTAAGTTTAAATTTTAATTTTTAATATGGTACCCTTAGACGACTTTGATATGACGCTTTTAAACATTACCCTCCAAGATAAATGATTTAGTTAAAATATATAGACAGAAGGATTAGACATAGTATATAATTTTTGCGAATCAGTGGCCACGCTATAGACCATTGATGGAGAACCTTGGCACCCCAGATGTTTTGGAACTACATTTCCCATGATGCTCAACTACACTGCAGAAGGCAGGAGTATCATGGGAAATGTAGTTCCAAAACATCTGGGATGCCAAGGTTTGCCATCACTGCTATAGACATTCAAGAATAGTGGCCACACTATAGACATTCAAGTATTTACCATTAACTAGATGACCTCTTTAGCTGCAGGAAATGTGGACAAAGCATCCACAAAGGTCCTTATTGTCACTCAGCTCACCCTACCAGCTCACCTACAAATCAAAAAGTAGCCTGTTATAGGTAAAATGCACTGCAGCAGTGACCAAAGTGTTGGAGCTAATGGAGAACCTTCACATGTATTACAGAACATGAATAGTAGCATTGAATGAGAGGAAACTTGCCCCATATTCTTCTAGACCTCGATTGAAAACATATCAAACTCTTATTAATTTACAGCCATGACCTCTTTAGTCTTCTATTTTCTTAACATTTTTTTTTTTATATATTTTAATATACTTACCTCCTCTGTGCAGTGGTTTTTCACAGAGCAGCCTGGATCCTCCTCTTCTTGGGTCTCTCTTTGTTGCTCCTGGCCCCTCCCTCCTGTCAAGTGCCCCCACAGCAAGCAGCTTGCTAT
This sequence comes from Aquarana catesbeiana, assembly GCF_042186555.1. Taxonomy (NCBI): domain Eukaryota; kingdom Metazoa; phylum Chordata; class Amphibia; order Anura; family Ranidae; genus Aquarana; species Aquarana catesbeiana. The sequence goes on along the minus strand of NC_133326.1, from coordinate 379,267,453 downwards.
GTGGGCACCCGAGCCCAGCTACAGCTTCGTGTGTCCATTCAGACATGTAGCTACCATTTGGCCCACCCCCTCTCTCCTGATTGGCTAACTGACTTTGATTGACAGCCGCGGGAGCCAATGGCTTCGCTGTTGTGTCTCAGCCAATCAGGAGGGAGAGTCCTGGATGGCCGAGGGACTTGTGGACATCGCTGGATAATGATGGGGCTCAGGTAAGTATGGGGGTGGGGGGTGTTACACACAGAAGGCTTTTTATCCTAATGCACGTGGCTGATGTAGCGGGAGAGCAATGGGAAGAAGCCCTAGAAACTGTACGTTTATGCTCTCTAAATGTCTTGCAGAAATTGTCACAGCTATATATTTAACTAAGAGCTTCCTATTTCATAAGGATGCTTTTCCCTTTATTACTGTGGTCCTAGTGACCCCTCCTACGAAGGGTGTTAGAAACAGTCTCTAACAGGTGGTAATACCTTTCATGTGATTTTACACTACTGTATTTACTGTATTGCTATTCTGGCATGTTTTCTTGAAGGTGAACTCTATGTACTGTAACTTTTTTTTTTTTTTTTTTTCAAAAAAGAAATACTGTAACTTAATGGTACGGTTTGCATGTAAGATTTTGTGACATATTTTAATAAAATTTTACCCGATTAAAAAAAAAAAAGTAGTATACTGACATGGAGCTAGGACAATTACAGTATTTTTCAAAAATGTTTTGTTAGTGTAATGCCCCGTACACACGGTCGGATTTTCCGATGGACAATATCCGATCGGAGCGTGTTGTCGGAAATTCCGACCGTGTGTGGGCGCCATCGGACATTTTCCATCGGATTTTCCGACACACAAAGTTGGAGAGCAGGAGATAAAATTTTCCGACAACAAAATCCGATCGCGTCAATTCCGACCGTGTGTGGCCTGTTCCGACGCACAAAGTGCCACGCATGCTCAGAAGAAATTCTGAGACGGGACAGCTCGTTCTGGTAAACATAGCGTTCGCAATGGATACAGCACTTTCGTCACGCTGCAATGTTAAAAATGGTTTAATACAGCGCACTCTCTTCTTCTTTATAATGTGACAAGAATTAAGTAGTTTTGCTGCTCATATTCACACACACTTCTCACAAAGTTTTATTTGTGTTTTTTTTAGTGGGATTCCCTGAATATATTGTTATTAGTTGTCACATCTGACAGTTTTATATATATTTTTTTTTTTTTTTGGATTTTCAGCCTTTTTTTTTCTTTAATGTTTGGATTTTTTCCAAAGCTGATCTTTGTTCAATGTTATTTTTATTTTTACTCCAGAATATTTTTGTCTGTGTTTTGTGTGTCAAGTTACCCCAACACCATTGATATGTTTTATTATTTATTATTATTTGTTGGTGTCCCTTGTTCATTTCACATTGTATATTTGAAATGTACCTGAATCCTCACAAACCAACTGTCATTTTTGAAGTAAAACACATAGGAGAGTATAATTCAAAACAAAAATCCTTTATTAAGGGATCAGAACCAAACAAAGAGGAAGGCAACACTGGATCAACAGGAGAAATTAGCGAAGCCTGGGACCCCCAGGGCAGACATCAATTCTTCAACATCAAAATTGGTGGCCTGAGGAGTCCATATGTAAGGGAGGGCAGTCTGGTCCAGAATTCGCAGAGATCCAGATAGCAGCAGATGACATCAGTGTCCCCAGGCTGTGGTACCACAAGAGGCTGCATCTTTTGGCCGACCAGACTGAACCCAGGGCAACCACTGTCTGGTCTTCCTTCCACGCTTCCTTCCCGGCTGTGGCTGTGCAGTTGGAGATGTGGCAGGAGGAGGAGTAGGACCTGGAGGAGGAGGAGGACTGGGGGGACCTGGAGGAGGACTGGGGGGACCTGGAGGAGGACTGGGAGGACCCGGAGGAGAGGGAGGAGGAGGAGGAGGACCTGCAGGAGGAGGAGGAGGACCATCCCAAAGATGTGTGTGAGGTGTAATTTGGCCCCTCATACCTTTCTCCAGAGCCTCCGATATGAGGGCCTCACACAAGACTTTTTGGCCCTCCTCCATCCTCTGCATTTTATAGGCTATGAAGGCAGCAATGTTCTCCTCCATGGTGTGGGGTGCTCCCAGGACCTCTGTAGCCCTCCAAAAGAATGCTATAGCAGCCTCCTCTAGGGTACTCCTCCTACTGCCACTTTCTGTTTTCAGGGGGGTGGAGGGACCTTGATATCAGCCAGCCGGCTCGGCCCGGCCACCTCCTGGCTGAGACTTCCCTGTGTATGAAAAAGGGACATAGTTGTAATGTTTTGCATCATCAATCATAATCCTAAATTAGTACTCCCAACTAACATCTAGTTAACATCATTGATTGGACAAGCAGAAATATTTAGAGGAATGCTATACCTGGCTCAATCTGGGCTCCTCCACATATCGCCTGGAAGCCCAGGTTGGGCGTCAGAAGCCTCAGCCAGGGGGGAAGGAAGCGTGGAAGGAAGACTGGAGAGGGATGGCCTGGGTTCAGTCTGGCCTGCCAGAAAGTGCAGCCTGTCGTAGTACAACATCCTGGGGACATAGATGTCATCTGCTGTTCCGGATCTCTGTGAATCCAGGACTTTCTTGCGCTCCCTCAGATATGTGCTCCTCAGGCCACCAATGAAAATCTTTAAATAAGTGATGTCTGCCGTGGGGATCACCTGCTTCACAATTTCACACAATTGCTCCAGTGCTGCCTTCCTCTTTGCTTGGTTCTTGAAATGGGGGTGGGTAATCTCCCACAGACAGGGCAGCTCACTTAGCATCTCTACGAATACTGACATGAAGTCATTGTCTTTCATTAAGATATCCATGTTCACTGCAAGACACAACACAAGACAAAGCCTAATGTCAGACAAAAGTCTCCTAATCTTGTTACAATATAGGCCTCAATCTAGAAGCAGTATAGGCACAAGTTTGTCTCTTACCTTCGTTCTTACGATCGGCGCGTCCAATGCTCCTTCCTCCGCTCACAGATCGTACGTAATACGCACGCGTGTTACGCTTTATACACACTGCGCATGCGTGTAACTCCGCCCGTCCCTGACGTTCTTTCTAGTCTATTCCCCGCCCCTTTTCGTTCGGCGCAGTGGGTGAAGAGCATGATGGCGGAGTTACAGCAGTTTCATGCTAATTCTAGCAACGAGGAGGAGGAGGAGGAAAGGCCAGATCCAGGCACGTCCCGATCCAGAAGGAGACGTTTTAAGGCCACAAATATGTCGTTTGGGGAGATGTTGGAGATGGTCGACATCATGAGGAAGTCCGACTATGACGGAAAATATGGGCCTTACCCCCACCCCAACATCCGAAAGGCCAAGATCATGGCAAAAGTGGTCAGGAGTCTTGAGAGGAATTTCGGGGTACGAAGATCTAAAGATCAGCTCAGGAAGCGGTGGTCGGACCTGAAGTTGAGAGAGCCAGAGCAGTACTGAAAGATCCAGAGAGTGCTGCAAAAAAGTAAGTAGTTGTGCTGTGTTCCTATTCTTTCTGTCTTTATTACGTTCATTCTGCTCCATATGCTTTTATTAATTGTAACGTTTAAAAGGGCAACTTTAATGTTCATGGGCCCATTATTCGTTCGTATCAAACATTTTTCTTTCGGCCTCTAGAACACCATTGTTTAGGCCATATGCATTTTCCCACATTTTTTTTGGGCCTACTTGGATGCCAAATATTTGTTTGTGTAGATGGGTTTGTTACTAGAATGAAATGCCAACTAGATTGTGTGTAAGGAGAGGACACTGAGCAGCTGTTTTCACATCTGGACACTGGAGCACTAGTGTGGGACACAAGAACACCATTTTTATTAGGGGGGGCACACAGGTGCTCCAGTGTATACTATAGGGGGGGCTACATCTGTGAAGCTTGTACCAAACAGGTAAAGTATTGCAGCTTGACAAAGGGCAATAAAAAATATACATCTTGGAACTCGGCTAAAATAGACAATTGTACACCACTTCCAAGCAATGTTTACTATTTCTAGTTCTGCCATCAAATATCTGTGTGCTAATTCTACCATTTTTGTTTTACATAGGGGAGAAAAGACTCCCAGGAGAACACAGACCCCCACCTCTGGAAGAAGGGGAAATACCGCAAACCCAAGAAGCTGAGCAGGAGGAAGAAGAAGATGTGGTGGAGATTGGCACCACAACAGGTGAGTGTCTGCGACCACAGGCTCAGGTAAAAGAGATGGATGGTGGCAGATTTTTGAGACCTTTTTTTTTGTTCTTTATCTCTTTTTAGGTGATCGTGATGTGAGGGAGAGAGAACGTTTTACATCTGAAAGTACCCAGATACTGATCGGGAAGATCATGGGGTGTAATCTCGAATTGCACAATATACAGCAACAAATCAGTGATGTTATAAAAAAAAATAATAACATCATTGATGTTTTGGGGCGAATTTAAACCCCACAAAATCACCTGTTTTCTTGTGGTCCAATCTTCCAAAAATGTTTTCAATGTTTAGAAAAGCCAAATTTGGAGGATGCACACAGTGTGCCAACATGTGCTATCTGCCATCACGGGAGATCAATGGACGCGTTTTCGGGGTGCAACCCCTTCCTCAATTATAAAGTCACGTTGAGGAAGGGCTTGCTCCCCCAAAACACGTCCCTTGATCCCCCCTGATGGCAGATAGCACATGTTGACATTCGTAAATTGGTGTGCATCTTCCAAATTTGGCTTTTCCAGGGGTGATTTCCCCCCATCTGAATGCTATATCAAACCCAGTTCCTAAATACTGATGTCTGATATAGCCTTCAGGTTTTACCATATGTGAACTTTGTAAGTTCAAGTTTTTTGGCTTTCTTGTTGGTTTTACACAGGCCTGTTTTATCTGAAATGGATATTTCGATTTTTGATAATGCTACTGCAAAAATTGTTATACAACAAACATGTTGGTTTGTTTTAAAAAACCTTTTGTAAATGCACATGTGATTGTGCAGATATAAAAAAGTGCCTTACTCAAGAATGTGTGGATTATTGTCTCAACACTACAACACTTTTGGGGTGATGTAATTGCTGTTTTATGCAAAAATGGGGGTTATTTCCTAAGGGCAAATACACTTTGCACTACAAGTGCAGGTTCAGTGCAGTTGCAAGTGCACTTGTAGTGAAATGTGTTTTTGCATTTAGGAAGTACCAGCCAACACTGTTTTTTATAAGGTTACCCAATCAAGACATTTTCTGCACTCAACACATTTCTGTCAGGGTCAGCTAAAACAAACACAAGCAGTAAATGTCCACAAAGAATTTCTTTTGGTTGTTTTTTATTTGAAAAAGGTTTCACAGATTGTCTGGCATATTGATAGCCCCCCTACCCGCAAAGAACTCCAGGTAGCGTAACCGGACATCACGGGCACTCAGGGAGGGCAAGCCAGGACGGCCACTTTCAAGCGCCGTCAGTGTTGATGGATTTGGGATTCCGGCCTCAGGCCCAACTGAGCCAGCATAGTTGGCTGAATGTTTTCTTAAAAAATTATGGAACACAGCAGGCAAGTATTATATGGTTCAGTTTATACTCCGCCATATGGATGGTTGTCAGAAATAATCGGAACCGGCTGGCCAGGATTCCAAATGTGTTCTCCACCACTCTTCGTGCTCTGGCCAGCCGGTAATTAAAAACCCTCTGTTCCGGGGTGAGGGTCCTCATCGGGAATGGCCGCATCAGGTGGTCCCCCAGCGCAAATGCTTCATCAGCAACGAACACAAATGGGAGACCTTCAACATTGTCCTCTGGAGGTGGCAAGTCCAAGCTGCCATTCTGGAGACGCCTGTAGAACTCCGTCTGGGCGATCACTCCACCATCGGACATCCGGCCATTCTTCCCCACGTCCACATACAAGAACTTGTAATTAGCCGACACCACTGCCAACATCACTATACTATTAAACCCCTTGTAATTATAATAGTACGACCCCGAGTTGGGTGGTGGGACGATGTGGACGTGTTTCCCATCAATTGCCCCTCCGCAGTTAGGAAAGTCCCACCGCTGGGCAAAGTGGGAGGCCACAGTCTGCCATTCCTGTGGCATGGAAGGAAACTGTTGAGGAAAAAACAATAAACATTACTATTTTTTCACAGAAACATGGCAAGCAGATTAGACACAAACATTATGGGGCAACCTCCAGATAGCATTTATTAAGGGTAATTTAACAACAACAAAGTATAAGGTACACCTATCACATTCCCCCTCCCCCCCTCATGGGCCATTTCTAACATTATAGGGGGGGAACTCTTGGACAGGTAACCCTCTTCACTTCATTGAGAGATGAATGCCTAAATACAGGGTATTACTTTGAACAGCCCCTCCTTAGTTACACTATTGGCAGACCACTGGACAGGTAAGAAGTGTCATAATAAAAAGATATAAATACACACTGTACACATTTGAGCACATTTGAACATTCTGCTATTACCTATCAAGATAATAATAGGATACAAGAACTTTAAACAGTGCCATTGGAAAGTATACAGGCAGGCCCTTGCACTACATGCTTTGGGGAATTCATCCATAAATCTGAGCACTAAAGAGGTGGGTATAGTGTGTATGGGTTTGGCAAAGTCAGCAGATAGATGATTGAGGATAGAGAATTGGGATCAGCTGACTTAGCAGTTGGGGGAGGGAGGGTTACAAAAAATTTGGGGACACCACAAAAAAAAGCCTCTGGCACTCTGCCTGAATTTAAATAAAAAATAACATTTCCAAACATTTTAGGGGGTGTTTGGGGTAAAGCACTACTATAGAGCTGATAAAATACATTGTTAAGTGACTACATGAGGTGAATATAGGGCAGGAGACACCATGCTGGAGAGGTTATTGAAGGGCAAATATGTATGAAGGACATAAAATAATAATTACATAAAAATCCAGCATGCATGAGGACAAAGGGGACATTCACAGCATATTATTATTATTATTATTATACAGGATTTATATAGCGCCGACAGTTTACGCAGCGCTTTACAACATTAGGGCAGACAGTACAAGTACAATACGACTCAATACAGGAGGAATCAGAGGGCCCTGCTCGTTAGAGCTTACAATCTAGGAGATACAATCATGGTAATTAGGGAATGAGGAAAGAAATACAATATATCAGCAAACATTCAATACAATAAAATGGGATATAAAAGGATAAAAATCTTACCTTCATATACTCCTTCTGCAGGACCTGGATGATGGCAGAACAGGTCTCTGGGATAATGATCCCCAGAGCCTGGGGGGAGATGCCTGTCGAGAACTTGAGGTCCTGCAGGCTTCTCCCTGTGGCCAAATACCGCAAGGTAGCGACCAACCTCTGCTCCGGAGTGATGGCTTGCCTCATGCAGGTATCCTGCCTGCTAATATAGGGGGTCAGCGAAGCCAACAAACGGTGAAACACGGGGTCCGTCATCCTGAGAAAGTTCCTGAAATCATCAGGATTATTCTCACGGATCTCACGGAGCAAAGGCATATGAGAGAACTGGTCACGCTGAAGCAACCAATTCTTGGTCCATGAACTCCTCCCCACCCTGTTCATGGACTGGACTTGTGTCAAGGTCAGGACCCCAACACCAAGCCCCCGCACAGCACGAACTCTACGAGGAGTACGCATACGAAACATGGCTAGAAAACGGTCGGCTGCTCAGAACGAAGTAACAGAACGCACTGAAGAACAGCAAGGCCTGTGAAGAGCGACCTGAAAACCAGTAACGAACGAACAAGAATACAATGACTACTTAAAGTCACGCGGAACTTGCTTGCACGCACTGAAGAGCAGATACAAACCCACAAGCACAAACTGAACGGCAGAAAACGATCTGAAAGCCACGAGTCTGAAAAAGCGTGAATCGTCTCTCACCAAACTTTTACTAACACGAGATTAGCAAAAGGAGCCCAAAGGGTGCCGCGCTTGGTTCTGAACCGGCCTTTTCTAGTCTCGTCGTACGTGGTGTACGTGACCGCGTGGTTGTCGATCGGAAATTCCGACAACTTTGTGCGACCGTGTGTAGGCAAAACAAGTTTGAGCCAACATCCGTCTGAAAAAATCCTAGGATTTTGTTGTCGGAATGTCCGAACAAAGTCCGACCGTGTGTACGCCCTATTAGAGGTTCCAGTCTTTTACGTATTACATCAAACACCACGCCTTCTGTTAAAAATAAACATTTTTATTCTACCCTCACCCCTTTAAAGGGAATACATTTAAATATTATGGAGGACATTTATCAAACAATTTAGCAGCACAATTAAATGGAAATCGGGCCGCCTCTCATTTAGCAAAACCTATGTGACAATGTTACTGTGTATTTGCGACTCCTGCATTTGCAGACCTGTGCAACAGATTTTTAAAGTTCTTATATTAGCACTGAAGATGAAACAGAATTTTATTCTAAACAAACTCACATTTAAAAAGTGGACAGGGCCAGGTTTTATTTTGTCGAACATGAAGGAATTTAGGAATCAAGTTGTAACTTTATAGTAAATCTGCTGCACAATATGCCTTGCTGTGTGACAGAATTGATAAATCTCTTCTGCTGGTCCCATCTAACCTTAGAAGTATTTTAGGAAACAAAATGCAGACTTTCTATATTAAAATGTTATTAACAAATAAGTAATTGTGTATGAAAATAAGGTAAACCTTTTTGTAGTGCACAGACATGATTAAGACTACTTGCCAAAACAAGTACCGTATATACTCGAGTATAAGTCGTTCCGAGTATAAGTCGAGGCCCTAATTTACCACAAAAAAATGGGAAAAACTTAGTGATCCGAGTATAAGACGAGGGTGAGAAATGCACAGCTACTGTAAGTGGAAAAGAGGGTCAACAATGCCCATTTGCAGCCTCACTGTGCCCATTTGCATGCCTCACTGTGCCCATTTGCAG